>NW_027362771.1:612241895-612609115 GCF_046119375.1 Phyllobates terribilis
TCTGTGTTGCAAGCTACACCACCTGTGTATCTAATACCAATTTTTTACTGCATCTAGCCCAGTAAATCCTTTTGGGCAAAGTAGCAGTGTCTGGTAGTCAGTGGAGTAGCCCATCTGAACCAAGCTACAACACCTGTGTACCTAACAACAATTTTTTACTGCATCTAGCCCAGTAAATTCTTTTGGGCCTGTAGCAGTGTCTGCTAGTCATTGGAGTAGCCCATCTGAACCAAGCTACACCAATGTGCTTAAAATAATATTTTTTTACTGCATCTAGCCCAGTAAATCCTTTTGGGCTGTAGTAGTGTCTGGTAGTCATTGGAGTAGCCCATCTGAACCAAGCTACAACACTGTGTATAAAATAACAATTTTTTACTGCATCTAGCCCAGTAAATCCTTTTGGGCCTGTAGCAGTGTCTGGTAGTCAGTGGAGTAGCCCATCTGAACCAAGTTACACAACTGTGTATCAAATACCAATTTTTTACTGCATCTAGCCCAGTAAATCATTTTAGGCCTGTAGCAGGGTCTGGTAGTCATTGGAGTAGCCCATCTGAACCAAGCTACACCACCTGTGTATCAAATAACATTTTTTTACTGCATCTAGCACAGTAAATCCTTTTGGACATAGTAGCAGTGTCTCGTAGTCAGCGGAGTAGCCCACCTATGAAGCAAGCTACACCGCCTGTGTATCTAATAAAATTGTTTTACTGCATCTAACCCAGCCAATCCTGTTGGGCTAGTACCACAGTTTGGCCACTCAGCTCTGCTGGGTTTCCATCCATCGTTTTTTGTGCAAACAAAAACAGAGTTGCCAATTAGTTAACCACCAAAACGAGTGGCAAAAGGCCTGATGCTGGTGGAAAGGGGAATAGGTGTGTTGGAGAGGGAAAAAAGGTTGAGTCCGTGGGGTAGGTGTTAAAGCAACAGTAACATCTGCTGAAGAAAGACCATCTTCCAGCCAAACTAAGATGTCTACTTCTTTTCATGGACAATGTGATACGATCCCTTTCTTACGGACACGCCCATCGCTAAAAATTCCAGATGAGGCACAAAAACAGCAGGTGCTTCAACGGATATCAAGTGTTCCTTCAAGTGGGCTCTCCTCCACCTCAACTTCAACATCACAAATACTCCAGTCCTCAGAGGTGTAACCCCAATTGCACTTGCTTCCTATCAGCTTCCAAGTCTCCAGTTGCCCGTCTGAGTATGGGGCAACACAGATGGTTGAGTCTGCAGAGCTGTTTACTCATACTATAGCCTGGGAATCGGAGGTCTGCTCCAGAGCTTCTGTGAATCCAGACGAGGAAATAATCTGAACTGATGCCCAGAATGTTTATGAGTCAGATCCAGGACCAGATGAAGAAGGTTCTGAGCATATTGTAGACCCTCGTTCCCAAACTGTAACTCCTGGTGGTGGAGACAATGAGGAAGACGATGATGAGACTCAGATACCTGATTGGAGCGACAACTTGACTTTTCGTTCAGGGCAGGAAGAGGTTGGCTCTCAGGACGGGTGTGAGAACACACACGGTGATGATGACGAGGTTGGAGACCCCACTTACTGTCAACCCACAGTCAGCCAGTCGATGAGGTCAGCAGGGGAGGTGGAGGAGGATGCTATTTATGACGAGGTTAGGTTGCGCCTTCCTGGACAGAGACGGAGTACTGGAAGCACGTCAACAACAACATCCTCAACCACAACTCTGCCTCTGACCATAAGTCATGGAAGCTCTTCAGGTCGCATGGGCTCTAAGCCTTGCATAGCCTGGCATTTTTTCAGATCGATAAGGATGACCCAACTCAAGTTATCTGTAACATTTGTCACCAAAAGCTAAGTAGAGGCCAAAAAATCCATAGTTTGAGTACTCTATGCATGAACCGTCACATGGATATGAAGCATAAGTTGCAGTGGGAAGCTCACTGTGCTACAATGTGGCCTAGCGGGCCGGACCAACCACCGTCTGCCCCATCTTGTGCATCTGCGGCCTTTTCATCCTCTGTGACTGGGGGGATTGCAGTCACACATGTTTTTGGATGCAGACCTGCCACCACTTTACCCGCAACAGCCAGTGTGATTGGCAGGTCATCATTTCATTTGGAAGTGGAAACACCAGCTGGTGTTGAGCACTCTCCGATATTGAGAGCACCACCTTTGGATCAAGGCAACCTAACATGTCCGCCTGCATCTTTCTCACAGAATGGCAGTTTACCTGGGACACTCTACTCCACCCCGTCTAAGCACAACAGCCAGCCCTCGGTCCCTCAGATGTGGACAAGTAAAAGACCATTTCCTCCTAGCCATGACAAAGCTAAGAGGTTGAATTTCACCATCTGCCAGCTGTTGGCTACAGAAATGCTGCCTTTCCGCCTGGTGGACACAGAGGATTTTCGAGACCTTATGTCCATCGCAGTGCCCCAGTACCAGATGCCCAGTCGCCACTACTTCTCAAAGAATCATGTGCCTGCGCTACACCAGCATGTCTCACACAACTTCACCACTTCTTTGAGAAACTCTGTGTGTGACAGGGTGCAATTCACCACAGACACATGGACAAGTAGGCATGGACAGGGGCGTTACATGTCGCTGACTGGGCACTGGGTAACTCTGGTGACAGCAGGACAAGGGGCTGCTGTCCAAGTCTTGCCATCCCCACGAGTTGTGCGTCAATCCTCTTTATTAGAGATGAGCGGTGTTCGAATCGAACTGTTCGCCAATCTCAAATTCGAGCTGTTTCGGGCGGTGTTCGAGTCTTTCGACGAACCCGAACGATTTGAAAAAAATCCGGCTGTTCGAGGTTATGTTTGATAACTGTTCGTGCACCCAAATCGTAACTGGATTTTTTCACAGTAATGCTGATAATCAATGTTAATACACAGTTTGAGTGTACAGCGGGGCGGGGGGAGGGGCATGGGATTGATCTCTGCAGAAATAATGAAGATCTCCATTTTTTTTTCACTTTCCCGCATTTACAGTGGGGGGGTGCAGTCTGTCAGCCTATCAGCAGCGCACACACGGAGCGAAGTGCTTTTTTTCACACAAGCAAGGGCATGTGTCATTGGCTGTGTATGTCCTATTAGACCCAGCCATTTTCACCGTCGCCACCATTTTCTCACTGCTGCAGCTGAGTGTTAGACGGCACTGCTGCTGCTATTAGCGCTATATTGTGTAACTGAATTGCAAGCAAATTTTCTCTTAAATAGACAGAAAGGTTTAGGGAGTAGGGACTAGTTTGTAATTGCAGCCCTTTTGAGGGCTAGGTTACAGCAGTTCCAAGCACTTTTAGCAGGCAGGTCTGTGCTCGTAAATCGACAGATAGGTTGGGAGTAGTGACTAGTTGTAATTCCAGCCCTTTTGAGGGCTAGGTTACATCAGTTCCTATCACTTTTTGCCAGGCAGGTCTATTTTAGTGCTGTGCAAGTGTTTTTCACAGCATTTGGCTAAATCTAGCTAAGCAAATCCTTTTGGGCCTCTTGCAATGTGTGTTAGTCAGTGGAGTAGCCTATCTGTGTTGGAAGATACGTGAAAAAATTTTTGGGAAAGAGGAGATGCTAACTAATAGTGATCACCAAAATGATCAAGAAATAAATAAATAGATAGTGATCAATAGCAATATCAAGCTATGAAAATATGTCAATTTATTAAATACAAATGTTTCCTGACACATATACATGTAGTAACAAACTAACAAACATATAAAACACCATAAAATAGTGGAAAAACACCACTGTCTAAGGAGCCAGCTGATACATTATAATAGAATCACGTATATAATGATACAACAAATACTATATATGATAATTCAATGAATGAAGAAATACAGAGCGCACAGGCTCAGTGCAATATCTGTGATGGTCAATGATGCCTAGACCCTGCAATGCACTAGTTAAATAACAGGGTAAATGTGTAAAGGCAAGTGAAGCACATATAAGGCTGAAAAAGCAGAGTATGGCAAAAGGCAGTACCTGTTTCCCCACACTGAATGGTGCCCCCACAAGGATAAAAGTACAATCCTAATGGATAACCAAATAGGTCCCTATAGCTAACATAAGCTAATGACCACAGCGGAACCTAAAGCACTAAATAAGGGGATGATACCAGAAAGTGAGAGCCTGTGCTGAAAAAAATATAATAAGAACAGCTGGCGCCGCGGAGCCCAACGCGTGTCGCCACTCACGGTGGCTTCATCAGGGGCATATGCAAGAAACATTCTAATGTCAGTTAATATAACAGCCAGTTAATAAGATAATTGTGGAATTTACCATGAGGACAGCTGTGTGTAAGCAGGACGCTGGGAGGTCGAGCATCGCGGGCCGGAAGCTCGCACTGTCAGGGCGGAAACACGTGCACCTCACCTCCGTAGTGTCCAGTGTTGCCATGGTACCCACGCCCACACAGTGGGCGCACGTGTAGTAATAGACGGGCAGCCGGGAATCAGTGACTATAGATGCACAGCAGCAGTGCACGTTGTCAAGGCAAAGGCCCTCCCCCCCAGGAGTGTCTCAGTCATGTGTCTGAACAAACATAGTAATCTATGAATGTCCAGCGTTACCATCATACCCGTGCTAGCAAGCTGAAACTATTAACCATTTGGTGGCACAAGTCTGGCCACACATGAATAAAGCTTCAAAAAAAAAAAAAAAAAGGAGAGAAGTAAAAAGTAAAAAAGTGGGGTCAAAAAAGCCCCGTCTCAGCATCTGAAACACAGAATAAAGTGGATAATCAGTTATAAGTACACAAAGTTGGCACACGTACGATAATAAGCAGATAGCTGAATAACATCTGGATGATAAAATTATTGAATGAATAATTTATCACATTGTAGGTGAAAGTATCTTTAACCACTGTATATAGGAACAATCTCTAAATACCAACATTGACCACCACAAATATTGCAGAAATTTGTGTAGCACCCTGAGGATTCGGCTGCTACAGGGGTATTGCACCTTAACCCAGAGGTGTGATATTCCACTCCCGGGTAAGGATGGAGTGTGGAACTGAGCTCAGAAAGCTGCATGCACTACACACATCCCATTTCCGAGGAACAGACCAACGGTACTCCCACTTAGAAATGTGCAGGTACGACCGAGTCTGTTCCTGGCTGGAGTGGGAGGGGGGTGGTACATCCCAGTAGTGTAGGGGCAGATAGGGGGAGCAGCCTGGGTAAAGTTAGGAGCTCATTGGGTGCTGGTCACCTGAGCTCACACATAGAGGGAGTATATAAAGTGGGCACCATCAAAGATCAGGGTCAGTCAGTCAGTCAGTCTGTCAGAGTGTAACCTGAAGAGAGAGCAGAGGAGAAGAGCAGCTCCAAGGCCCAGAGAGAGAGAGGAGAGAAAGAAAGACCCAGAGGGGGAGACAGAAGGAACTCTGAGAACCCAAGTACAACCCAAGGGTGAAGAGTTGGCAACAGGGTACCGGATCCCAAACTGGTGGGGGCTAAAGCATACCTCAGCCAGAGACCGGAGGCCGTGGGCAGGATCTGCCACGGCCACCCACCACATCCACCCTGAAGGCAAACCACGTGTAGGGTCAGGGAACCCAAGGCCAAGGGACTCCCAACAGAAGGCCCGAGGGAGCTGGACCTAGGTGGATCCCTGGTGGGGACGGCCAGAAGAAAGGACAAGAAGGAGGGCTCAGGGACACGCTCCGGACTTGCTTGGGGGTTGGCTGAATCCAGGACCTGGTGGACGCAGCACGGCTCGGGTGGTCACTCAAGGCCGGAGTGACCGGAATATCTGCAGTAAGTAAACACCCTGAACTGCACAACCCGACTCTGTCTTTAATTACCATCTACGCTGCACCACCACAACCCCCATCCTCTGCACCTGACCCCCTGAGGCCATACCCCTCCCGTTGGGGGTTATACTATCCAAAGCTGCACCAACACCATCAGCCTCAGCGGACCCTGCTGCAGCGGCGGCCGTAGTGACCGCAATCCAACGGGTGGCGTAGTCGACATAACGAACTTTATAACATCTGTAGGACTGCCACATACTCTGAGCTTGACACCCTGGGCACGGACCGGGTCACAGCCACTCGGAGACTACAACCCCCATCTGATCCGGCTCCGGGTATTCCCCTAAAGAATATGGCCCATGGGGCGCGTCAACTTTGGCGTAGTCGGCAGGATAACGTGCCCGCAACACCCGGGTACTGCGTGCCTGAAGAAAAGAACAAGTTTACCTCAAAAAGAAGTCTCCTGCCGGTTCCGGAGGGTCCCCGCCATCGGACTCCATCACAGGTCGTTTCCCGCCGGTTGTCCGCCATTTGCAGCTTTTTCCCGCCATCCATGGAGTTTCCCGCCACTGGGAGACGATTCCCGCCATTTCCAAAGATTTCCCGCCTTGGAAGAGCGGACGCCATTATGGGCGTGCCAGAGGGTGGCAAGAGGCCACCTCCCATCGTGGGCCAGGACCGAAAATGGCGCCAAAAGTGGAAACCGCCCCCACCAACAGAGACTGTGATGCTAGAGGTGTCTGTCAGCGTGAAAGAACTGCCCCTGGAGCTGACAATCACCAAGTGGCCCCGGGACCGCCCTCGAAGTGGGAAGACTGAGAACAAGAGAGCAAAGATGGGTGTCGCCTGGAGCAGTCTGGAGAGAGCGCACCCGGAGACAAGAAGCCTAGAGCTGAGTCCAGAAGAAGCTTACCCGGAGATGGAAGAAGAGCAGAGCAGCACCGGCCCGCTGGCCAGGAGCCTGCTGGAGACAACGGAAGGAGAGCAGAGCAGCACCGACCCGTTGGTCAGGAGCCTGCTAGAAGCAACGACCCCACTAGGCTTAGTGGAGGTCCTGGCACAGCTCCCCCGAGATCGGGAGTGTGCACAGACCGCGCTGGAGGGCCTCGCACGGAGGATGGCCCGGGTGCAGCGAGAGACGTTGGCGGAGTGGAGCCGTGAGATGGCCCAGCAGACAAGAACCCGTCAGCGGAGCACGCCACCCGAGACGAGGAGACAGACCGCCTCTGAGGATGGCGCAGGAGGACTGAAGGCCGGAGACGGCGCCGAGAAGGGAGCCGAACGAAAGGAGGCAGGTAAAGGGGACGTCTCTACCCCAAACCGGGAAACCGCGTACCTGCCCCAGCTCCCCGTCGCAGAGCCCGAAGTACCCCCTGCCGTGCCCGTAACCGCAACGTCACCGCCACAGACTAGGCCTCAACCGGAAGCCGCAGCCGCGACCCCTGTGACGTCACACGCCTCGACCTCAAGCGCGACCAAACAGGAAATACCATCGGCCTGGTCGCAAGGCCTAGTACCCCCGGGCGCCGCAATACCAACAGCGCCCCCTACCTCCGCGGAGCCACCGGCCTGGTCGCAGGGCCAAGTAACACAGGGCGCCGCCGTCCTTACGGTGCCCTTCACTTTCCAGGTGCCCCAGGCCTGGCCGCAAGGCCTGGGCAACCCGGGCGCCACCACCGCGCCCATAAAACCAAGAGTGCCGCATCTGGGAGAAGATCTGTTCGCCCAACATACGTGCCCGGATGGGCAGCCCTTTATATGGCCACCGGAGTTTCACCATCCCCGACTCCGGAAAGAGAGACCCCTAGACGAGCCCCTGATTCCGGTTCCAAAGCCCGTAAAAAGGATCTCGCCCCTGCTAGAGGAGGCACAGTTTGAGTGGGACCCCACCGGAGAAGACCTCATGGGGTTCACTCAGGAGACCCGGGCAGCTGCAGCGGAGCGTGCAGAGTGCTGCCGGCAGCAACTCGAGGTCTTCGAGAGGGAGCGGAGAGAGAGGCGGGTCCGGGAACAACAAGCCCAAATAAAGAGCGCGGAGCAGAAGAGCCGGGCCAGGAGGAGTCCCCGTGCAGCCCATGGTCCCCCTTCCACCGGGACTGTGATCAAGTTTAATATGCAGCACGGGTGGGGCTTCATCCGAGATCACCGCACCCCAGGCGACGTCTTCGTGACCAGGAGAGACGTTGAGTCCCACCTACCGGAGGGACACAGAGGACGTGACCTGTATGTAGGGGACGAGGTCACCTTCACCCGGCACAAGTGTGCCAAAGGACCCTACGCCCTCCATGTGCATCGCCTGACGGAGGAGGAGCTGCGGTGTGAGGAGGAGCAAGAGGACCCGGGCGGGTCTGAAGCTAAAGTGAATCACAAAGAAAGAGCAGGAGGACGTCGTCGTTGAGCACAGCAGGGTAGAAGCTGTATATAGTTGCCCGTCGGGGCACAGTGAACTGTTGCTAATATAGTCCCCGTTGGGACCAGAGAATTGAACTGTTACCCGTATTTCCCTTAATTCCCACTGACCGAGGACTGAGAGCGGTCATCCCTTTCCTAATACCTGGCCGAGGACTGAGAGCGGCCATATCCCCTTGTATATAGTTGCGCTTCCTAAAGCGCCCCCTACCGGTTTTATAGGAAACTGTTTTATTCCAAGAGAGACTGTCGCACTTTACCCGGTCACAAGTGGCACCGTGACCGGAGGAACCAGAAACAAGAATGTTATTTATATGAAAAGTTTATCCTGCTGATAATGTTTATATGTTTTATATGTTTATGTTATGAAAAAAAATTTGTATGTTTTGATGTTTATATCTTACAGCCCGAGGGCGTGCTGTGATTTACCAGGGGGGAATGTAGCACCCTGAGGATTCGGCTGCTACAGGGGTATTGCACCTTAACCCAGAGGTGTGATATTCCACTCCCGGGTAAGGATGGAGTGTGGAACTGAGCTCAGAAAGCTGCATGCACTACACACATCCCATTTCCGAGGAACAGACCAACGGTACTCCCACTTAGAAATGTGCAGGTACGACCGAGTCTGTTCCTGGCTGGAGTGGGAGGGGGGTGGTACATCCCAGTAGTGTAGGGGCAGATAGGGGGAGCAGCCTGGGTAAAGTTAGGAGCTCATTGGGTGCTGGTCACCTGAGCTCACACATAGAGGGAGTATATAAGGTGGGCACCATCAAAGATCAGGGTCAGTCAGTCAGTCAGTCTGTCAGAGTGTAACCTGAAGAGAGAGCAGAGGAGAAGAGCAGATCCAAGGCCCAGAGAGAGAGAGGAGAGAAAGAAAGACCCAGAGGGGGAGACAGAAGGAACTCTGAGAACCCAAGTACAACCCAAGGGTGAAGAGTTGGCAACAGGGTACCGGATCCCAAACTGGTGGGGGCTAAAGCATACCTCAGCCAGAGACCGGAGGCCGTGGGCAGGATCTGCCACGGCCACCCACCACATCCACCCTGAAGGCAAACCACGTGTAGGGTCAGGGAACCCAAGGCCAAGGGACTCCCAACAGAAGGCCCGAGGGGGCTGGACCTAGGTGGATCCCTGGTGGGGACGGCCAGAAGAAAGGACAAGAAGGAGGGCTCAGGGACACGCTCCGGACTTGCTTGGGGGTTGGCTGAATCCAGGACCTGGTGGACGCAGCACGGCTCGGGTGGTCACTCAAGGCCGGAGTGACCGGAATATCTGCAGTAAGTAAACACCCTGAACTGCACAACCCGACTCTGTCTTTAATTACCATCTACGCTGCACCACCACAACCCCCATCCTCTGCACCTGACCCCCTGAGGCCATACCCCTCCCGTTGGGGGTTATACTATCCAAAGCTGCACCAACACCATTAGCCTCAGCGGACCCTGCTGCAGCGGCGGCCGTAGTGACCGCAATCCAACGGGTGGCGTAGTCGACATAACGAACTTTATAACATCTGTAGGACTGCCACATACTCTGAGCTTGACACCCTGGGCACGGACCGGGTCACAGCCACTCGGAGACTACAACCCCCATCTGATCCGGCTCCGGGTATTCCCCTAAAGAATATGGCCCAGGGGGCGCGTCATTTGCATCCAGAAGTGGACTCACCGGTGGTGAAAAACACCCTCAGATATCCAAGTGTGGATGCTGAAGTTGGAGGTCCTGCAATAAAGTAAACCTAAAGAGATCTAGAACATAGTTCAACGGTCAAAAATAAGCAAGGCCTGTGTAAAACAGGGTTTTAAATTATACAAATCAGAATAGATCACTGTATATGTCACAAGAAGATGTTACTACTAAATTGGTTGAGCCTGATAGAATATAGCATTGCGAAGTGGACATGCTTTACCTTTTAGATGTATATTCACTGAATAGTTACTATCATTGACCACCACAGAAAAAAAAAAAAAAGGGGGAAGTATAGTCTGAAAACCAAATAGACACACTGGAAGTAGAGGGAATGCAGGGCACCCACAGGGAAACTGGGATGCAGCCAGACTAAAAGGCACATCAAAGTTATTATATAACAAAGGATCATGAATGCAATAGAATGGTCCTGTCCAATCGGATCTTCCAGCCTCCCTGGGAAATTGAGTGCTGTTCGAGAAGGAGCAAATCATAAGTCCAGACGCCAATAGAATGCCACTCCACAAATAAAACACATGACATGATGAAAAAGGGATAAAAGGATAAAGAGTTCCTCCTCATGTAGATGCCTCCATTCCTCTTAGGCGACATTGCCTACATAAGGTGCCAAAATCTGAGAGGTGTAATTGTAGCCCAAATTTTTGAGGAGTAGATTTATAACCAAGGAATCTTGCCAAGGAGATATGACCCAGGATCGCTTCAAAAGGAGCATATCAAAGAGAGAGCTTCATCATTTATGGTGGGTGTAGGTGCTCGTCAAGCCCAGTATGGATCCTAAGGGAAGGGAGAAGAGACAAATGTAAAAGTCCCACCATCTCAAGACTGTTTGTAAAAGCCCGTAAATAATAGTTCACCATTAAGACCTCCGGGTATTAAACTTTGCAAATTAAAAATCCATTTTGACTCACATCTCAGTAGAGCATTTGTTCGGTCTCCTCCCCTTATATTTGTTCTTATTTGTTCCAAGGCCATAACTCGAAGACCATCTGATCGACCATTGTGGACATCCAAAAAATGTGCCGCCACAGTCGTTATAGTTTTATCTTTATCACGATCCCTCCTGGCCGTAGAGATATTAGAGATATGTTGTTGAATCCTTTTTCTGAGTTCTTGGGACGTTTGCCCAACATAGATCTTTGGGCAATTACAAATTAAGGCATAAACCAGGTTACGTGATCGACAATTGAAGTAAGCCTTAGAGTGAATCTGGTGAGGAAAGATGGGGAGTGTAAGACCATCTTGTGCCACCGTATGCTGACAGACATTGCATCCGCCACAAGGATAGGTGCCGGTGATGGTAGCTCCTCTACCCAATCTTGTGGAGGGACGCATATAATGGCTTTTGCATAGCCTATCCCTTAAGTTCTTAGCTCTACGGGCAACCAGATTGGGGGTTATGGAAATATGCTTAATTAGTTTCTGCTCACTAAGGAGAATTCCCCAATTTTTAGTGAGCAAATTACGAATGTCAGACCACTGGTTATTAAAAGTGGTTATCAAGCTCAGGGACCTAGCTGGTCTGGCCCCCCGTGTCCGTAGTAAATCAACACGGTTCCTACCTCTAGCATCCTGGAATGCCCCAGAGACGATACGTCGTGGGTAGCCCCTCCTTTGAAAGCGTCCTGTGAGATCCTTGGACTGTTCCTGGAACTCCTCCAATGTGGTACAATTTCTTCGAGCCCGGAGAAACTGCCCCTTCGGAATCCCATTCCTTAAATGCAGTGGATGGAAGCTGGTATAGTGCAGCAGATTGTTGGTGGCAGTGGTTTTTCTAAAAAGAGTGGTAGAGATATGGTTACCTGTTTTGATCAACTTGAGATCTAAGTAATCTATCTCAACATGGGAAATGTTCTTTGTGAGTCTAATATTGAGTCCATTACTATTTAGCTCATTGATGAAAACCTCACATTCCTCATAGGTACCAGACCAAAGAAAGAACACATCATCAATATATCTTAGCCAGGTAAGGACATTGTCCTTAAAGGCTGCATTTGCATACACTACCATTTCCTCCCACCATCCCAAGTATAAGTTGGCATACGAAGGTGCACATTTCGCACCCATGGCAGTGCCAGCCACCTGCCGATAGAATTTTCTATCAAAAACAAAATAGTTTTTATCTAGAATTAAGTGTAGCAGGTCCAGAATGAATGAGTCATGCTTGCGATCCCTCGTGGACCGATGGTCTAAAAAGTATGTCACTGCTCTAATACCAAGGTCGTGTTCAATACTAGTGTAGAGTGATTCTACATCTAGTGAAACCAAGATGGTGTTATCAGGTATAGCCAGACCATTCAGATGTTGGATCAAATGGGAGGAGTCCCTAACAAAGGATTTCAAAGAAGAGGCCAGTGGCTGTAGAAAAAAGTCCAAGTAAGTGCAAGGACGTTCAAAGAGCCCACCAATACCCGACACAATATGTCTGCCGGGTGGCTCAATCAAAGATTTATGCACCTTGGGTAGCAGATAGAGAGTAGGCACTACGATATGAGGGGTAGTTAAAAATTCCATTTCCTTTTTGCTGAGAATATTGTTGGACCCAGCTCTCCGTATCAAGGTGTCTAATTTATTCTTAAAGAACAAAGTTGGGTCAGATGGTAATAGATGATAACATAAAGTATTAGATAATTGTAGATTCGCTTCCTTGATATAAAGTGCAATAGGCCAAAGCACAATGTTCCCACCCTTGTCTGCTTCCCGTATTAAAAACTCTGGATTAGATGTTAGTTGAGTAAGTGCCTGTCTCTCTGCTTTGCTTAAGTTATTATCCCTATGTGGAGCACTCCTTAGAGATCGAATATACCTGCACATACTCTCAAAAAAGATTTGGACCGCTGGAAACAAGGAAAAAGATGGTGTGGCCTGTGAGGGGAGTCTCCCTGCAAATCTCCTGCGGGACTGGGGCCCTTCATTTTCCCGCAGCAGATCCAAGAGATCCTGAAAGGTCTGCCTTTCATCAATGGGTAAATCCTCAATGAGAGAGGGCTGATGATATAATAATTTGAAGGTCATTTGACGACAAAATAAGTAAACATCCTTGACCAATTCAAATTTGTTCAAGGTGTTCATAGGGGAAAAGGATAGGCCCCTGAATAAAACAGATTGTTCAGTTGCAGAAAGAATATAAGTGGACAAGTTGATGATTTGTAAATTACCTTCCACATCTTCAGGGGGGTTCTCTGAGTTGAATTTAACGTCTTCTGTTGCGGGTTTCCCGTTTGTACGACGGGGACCAGATCCTGTAACCCTTGTTCTTTTTTCCTTTTGCTGCAGGGGTAACTACTTGTTCTCCGACGGCCCCTTCTGTGTCGCTTGGGCCTGAGGATAAAAAATCACTCGAGGAGGATTCGGATCGTGTACTGAAGTCCACTTGTGGTCTGGTCTCAACTATGCCTCGTCGTCTATTACCCCTATGGCCCCACTTAAACATCTTTCCATTGTCAAAGTCCAATTTGTCTCTATGAAATTTATGTTTCTTTCCCTCTATGATGTCTTTTTCAAAATGGTCAATTGAAGCCTTAAGGCGTTCCTTGAAAGGTAAGACCAAGGTATCATTATCAAAGTCTTTCAACTTATTCTCTCGCCCCCTAATATCATCCTTAAGTTTGGTAAGGAGCACCTGATATTGAAAATATGTCAATTTATTAAATACAAATGTTTCCTGACACATATACATGTAGTAACAAACTAACAAACATATAAAACACCATACAAACATTTGTATTTAATAAATTGACATATTTTCATAGATTGATATTACTATTGATCACTATCTATTTATTTATTTCTTGATCATTTTGGTGATCACTATTAATTAGCATCTCCTCTTTTCCAAAATTTTTTTCACTTGTTAGTTCATGAGATGCTGCAGGTAGATCCCGTTTATTAGATGGTGCCCTCCTCATTTATGGTGGTTGTGTTGGAAGATACACCACCTGTGTATGTAGCACAAATTTTTACTGCACCTAGCCAAGTAAAACCTTTTGGGCCTGTAGCAGTGTGTGGTACTCAATCTATTAGGCCATCTATACCAATCTCCACCAGCTTTCAAATTACTAATAATTTTTAGCTGCATCTTGCCTGGAAAATAATTTTCGGCATAGTAGCAGTGTGTGGTACTCATTGTATTAGGCCATCTATACCAAGCTCCACCAGCTTTGAAATTAATAATAATTTTTAGCTGCATCTTGCCTGTAAAATAATTTTGGGCATATTAGCAGTGTGTGGTACTCATTCTATTAGGTCATCTATACTAAGCTCCACCAGCTTTCAAATTATTAATAATTTTGAGCTGCATCTTGCCTGGAAAATAATTTTGGGCATAGTAGCAGTGTGTGGTACTCATGGTATTAGGCCATCTATACCACGCTTCACCAGCTTTGAAATTAATAATAATTTTTAGCTGCATCTAGCCCGGAAAATAATTTTGGGCTTAGTAGCAGTGTGTGGTACTCATTGTATTAGTCCATCTATACCAAGCTCCACCAGTTTTGAAATTAATAATAATTTTTACCTGCATCTTGCCTGTATAATAATTTTGGGCCTAGTAGTAGTGTGCGGTACTCATTGTATTAGGCTATCTATACTAAGCTCCACCAGCTTTCAAATTACTAATAATTTTTAGCTGCATCTTGCCTGGAAAATAATTTTGGGCATAGTAGCAGTGTGTGGTACTCATTGTATTAGGCCATCTATACCAAGCTCCATCAGCTTTGAAATTAATAATAATTTTTAGCTGTATCTAGCCCGGAAAATAATTTTTCTTCCCAATAGTGGTAGCAATAGAAATATGGGGCGCGCGCCTGGCTAACAAAAATATACGCTTCATAACAAAAAACACGAGCCTAGTGCACTGCATTAATAAGATGGCATCATCGTCTCTCCCAGTGCTAGGCCTACTACGTCGGCTAGCATTCCTGTGCCTAAAACACAATGTATGGGTCCGTGCTAGCCACGATGTTGAGGGGTCTAAAGCTGCTGCTAACGCATTATCACAATTCAATTGGCAGATTTTCGCAGAGCTACTCCCCAACGCCCACCCATCGGGCAACATCCTATGGGATCTAGTGGCGGACAGTTGATGCCATTAATCAAAGCGTCAGTTGCCCCGTCGATGTGGCAAGCATACGGTAAGGCATGGGAAGAGTGGACACGACTAGTAGCAGGCAGACGGGTTGACCAATGTGAACAAGCCAGATTACAAGTCACCAAAGAATTTCTCCACCAGATAATGATGAGGGGCATATCCGGAGTGTCAGCGCAGCGGTGTCTGACCGGAGTAGCATTTCACTTCCAAGTACTGAATTGGGAAGATGTGACAAAGAGATTCATCATCAGATAATCCATTAAAGGGTGGAAAAGGGGTCAGCCAAGTCAGGGGTGTAGACGTCCCGTCCCGTGTCACTAAAACTGATTTCTCACATCATGTCCCTATCACCATTAACATGACACTCACAATTTGAAGCAACACTACTGTCTACTGCATTTGCGATCGCCTTCTTCGGGGCGCTATGCATAAGCGAATTAGTCCCTCATTCCAAAATTACCACCAGTGGAGGCTTATTACACCAGGACGTAGTCATAGCCAATTATGCAATACGTCTACGCATACGCCAATCGAAAATGGTTCCAGTGGGCAGGGGAACTTCGTACTTCTACAACCCACAAATGGTACACTGAGTCGGGTAACAATAGTAAAAACATATATAACCATCAGATCACAAAGTAATTTCTTCCTATCACACATTGATGGAACGCCATTATCAAGATACCAGTTCCAAGCTATATTTAATAAATGCATAACATTGGCAGGGAACCACCCCAATGATTAGGAGACACTCTCATTCCGCATAGGCGCAGCCACAGGATCAGCAAGAGCAGGACTGTCAGAAACAGAAGTTCAGAGGATAGGGAGATGGCGATCCATGTGTTTGGCGAGATACATAAGACCGGACTTGTTATCCTAATGTGGTTTGTTTCTTTTACTGGTGACGCTAAGCCAACAGTGTGAGTGATAGGCCACTCGTATATATATTGGGCAGAAAAAAGGGTGAAAATCCACCCAGGTGGGAGGAAATTAGAGTTTCATAACACATATTTCAACTGGAGAGGTAAAAAACAAATAAAAATAGCAAAGGAGGAAACAGAGAAACGTATTGCTAGGGAAAGTAGATCAAATCCCAAACTTTTCTTTACGTATATAAATAGTAAAAGGATTAAATCGAATAATATTGGACCGATGAAAAGTGATGAAGGCAAAATCATAGAGAAAGATGAGGATAAAGCTAATCTATTAAATAAATTTTTTTCGTCAACTTTCACAAAGGAAAAAGAACTAACAGGCGAAATAAGAAGTGACAAGCTTAATCCTCCACTAAGTATGACTAATCTAACCCAAACTGGGGTACAGAAACGCCTCAGTAACATTAAAATAAACAAATCACCAGGACCTGATGGCATACACCCACGGGTACTAAGGGAACTAAGTAATGTGATAGACAGACTGTTATATCTTATATTTAAGGACTCTGTTGAGACTGGGTCTGTGCCACTTGATTGGCGACAGGCGAATGTAGTGCCAATATTCAAAAAGGGAGCAAAAAGTAACACCGGAAACTATCGGCCGGTGAGTCTGTCGTCCGTTGTGGGCAAAATTTTTGAAGGCTTTATTAATGAGGCAATTACGGAGCATCTTGATGCTAATAATCTATTAACCCCGACCAACATGGATTCATGAGGAATCGCTCCTGCCAAACAAACCTGATTGACTTCTACGAGGAGGTTAGCTCTCGAGTAGATCAGGGGGAGCCAGTGGATGTCGTGTATCTCGACTTCTCAAAAGCGTTCGATAGCGTGCCACATAATAGGTTGGTATACAAAATGAGAATGATGGGGCTGGGGGAAAATGTCTGCAAGTGGGTAGCTAACTGGCTAAAGGATAGAAGGCAGAGGGTGGTTATAAATGGAATATACTCAGATTGGGTAAGCGTCACTAGTGGGGTACCACAGGGGTCTGTACTAGGCCCAATGTTATTTAATATCTTTATTAACGACATAGTCAACGGGATAAATAGTAAAATATCAATATTTGCAGATGACACAAAGTTATGTAAAACAATTAATACAAAAGAGGATAGTGAAGACCTACAGAGGGATTTGGATAAGCTGGGTAGGTGGAGCATTAAATGACAAATGAGGTTTAACGAGGAGAAATGTAAGGTCATACATATGGGAAGGAAAAATGGAAGTCACCAGTACTCACTGAATGGGAAATCATTGGGGAATTCAGAGATGGAGAAGGACTTGGGCATCTTGATTGATAGCAAACTAAATTGGAGTGCCCAAAGTCAGGCCGCTGCTGTAAGGGCAAACAGGGTAATGGGATGTATCAGAAGAGGTATAGCTGCAAAGGATGAGAACATTGTTCTTCCACTGTACAAAGCACTGGTCAGACCACACTTGGAATACTGTGCTCAGTTATGGGCCCCAATATATAGAACGGATATAAATGAGCTTGAAAAGGTACAAAGGAGGGCAACAAAATTAATAAGGGGAATGGAGGGACAGCAATACCCAGAGAGGTTGGCAAAACTAGGACTATTCAGCCTGGAAAAGAGAAGGTTGAGGGGGGACATAATAAATGTGTACAAATATGTTAGGGGACAGTATAGAGACCTTGCCCAGGATTTGTTCAAAAGGAGGGATATTACGGTAACAAGAGGGCATTCACTAAGACTGGAAGAGAAAAGGTTTCAGCACCAGCATAGGAAGGGGTTCTTTACGGTAAGAGCAATGAGAATATGGAATACACTGAGTGAGGAGACGGTAATGTCGGATTCACTAAACCAGTTCAAGCGGGGACTGGATGCTTTTCTAGATACCAGGCAGATTTCTGCATATACTTAAAAATAGAATAAAATAGTAGGTTGATACAGGGATTTATTCTGACTGCTGGTTTCAGAGTCGGGAGGGAATTTTTCCTCAGGTGAAGATTGGCTAAATCATTTGGGGTTTTTGCCCTCCTCTGGATCAACTTTAGCAATTACAGAACCAACAGGTCGAACTTGATGGACGCAAGTCTTTATTCGGCTTTACTAACTATGTATATATGGACACAGGTACTAATGGAGGTAATCAAGGTAGGGAGAGAGGCAAGAGGTCCGGTCATCTTAGTTATACAGGCCGGGGGAAACGACCTAGGTCATCACAAGAGTGCATAACTAATGGCAATAATGAAACTATGAAAAATATATAAGACCCAGCACCACCTTATGATAAGACATACACCTGTGCCAAAATCCCTGAGAAATAAATGAGAGAAAAGAAGCAAAGGGTAGAAGAGGCACCAAGCATAGTAAATAATCATATATAGAGGTAATGTGTTGAAAACATTGTAGAAATTTTATTATGGAAAAGACATACAACACCACTTAGTTAAAAAGTACAGTTAAAAAACATATAAGACAAGAAAAAACGCATGGACAAAAATAACCCTCTAGAAAGTTCTAACATGTGAATCCAATATAATTTGCATACAGATATATACATCAGAGAATATATGGCACAAATATAATGTGAGATCCAATGATACTGGTAGTATAAACAAACTGCTATAATAAGCCCTCTGGATGATCTGTATGACGTAGGTATAGTATAATATAAGATTCAGTAATCCTAATAATGCGAGCAGATTACAATGATGAGCCCTCTAAATAATGAATAGAAATATCACTGTAATAGTGAATTCTAACCTCAGGGAAGAATATACCCTCCCAGAAATAAATGCATATCTATCAGATAGAGTTTCATAACACATATTTCAACTGGAGAGGTATTAGAGGCCTGCTATGGCCACAGGTACTAATGGAGGTAATCAAGGTAGGGAGAGAGGCAAGAGGTCCGGTCATCTTAGTTATACAGGCCGGGGGAAATGATCTAGGTCATCACAAGAGCGCATAAATAATGGCAATAATGAAACTAGACACTGAGCACTTCAGAGAATTTTTCACAAAACTAACTATAGTATGGTCAGAGATTGTGCCAATAGCGGTATGGCAAGGTGTGCGAGACATCACGGCCATCGAACGGACAAGGCGGGAAATAAATATTCAGATGGCAAAGTTTAGAAGAGACAGAGGTGGTGTAGTTATACGACACCGACAACTGGAAGGAGATAAAGCAGGCCTCATATGGCCCGATGGTGTTCATTTAATGGATATTGGACTGGACATATTCCTGTCAGGACTTCAGGACGGAGTGGAACAAGCGTTAAGAGTGATGGATGGGGGTCCGAGTCCTGCATACGAGTACGCAGGATCCTCCGTGGACTTGAAATAGAAAGGACATGTTGGAGAGTTACACTTGTTGGCCAACTTGCCGGTGTGGAGACCCAGGGCATGCTGCAACAAGCTGAATTATTTTAGAATTAAAATGCCTTTCTAATGGAATGAGTTTAAAGAGTTAATAAAGCTGTGACCGATCCTCACCCATCCAGTTGGAAGAGTTACATTATTGTATTGTCAAGGAAAGGGGGGCGGTAGGGGGGCTGAGCGTCTGGGTTTGGTTGGGGGTCCCCACAGTCTGCCTAGGCTAGATGCATTTAAAAATTCTTATTAGATACACAGGTGGTGCAGCTTGCTTCGCAGCTGGGCTACTACGCCCAGAGTATTGCATAGGCTAGATGCAGTTAAAAATTCTATGCTGCCTAGCAGACACTGAAGCTTTGGAACAGACCTCTGAGTAAACAGCTGTTCAGACTCAACCATCTGTGTTACCCCAAGCCATAGTGTATGTAGTTTCTTACAGTTAAAATGGGGGGGGGGTAGAGCGACCCAACCCACCTGGAATTGACGATGCCAACGTCACGTAAAACACAGCAAGGGGACTCCCAAAAGAGTCTCCATTTTTTCCAAAAATTGTGGCACAGACTCCACCTAAGTGGCATCAATTGCCCCAGAGTTGCTTAAAACGGTTGGTGAGGTGATTTTACCAAATCCTCAAACTTTTAGTCTCCTCAGGATGACACAGGGGTAGAAAAGTCCTTGCGGATCCATGATTTGTTCATCTTTATGAACGTGAGTCTGTCTACATTCTCAGTGGACAGCCGCGTGCGCTTATTTGTCAGCACACCACCAGCAGTGCTGAACACACGTTCAGAGAGAACGCCGGCTGCAGGGCATGACAAGATCTCCAAGGCATGAGTGGCGAGCTCCGGACATTTTTCCAGATTGGAATCCCAAAATGAGCAAGGGTCCAGTGACACAGTCATGGCTTCGATGTTCACTTGGAGATACTCCTGCACCATCCTCTCTAGGCGTTGACTATGTGTCAGACTTCTTGTCTCCTGTGGCCTTGCAAAGGATGGTCCAAAAAAGTGGTGAAAAAATTCCACAAAATTGCTGTTACCAGCAGAAACAGTGTTACTGTTACGGTTTGAGTGATGAAGACTCGACAGTCCCACGGTTAGCAAGATAGAACTGTGAGATTCACTACGTGCACCACTGGTGTTTTGTGGAAAAGGACATGTAAGATTCTGCAACAGCCTCTGCTGTTACTCCTGCATGCGTGATTCCCTTTCTATGGCAGGAATTATTTCGGCAAATTTACTTTTGTACCGGGGATCTAAGAGTGTGGCAACCCAGTAGTCAGGATTACTTTGAATTCTGACAATCCGAGGGTCATGTTGCAGGTAGTGCAGCAAGAAGGCACTCATGTGTCTTGCGCATCCAGGAGAACGAAGTCCTTGTTGTGTTGGTAGCGAGGTAAGAATCATGCTTCCTTCCTCTGCCCTCTCCCCCCCAACCTCACACAACAGAAATGTGATCAAGGTCTCCCTCATCTGATGAGTCTTCCATGCCCATCCTCCACTTTTTCCTCGGCTCCTGCACCTCCCTCAACAGTTTGGCTGCTACCATGCGCCCTGGTTAATCCCTCTCCCCCACCCTCCGATGCCTGCCGCCTTGGTGCTGCCGACCGTCTGGACCTTGGAGATCTTATCCCTTCCGCATACGACTCCTCCTCTACGTCCTCCATCTCCTCTTGTCCCACCACCTGACTCTGATTTCTGTTTAACGTGTGCTCCAGCATGCAACTCACCGGACTAGTCATGCTGATAATGGCATCGTCGTCAGCACTAAACATCTTCATCGCCATTTCAAAACTGTGCAGAAGGGTGTGTGGCACCCCTGATGGTTCAGTTGCCACAGAGGTACTGCATCTCACCCAGAGGTGTGGTATCTACCCTTAGGTAAGGAAGGAGTATTGCTCGGACCCTAACACCTGCATCCAACACATATCCGCAGTGGGGGTAGGGCGAGATTGCTCCTAAGGGAGAGCACAGTCCCAGGTCCCTAGCTAGCGGGAGGGTCCTATGTATTGTGTGTGGGTGGAGAAAGCAGCTTAGGGGAGCACATGACAGGGAGAGTATAAATAGGACGCCATCTTAGAAAGAGCAAGCCAGTCAGAGGAGGAGAAGTGACAGGAGCAGAGGCTCTGCATGAGCTCTGCTCCGGAGGTGGGCCTAGCCTGGGAGGCCCAGGACTGAAGGAGAGAAGAGAAGAGTGGGAGCAGGAAGGCTCCAGGAACCGAAGGGACCCTAGGGGTACGGGCCGTGCAGAAGGCCACCCGTACGCCCGCTGCTACCAGGAGATAGAGGGGTCAGGCCGGATAAGGGGAACCGGTCCTTCAACTAGCAGAGAAACAGCAAGGCTCAACTAGAAACCAGAGGCTACAGCATTTCATGTACTGCAGACCAAAGTCCACACCAGTCTCACTAAGAAGGTAGCCACATAGGACTAGAGATGAGCGGTGTTCGACTAGAACTGTTCGCCAATCTCAAATTTGAGCTGTTTTGGGTGGTGTTCGAGTCGTTCGACGAACGCGAATGATTTGCAAAAAATTTGGCTGTTCGAGGTTATGTTCGATAATTGTTCGTGCACGAAAAGTGTGTCCTGCATGTCGGGCGCTATTTAGAGCACCAATCATGCAGGGATTGTCTGCCACTCAATGTAATGCCACAGCCATGGTGGTTGTGGCATTACAGTGGTTGCCCAAATCGATAGGAACAGTGCTCACAGTGAAACATGAAAAGCCGGCAATTCATCAGCGGCATACATCGAAAGAATATACAACAGAAAGAATAGAGTATCACACTTAGATTAGATAGATAGAAACATGTCAGTCACATATATAAGACGTACAGTGATAGTGTTGATTACTGTACTTGTCATTTAGTGTTAAAATAAAGGATTTATTTAAAAAAAAATTTTAGTCTCTAGTGGAGGTTAAGCAGACGGCTGTGGCAGATGTTTGACGCCTGGGAAGGGGGTAATACCCACGGAGCTTCCCAGGCTACTAATATCAGCCCCCAGCTGAATACCTTGCCTTTACTAGCTATTAAAATGGGGGACCCCCAAAAAAATGATGTGGGGTCCCCCCTATTTTAATAGCTAGCAAAGGCTAGGCAGAAAGCTGGGGGCTGATATTAATAGCCCAGGAAGGGTGCCATGAATATTGGCCCCCTCCCAGGCTAGAAAATCCAGCCATCAGCCGCCCCAGAAATGGCGCATCCATAGGATTCGCCAATTCTGGGACTTAGCCTCGCTCTTCCCACTGCCCTGTAGCGGTGGCAGTGGGGTAATAGGGCTGGGGTTGATGTCAGCTTATAATGCCAGCTGACATCAAGCCCAGGTTAGTAATGGAGAGGCGTCTATAAGACGCCCCCAATACTAACCCCATAGTCAAAGTTACAAAAAAAACACAAACACCCAGAATAAAGTCCTTTAATTGAAATAAACACACAATTCTTTAATGTTCTAAATTAAACCATACTTACCATCAAGCCCATTCCAGCTGAAGCCAACGATCTCCTGCAATAAAAGAAAAATAATAAAGCAACATCATCCTTACCTTTCCATGGTTCCCACGACGGCTCCAGCTCTGCTACATTCACATGACAGGTTGGAGCGCAGCAGAACGCTGCCATCCAGCTTGCCATGCGGCAGACACTGAGAAGCGCAGGCATGCTTGCGCTCTGCAGTGTCTGGCTGTGACGGCATAAAGATGAGCCGAGGTCATGTCCAATTAACTCAGCTCACCTCATGCACGTCACTGACAGCCTGGGAAAATTCTCAGCGCTCAGCGCTTCAGCAGGAGAATTCTCCTACGCTGGGATGGCATTGAGTTGACAGGCTCAGCGCTGCCATCCAGCATGATTGCTCTCTGCAGTGTCTCTGAAGGATGACAAGCTGGATGGCAGCTCTCAGCTGTTATCCAGCCTGTCATCTCAATGCCATCGCAGCATGGGACAATTCTCCTGCTAAAGTGCTGAGCGCTGAGAATTTTCCCACGCTGTCAGTGACGTGCATGAGGTGAGCTGTGTTCATTGGTCCTGGGCTCACCTCATGCACGTCACTGACAGCGTGGGAAAATTCTCCTGCACTCACCGCATGTGCAGGAGAATATTCCCACGCTGTCAATGACGTGCATGAGGTGAGCTGAGTTAATTGGACATGACCTCGGCTCATCTTTATGCCGTCACAGTGCGACACTGAGGAGCGCAAGCATGCCTGCGCTTCTCAGTGTCTGTAGCATGGCAAGCTGGATGGCAGCGTTCTGCTGCGGTCCAACATGTCTTGTGAATGTAGCAGAGCTGAAGCCGTCGTGGGAACCATGGAAAGTTAAGGATGATATTGCTTTATAATTTTACTTTTATTGCATGAGATCGTTGGCTTCAGCTGGAATGGGCGTGATGGTAAGTATGGTTTAATTTAGAACAATAAAGAATTGTGTGTTTATTTGAATTAAAGGACTTTATTCTGGGTGTTTGTGTTTTTTTTTAACTTTGACTATGGGGTTAGTAATGGGGGTGTCTTATAGACGCCTCTCCATTACTAACCTGGACTTGATGTCAGCTGGCATTATAAGCTGACATCAACCCCAGCCCTATTACCCCACTGCCACCGCTACAGGGCAGTCGGAAGAGCGAGGCTAAGTGCCAGAATTTGCACATCCTATGGATTTACCATTTCTGGGGTGGCTGACGGCTGGTGTTTCTAGCCTGGGAGGGGGCCAATATTCATGGCACCCTTCCTGGGCTATTAATATCAGCCCCCAGCTGTCTGCCTAGCCTTTGCTAGCTATTAAAATAGGGGGGACTCCACATCATTTTTTTGGGGATCCCCCATTTTAATAGCTAGTAAAGGCTAGGTATTCAGCTGGGGGCTGATATTAGTAGCCTGGGAAGCTCCGTGGGTTTTGCCCCCTTCCAAGACTTCAAACATTTGCCCCAGCCTTCTGCTTAACCTCCGCTAGAGACTAAAATTACAGGGAACCCCACGCCAATTTTTTTAAAATTAAATCCTTTATTTTAACACTAAATGACAAGTACAGTAATCAACACTATCACTGTACTTCTTATATATGTGACTGGCATGTTTCTATCTATCTACTCTATGTGTGATGCTCTATTCTTTCTATTCTATATTGTCCCGTGCTGATGCTGAATTGCCGGCCAGCTTTTTTAAAGAGACGGTGCATGAAAACACTATTATTTTTTTAAATAAATCCTATAACACTAAATGACAAGTACAGTAAGCAACACTGTCACTGTACTTCTTATAAATGTAACTGACATGTTTCTATCTATCTAATCTATGTGTGATGCTCTATTCCTTCTTGTCTATATTGTCGGGTACCGGTGTATGCCGCTGCTGAATTGCCGGCTGGATTTTTTAAAGAGAGTGTCTTCTGAGCAGTTTGTAAGCTTTTGAACACCTTTGAAGGTGTTTTCTATGTGTTTCTATGTGTTTTTGTTCGCCTGACGGTGTTCGGCGGTGTTCGACAAACAGTTCCACAAACATCCCGGTGTTCGACGATCCGAACCGAACCCGAACACTACGGGGGTGGCTCAACACTACATAGGACTCAGGGGACGGAACACATGTCGCCCGCCAAGGTCCGAGGATACCGGATAGAAGTGTCACTGGGTGTGAGGTGTAGGGAGAAGGCCAGAGAAAGTACACACAGAAGGGGGTCCTGCTTAGTACTCCAGAGCTATCTGGGGGTGGACTGAGCCCCTCTCTGAGTACGCACAGCACGACGGGGGAGATGGCTCTGGTACCTGTAATCTGGACTGCAACAACTGTGAGTAAAGATCTTGGGACTGCATCACACGGACTCTGTGTTCATTACTGACTTCCTGCACTACAACCACCATCATCCACCCACACTGCCCTGAAGCTACACTCTTCCTGTGGGGAGTAATAATACCATTGCTGCAAAGCCACCAGCTTCAGAGGACTTTTCTGCAGCGGCGGCCCCTTTGGCCGCACTCCACAGGTGACGTAGATGGACATTATAAAACCCATATATACAAATTACCCTTGGATTGACCGCCCTGGGTCACGGACCGGGTCACCGCCATAGTGACGACAACCCCCAGCATCTACCGGCCCGGCTCTTGTTATCCCACAGCCCAGGGGGCGCATCAACTTCATAGGTCTCTGATCTGAGACCACTCCTGCAGCGTGATTTTCACCACCTCTGGATCTCGTTGGCCCAGGCTATACGTCAGAACGTATTGCACAAGGGCTTGTCGGTGCTGCCACAGTCGCTGCAACATGTGCAGAGTTGAATTCCTCCATGTCGGCACATCGCATTTCAGCCGGTGAACTGACAGGCCCAACGACTTCTGTAGAGATGTAAGTCGTTGAGCTGCGGGATGCGAACGGCGGAAGTGAGAACTCAGCGACCGTGCCCTCTGCAGAAGGCCATCTAGTCCGGAATAGTGGGATAAAAATTGATGGACAACCAGGTTCAACACGTGAGCCATACAAGGCACTTGTGTGACATTGCCCCAGCGAAAGGCCGCACCCAGGTTTGCAGCATTGTCGCACACGGCCCTCCCTGGTTGCAGGTCCAGTGGAGACAACCATTCATGAAACTGGGTCTCCAGAGCTGACCACAACTCCTCAGCTGTGTGACTCACATTTCCCAGACATTTCAAAGTAAACACTGCCTGATGCCTTTGAGCCCTGCTGCCAGCATAGTAAGGAGGTGTGCAGGACTCCTTCTACTCTGATCAGGGACCTATGCATTTGACGCATCACCTATGCACCCTCCTGCACAGTTTTGAAATGGCGACGAAGATGTTTAGTGCTGACGATGCCATTATCAGCATGACTATTCCAGAGATTTACATCCTGGAGCACAAGTTAAACAGTATTCGGAGTCAGGTGGTGGGAGAAGAGGAGGTGGAGAAAGTAGAGGAGGAGTCGTACGCGGAAGGGATAAGATCTCCAAGGTCCAGACGGTCGGCAGCACCAAGGCGGCAGGCATGGGAGGGTGGGGGAGAGGGATTAACCAGGGTGCATGGTAGCAGCCAAACTGTTGAGGGAGGTACAGGAGCCGAGGAAGAAGTGGAGGATGAACTGGCGATGGGCATGGAAGACTCATCAGATGAGGGAGACCTTGATCACATTTCTGTTGTGCGAGGTTGGGTGCAGAGGGCAGAGGAAGGAATCATGATTCTTACCTCACCTCCAGCACAACAAGGACTTGGTCCTCCTGGATGCGCAAGACACATGAGTGCCTTCTTGCTGCACTACCTGCAACATGACCCTCGGATTGCCAGAATTCGAAGTAATCCAGACTACTGGGTTGCCACACTCTTAGATCCCCGGTACAAAAGTAAATTTGCCGAAATAATTCTTGCCATAGAAAGGGATTCACGCATGCAGGAGTATCAGCAGAGGCTGTTACAGAACCTTACATCTGCTTTTCCACAAAACACCAGTGGTGCACGTAGTGAATCTCACAGTTCTAACTTGCCAACCGTGGGACTGTCGAGTCTTCATCACTCAAACCGTAACAGTAACACTGTATCTGCTGGTAACAGCAATTTTGTGGAATCGTTTCACAAATTTTTTAGACCATCCTTTGCATGGCCACAGGAGACAAGAAATCTGACACATAGTCAACGCCTAGAGAGGATGTTACAGTAGTATCTCCAAGTGAACATCGAAGCCATAACTGTGTCACTGGACCCTTGCTCATTTTGGGCTTCCAATCTGAAAAACTGGCCGGAGCTCGCCACTCACGCCTTGGAGATCTTGTCATGACCCGCAGCCAGCGTTCTCTTTGAACGTGTGTTCAGCGCTGCTGGTGATGTGCTGACAAATAAGTGCACCCGGCTGTCCACTGACAATGTAGACAGACTCACGTTCATAAAGATGAGCAAATCATGGATCCGCAAGGACTTTTCTACCCTTGTGTCTTCCTGGGGAGACTAAAAGCTTGAGGATTTGGTAAAATCACCTCACCAACCAGTTTAAGCAACTCTGGGGAAATTGAAGCCACTTAAGTGGTGTCTGTGCCACAATTTTTGGAAAAAATGGAAACTTTTTTTGGAGTTCCCTTGCTGTGTTTTTCGTAACGTTGGCATCGTCAATTCCAGGTGGGTTGGGTCGCTCCCACCCCCTTTTAACCATAAGAAACTATATTCACTATGGCTTGGGGTAGCACAGATGGTTGAGTCTGAAGAGCTGTTTACTCATACTATAACCTGGGAATCAGAGGTCTGCTCCAAAGATTCAGTGTGTGCTAGTCAGCGTAGTAGCCCAGCTGTGAAGTAAGCTATACCGCCAGTGTAGCTAATAAGAATTTTTAACTGCATCTAGCCTAGGCAATACTTTGGGCATTGTAGCCCAGCTGTGATGCAAGCTACACCGCCTGTGTATATAATAAGAATTTTTAACTGCATTTAGCCAAAGCAATTCTTTGGGCGTAGTAGCCCAGCTGTATAGCAAGCTGCACCGCCTGTGTATCTAATAAGAATTTTTAACTTCATCTAGCCTAGGCAGACTGTGGGGACCCCCAACCAAACCCAGACGCTCAGGCCCCCTACCACCCCCTTTCCTTGACAATACAATAATGTAACTCTTACAACAGGATGGGTGAGAATCGGTCACAGCTTTATTAACTCTTTATACTCATTCCATTAGAAAGGCATTTTATTTCCAAATAATTCAGCTTGTTGCAGCATGCCCTGTGTCTTCACACCGGCAAGTTGGCCAACAAGAGTAACTCTCCAACAAGTCTTTTCTATTTCCAGGCCATGGAGGATCCTGCTTACTCGTATGCAGGACTCCAACCCCCCATCCATCACTCTTAACGCTTGTTCCACTCCATCCTGGCGTTCTTACAGGAATATGTCCAGTCCAATATCCATTAAGTGAACACTGTCGGGCCGTATGAGGCCTGCTTTATCTCCCTCCAGTTGTCGGTGTCGTATCACTACACCGCCTCTGTCTCTTATAAATTTTGCCTTCCGAATATTTATTACCCGCCTTGTCCGTTCGATGGCCTTGTTGGATCGCGCACCTTGCCATACTGTTCTTGGCACAATCTCTGATGATACTATATGTAGTTAGTTTTGTGAAAAATTCTCTGAAGCGCTCAGTGTTAGTGTTGAGCCACCCCCGTAGTGTTCGAGTTCGGTTCGGTTCATCAAACAACCGTATGTTCGTCGAACTGTTCGTCGAACACCTTTGAACACCGTTAAAACCAATGGCAGGCAAACAAAAACACATAGAAACACATAGAAACACCTTCAAAGGTGTCCTAAAGCTGACAAACTGCTCTGAAGACTCAATGGAAAAGTGACAAGTGCATATAGTAATGCGAAAAGAAAAGAGGTGGAAGAGTAAAAGGAGGGGGAGACACAGATATAGGCATGTCATGCCCTTCTAAAACCAAAAAATTGTGAAGCTGACACGGACAGTCCATTCCTGCCCGTGCCACCTCCTTGTCGCCGGGTTTGTGCCAGAGCCGTGGTGGACCCTGACGGCCAGCCCCCCTCTCACAATACTGGTGCCTGTCTGCTGGTGGGTCGAGCCCCCCCGCTGTGGGGGGGGGGTAACATCTGTAGAAGAAAGACCATCTTCCAGCCAAACTAAGATGTCTACTTTTTTCGTGGACAATGTGATACGATCCCTTTCTTACGGACACGCCCATCGCTACAAATTCCAGATGAGGCACAAAAACAGCAGGTGCTTCAACGGATATTAAGTGCTCCTTCAAGTGGGCTCTCCTCCACCTCAACTTCAACATCACAATTACTCCAGTCCTCAGAGGTGTCAACCCAATCGCACTTGCTTCCTCACAGCTCCCAAGTCTCCAGCTGCCCGTCTGAGTATGGGGTAACACAGATGGTTGAGTCTGCACAGCAGTTTACTCATACTATAGCCTGGGAAACAGAGGTCTGCTCCAGAGCTTCTGTTAATCCAGACGAGGAAATGATCTGCACTGATGCCCAGAATCTTTATAAGTCGGATCCAGGACCAGATGAAGAAGGTTCTGAGCATAATGTAGACCCTCGTTCCCAAACTGTAACTCCTGTTGGTGGAGACAATGATGAAGACGATGATGAGACTCAAATACCTGATTGGAGCGACAACTTGACTTTTCGGTCAGGGCAGGAAGAGGTTGGCTCTGAGGACGACGGGTGTGAGAACACACAGGGTGATGATGATGAGATTGGAGAACCCACTTACTGTAAACCACAGTCAGGCAGTCGATGAGTTCAGCAGAGGAGGTGGAGGAGGATGTGACTAGCTCAGGGGATGGGGATGACTCGGTACCCGGGCCTTTGCCTGGCCTTGGGTATGTCACGGAGGTCGGCTCCCGGGCCCGTACCCTGGGGTCATTCTTTAAAAGGGTGGATAATTGTTAATTTTATAAGAGTTTGTGACGCCACCTGTGGTATCTGGTGAGAAGCACCAGCGCTGCAGCAGTCCACTGAGGCCGGTGATAAGGCAGCTCGATGGTATAGCTCCCCACAGGTGGAGCTAGGCCTCAGAAAAGCGTATGCAGGGTGAATGCAGGACAGGCGAGAACCAGCTGGGTCAGAGCAAGAATGGGAAGGGACACGGTAGTCACTTCAGTACCTTTTACTGGTGGAAATTCAGGCACTGTAGGGTGAAGGGTGCATATCAGGATCCTCCCCAATGAGCGGGTGTAGGGCCTCCTGTTTATTGCCTCTGTGTAGTAAGTTTCGGACCTGCCTGGAGCTAGGCCTAACTTTGTCTCTGTCCTGCGCTGGCTGACCTTATGGTAGGGCCTTGTCTTGGAGTTCACTATCCCAGTATGCGGGGCCTAAGCGTCTCCTGGCTCTGTTACGTATCAGCACCTTAGCGATTATGGGACTTGTAGTTCTCCAGGGATTTCGGTTATGCCTTACTGGGTCATAGAGATCCCGGTAAGCTCGGATCCTGTCACCGGTACATGCTTCAGGGTGAGCTGGTTAAGCTCCTCTGCCCCTTATGTACTAACTCGCCACTCGCCTTCGGGCTACTCGAGCCCTCACTAGGCTATACACACTAACGGCAGCTTGCCGCGCTTCACCAATCTTATGGCGCCGGCACACCTTAAGCTCTAACTGGGCTCCCTGAATCTAGCTAGCAGGAGCCTCGTGCTCCACTGCTGAACTATTAACTGAGTTCTCTAGACTAGACTGAGCTCCACTGCAGACTGACCTCTCTTATGCTTCTCAACTGCAGCAACTCTTCAGAGGAACTGAACGACCTAGCTCCACCTTCCCTATTTATATCCCTAACCGGCTCCCTCTGCTGGTCTGAGGTGGAAGGTGGAGATGTGTGAATGTTTATGGGGGCCACTTGTGGAGGATTCCATCAATGCACTCTTCTAGGATCTGTGATACCAAGGCAGCGGTGCGTCACAGATGCTATTGATGACGAGGTTAGGTTGCGCCTTCCTGGACAGAGACGGAGTACTGGAAGCACGTCAACAACTGCATCCTCAACCACAACTCTGCCTCTGACCACAAGTCATAGTGGCTCTTCAGGTCGCATGGGCTCTAAGCCTTGCATAGCCTGGGCATTTTTTCAGATCGATAAGGATGGCCCAACTCGTGTTATCTGTAATATTTGTCACCAAAAGCTAAGTAGAGGCCAAAAAATCCATAGTTTGAGTACTTCATGCATGAACCTTCACATGGATATGAAGCATAAGTTGCAGTGGGAAGCTCACTGTGCTACAATGCAGCCTAGGGGGCTGGACCACCCACCGTCTGCCCCATCTTGTGAATCCGCGGCCTCTTCATCCTCTGTGACTGGGGGGACAACAGTCACACATGTTTTTGGACGCAGACTTGTCACATCTTTACCCGCAACAGCCAGTTTGATTGGCAGGTCGTCAGTTCATTTGGAAGTGGAAACACCTGCTGGTATTGAGCGCTCTCCGACATCGAGAGCACCACCTTTGGATCAAGGCAACCTAACATGTCCGCCTGCATCTTCCTCACAGACCGGCAGTTTGCTGGGGACACCCTATTCAACACCGTCAAAGTACAACAGCCAGCCCTCGATCCCTCAGATGTGGACAAGTAAAAGACCATTTCCTCCTAGCCATGACAAAGCTAAGAGGTTGAATTTCACCATCTTCAAGCTGTTGGCTCCAGAAATGCTGCCTTTCCGCCTGGTGGACACAGAAGATTTTCGAGACCTTATGTCCGTCGCAGTGCCCCAGTACCAGATGCCCAGTCGGCACTACTTCTCAAAGAAAGGTGTGCCTGCGCTCCACCAGCATGTCGCACACAACATCACCGCTTCTTTGAGAAACTCTGTGTGTAACAGGGTGCATTTCACCACAGACACTTGGACGAGTAGGCATGGACAGGGGCGTTACATGTCGCTGACTGGGCACTGGGTAACTATGGTGACAGCAGGACAAGGGGCTGCTCTACAATTTTTACCGTCCCCACGAGTTGTGCGTCAATCCTCTTTATCTCTAATTTCCTCCACTGCTTCTGCCTCCTCAACCTCCTCTCGGTCCTCCACCTGCACCCAAAGCCTGTCTTGTAATGCCACCTGCTTTCTAACTGCGCAGAAGGAATCCTGCACACCTCCTTACTATGCTGGCAGCAGGGCTCAACTGCATCAGTGTTTACTTTGAAATGTCTAGGAGATGTGAGTCACACAGCTGAGGAGTTGTGGTCAGCTCTGGAGACCCAGTTTCATGAATGGTTGTCTCCACTGGACCTGCAACCAGGGAAGGCCGTGTGCGACAATGCTGCAAACCTGGGTGCGGCCCTTCGCCGGGGCATTGTCACACACGTGCCTTGTATGGCTCACGTGTTGAACCTTGTTGTCCATCAATTTTTAGCCCACTATCCCGGACTAGAAGGCCTTCTGCAAAGGGCATGGTCGCTGTGTGCTCACTTCCGCCGTTCGCCTCCCGCAGCTCAAAGACTTACATCACTACAGAAGTAGTTGGGCCTGCCAGTTCACTGGCTGAAATACGATGTGCCGACATGGTGGAATTCAACTCTGCACATGTTGCAGTGACTGTGGCAGCACTGACAAGCCCTGGTGCAATACGTTCTGATGTATAGCCTGGGCCAACGAGATCCAGTGGTGGGGCAAATCACGCTGCAGGAGTGGTCTCAGATCAGGGACCTATGAAGTTGACGCACCCCCTGGACGGTGGGGTACCCGGAGCCAGGCCGGTAGACGCTGGGGGTTGTAGTCACTGTGGCGGTGACCCGGTCCGTGACCCAGGGCTGTCAATCCAAGGGTAATTTGTGACTACGCCACCTGTGGAGTGCGGCCAAAGGGGCCGCCGCTGCGGAACAGTCCTCTGAAGCTGGTGGTTTTGCACAATGGTATTATTTGGGTTTGGGTTCATGGAGAACTGGGCCGACTTCGCGGTCGGCTACAGGCTCTACCGTAGGGACGGGCTGCACCTCAATGGGGAGGGTGCAGTGGTGCTGGGGAAGAAAATGGCTAATAGGTTGGAGAAGTTTTTAAACTAGAGACGGGGGGGGGAAACCAAGGAAATAGGTGGGATGTGAGGCAAGCAAGAGGGAATGGGAGAAGTGAATATAATGAGGGTGGAGAGGGGGTTGGGGATAGTACAGTTAGATCGTTAGAGAAGAATAGGATGCTAAATAACACCAAAATTTTATCTTGCATGCTGACCAACGCAAGAAGCCTGACCAATAAGGCGGATGAGCTGCGGGCGCTTATATCGGAGGAGAGGTATTACATCGTAGGTATAACAGAGACTTGGCTAGACGATAGCTACGACTGGGCGGTAAATTTATTAGATTATAGTTTATTTAGAAGGGACTGGAAACAGGGGAAAGGCGGAGGAGTCTGCTTATATGTAAAGTCATGTCTAAAACCCAGACTAAGGGAAGATATAGGAGAGGGAGAAGAGGGGGTTGAGTCCATGTGGGTAGAGATAGAGGGGGCAAAAAATAATAATAAAATATTACTGGGGATCTGCTATAAGCCACCAAATATAACAGAGGAGAATGAGAATCTGCTATTAGGACAAATAGACAAAGTAGCAAAACATAATGAAGTGATTGTTATGGGGGACTTCAACTACCCGGATATTGACTGGGAAACAGAAACCTGTAGATCTCAGAAAGGAAAAAGGTTCTTGACAAATATTAAGGAGAATTATCTCTCCCAACTAGTGCAGGAACCAACGAGAGGGAAGGCCGTGTTGGACTTAATATTGACTAATAAGCCTGATAGAATAACTGAGGTACAGATAGGGGGGCACCTAGGTAATAGCGACCATAATATTATCGACTTCAAAATGCCCTTCAGTAGGGTTATCAATAAGGGAACAACAAAAACATTAAACTTTAGGAGGGCGAAGTTTGATCAGCTGAAAGAAAGCCTTCAACTTATTGACTGGGACAAAGTTCTTAATCAAAGGAATACGAATAGTAAATGGGAAACCTTCAAAAGAATTCTGAATACTCAGTGCGAGAGGTATATACCGTATGGGAATAAAAGGGCCAGAAATAAGAGGAAACCAATATGGTTGAACAAGAACGTAAAAGGGGCGTTAAATAGCAAAAAAGAGGCATTCAAGAGATTAAAACAGGAAAACAGTAAGGAGGCACTAATGTGTTACAAGGAAAAAACGAGAACCTGTAAAAAACAAATAAAAATAGCGAAGGAGGAAACAGAGAGACGTATTGCTAGGGAAAGTAGATCAAATCCCAAACTGTTCTTTACGTATATAAATAGTAAAAGGATTAAATCGGATAATATTGGACCGATAAAAAGTGAGGAAGGCAAAATCATAGAGAAAGATGAGGATAAAGCTAATCTATTAAATAATTTTTTTTCGACAACTTTCACAAAGGAAATCAAACTAACAGGAGAAATGAGAAGTGACAAGCTTAATCCTCCACTAAGTATGACAAATCTAACCCAAGCTGGGGTACAGAAACGCCTCAGTAACATTAAAATAAAAAAATCACCAGGACCTGATGGCATACACCCACGGGTACTAAGGGAACTAAGTAATGTGATAGACAGACCGTTATATCTTATATTTAAGGACTCTGTTGAGACTGGCTCTGTGCCACTTGATTGGCGCCAGGCGAATGTAGTGCCAATATTCAAAAAGGGAGCGAAAAGTGACGCCGGAAACTATCGGCCGGTGAGTCTGACGTCCGTTGTGGGCAAAATTTTTGAAAGCTTCATTAAAGAGGCAATTACGGAGCATCTTGATGCTAATAATCTTTTAATCCCGAACCAACATGGATTCATGAGGAATCGCTCCTGCCAAACAAACCTGATTGACTTCTACGAGGAGGTTAGCTCTCGAGTAGATCAGGGGGAACCAGTGGATGTGGTGTATCTCGGCTTCTCAAAAGCGTTCGATAGCGTGCCACATAATAGGTTGGTATACAAAATGAGAATGATGGGGCTGGGGGAAAATGTCTGCAAGTGGGTAGCTAACTGGCTAAAGGATAGAAGGCAGAGGGTGGTTATAAATGGAATATACTCAGATTGGGTAAGCGTCACTAGTGGGGTACCACAGGGGTCTGTACTAGGCCCAATGTTATTTAATATCTTTATTAATGACATAGTCAACGAGATAAATAGTAAAATATCAATATTTGCAGATGACACAAAGTTATGTAAAACAGTTAATACAAAAGAGGACAGTGCAGACCTACAGAGGGATTTGGATAAGCTAGGTATGTGGAGCATTAAATGGCAAATGAGGTTTAATGAGGAGAAATGTAAGGTCATACACATGGGAAGGAAAAATGGAAGTCACCAGTACTCACTGAATGGGAAATCATTGGGGAATTCAGAGATGGAGAAGGACTTGGGCATCTTGATTGATAGCAAACTAAATTGGAGTGCCCAAAGTCAGGCCGCTGCTGTAAGGGCAAACAGGGTAATGGGATGTATCAGAAGAGGTATAGCTGCAAAGGATGAGAACATTGTTCTTCCACTGTACAAGGCACTGGTCAGACCAAACTTGGAATACTGTGCTCAGTTATGGGCCCCAATATATAGAAAGGATATAAACGAGCTTGAAAAGGTACAAAGGAGGGCAACAAAATTAATAAAGGGAATGGAGGGACTGCAATACCCAGAGAGGTTGGCAAAACTAGGACTATTCAGCCTGGAAAAGAGAAGGTTGAGGGGGGACATAATAAATGTGTACAAATATGTTAGGGGACAGTATAGAGACCTTGCCAGGGATTTGTTCAAAAGGAGGAATATTACGGTAGCAAGAGGGCATTCACTAAGACTGGAAGAGAAAAGGTTTCAGCACCAGCATAGGAAGGGCTTCTTTACGGTAAGAGCAGTGAGAATATGGAATTCACTGAGTGAGGAGACGGTAATGTCGGATTCACTACACCAGTTCAAGCGGGGACTGGATGCATTTCTAGATACCAGGCAGATTTCAGCGTATACTTAAAAATAAAATAAAATAGTAGGTTGATACAGGGATTTATTCTGACTGCTGGTTTCAGAGTCGGGAGGGAATTTTTCCTCAGGTGAAGATTGGCCAAATCATTTGGGGTTTTTGCCCTCCTCTGGATCAACTTTAGCAATTACAGAACTAACAGGTCGAACTTGATGGACGCAAGTCTTTATTCGGCTTTACAAACTATGTTACTATGTTACTCCCCACAGGAAGAGTGTAGCTTCAGAGCAGTGTGGGTGGATAATGGTGGTTGTAGTGCAGGGAGTCAGTAATGAACACAGTGTCCGTGTTATGCAGTCCCAAGATCTTTACTCACAGTTGTTGCAGTCCAGATTACAGGTACCAGAGCAATCTCCCCCGTCGTGCTGTGCGTACTCTGTGAGGGGCTCAGTCCACCCCCAGAAAGCTCAGGAGTACTAAGCAGGACCCCCTTCTGTGTGTCCTTTCTCTGGCCTTCTCCCTGCACCTCACACCCTGTGACACTTCTATTCGGTATCCTCGGGCTTTGGCGGGCGACGTGTGTTCCGTCCCCTGAGACCTATGTGGCTACCTTCTTAGTGAGACTGGTGTGGACTTTGGCCTGCAGTACATGAAATGCTGCAGCCTCCAGTTTCTTGTTGAGCCTTGCTGTTTCTCCGCTAATTGAGGGACCGGTTCCCCTTATCTGGCCTGACCCTCTACCTCCTAGTAGCAGTGGGCGTACGGGTGGCCTTCTGCACAACCCATACCCCTTGGGTCCCTTCGGTTCCTGGAGCCTTCCTGCTCCCACTTCTCTCTTCTCTCCTTCAGTCCTGGGCCTCCCAGGCTAGGCCCGCCTCTGGAGCAGAGCTCATGCAGAGCATCTGCTCCTGTCACTTCTCCTCCTCTGACTGGCTTGCTCTTTCTACGATGGCTTCCTATTTATACTCTCCCTGTCATGTGCTCCCCTAAGCTGCTCCCCTAAGCACCCACTACAAAGGACCCTCCCGCCAGCTAGGGACCTGGGACTGTGCTCTCCCTTAGGAGCAATCTCGCCCTACCCCCACTGCGGGTATGTGTTGGATGCAGGTGTTAGGGTCCCGAGCCATACTCCTTCCATACCTGAGGGTGAGATACCACACCTCTGGGTGAGATGCAGTAACTCTGTGGCGACTGAACCCTCTGCATTATCAGCATGACTATTCTGGTGATTTACATGCTGGAGCACACATTGAACATAATTCAGAGTCAGGTGGTGGGACAAGAGGAGGTGGAGGAAGTAGAGGAGGAGTCGTATGCGGAAGGGATAACATCTCCAAGTTCCAGACGGTCGGCAGCACCAAGGTGGCAGGCATGGGAGGGTGGGGGAGAGGGATTAACCAGGGCACATGGTAGCAGCCAAACTGTTGAGGAAGGTGCAGGATCCGAGGAAGAAGTGGAGGACGAACTGGCGATGGGCATGGAAGACTCATCAGATGAGGGAGACCTTGATCACATTTCTGTTGTGCGAGGTTAGGGGGAGAGGGCAGAGGAAGGAAGCATGGTTCTTACCTCGCTACCAACACAACAAGGACTTGGTCCTCCTGGATGCGCAAGACACAGGAGTGCCTTCTTGCTGCACTACCTTCAACATGACCCTCGGATTGTCAGAATTCGAAGAAATCCCAACTACTGGGTTGCCTCACTCTTAGATCCCCGGTACAAAAGTAAATTTGCCGAAATTATTCCTGCCATAGAAAGAGATTCACGCATGCAGGAGTATCTGCAGACACTGTTGCAGAATCTTACATGTGCTTTTCCACAAAACACCAGTGGTGCACGTAGTGAATCTCACAGTTCTAACTTGCCAACCGTGGGACTGTCGAGTCTTCATCACTCAAACCGTAACAGTAACACAGTATCTGCTGCTAACAGCAATTTTGTGGAATCGGTACACCACTTTTTTAGACCATCCTTTGAAAGGCCACAGGAGACAAGAAGTCTGACACATAGTCAACGCCTAGAGAGGATGGTACAAGAGTATCTCCAAGTGAACATCAAAGCCATGACTGTGTCACTGGACCCTTGCTCATTTTGGGATTCCAATCTGGAAGAATGGCCGGAGCTCGCCACTCATGCCTTGGAGATCTTGTCATGCCGTGCAGCTAGCGTTCTCTCTGAACGTGTGTTCAGCGCTGCTGGTGGTGTGCTGACAGATAAGCGCACTCGGATGTCCACTGAGAATATAGACAGACTCACGTTCATAAAGATGGACAAATTATGGATTCGCAAGGACTTATCTACCCCTGTGTCATCCTGGGGAGACTAAAAGCTTGAGGATTTGTTAAAATCACCTCACCAACCGTTTAAAGCAACTGTGGGGCAATTGATGCCACTTAACCCAAGAACGCATGACCATAAAAATCCACACTTTCACATACCTGGGGCCTTTTAGGCCCGTGTGCAAATAACATGGAATAACTCAAACTCAAATGACAAACAACTATATACATGAAGAATACCTAGAGTTTCAAAATTCTAACTAAAGAAATCTTGCAGAAAATAGAAAACAATTAACAAGGCAGGCCTGCGAGGCCCCAGGTATGCGTTCTAGTGTTAAGTGGTGTCTGTGCCACAATTTTGGGAAAAAATGGAGACTCTTTTTGGAGTCCCCTTGCTGTATCTTGCGTGACTTTGGCATCGTCAATTTCAGGTGGGTTGGGTCGCTCCCCCCCCCTTTTTAACTGTAAGAAATTACATACACTATGGCTTGGGGTAACACAGATGGTTGAGTCTGAAGAGCTGTTTACTCAGAGGTCTGCTCCAAAGCTTCAGTGTCTGCTAGTCAGCGTAGAATTTTTAACTGCATCCAGCCTAGGCAATACTTTGGGCGTAGTAGCCCAGCTGCGAAGCAAGCTGCACCACTTGTGTATCTAGTAACAATTTTCAAATGCATCTCGCCTAGGCAGACTGTGGGGACCCCCAACCAAACCAAAACGCTCAGCACCCCTACCGCCCCCCTTTCCTTGACAATACAATAATGTAACTCTTCCAACTGGATGGGTGAGGATCGGTCACAGCTTTATTAACTCTTTATACTCATTCCATTAGAAAGGCATTTTATTTCTAAAATAATTCAGCTTGTTGCAGCATGCCCTGGGTCTCCACTCCAGCAAGTTGGCCAACAAGTGTAACTGTCCAACATGTCCTTTCTATTTCCAGGCCACGGAGGATCCTGCGTACTCGTATGCAGGACTCTGACCCCTACCCATCACTCTTAACGCTTGTTCCACTCCGTCCTGGAGTACTGACAGGAATATGTCCAGTCCAATATCCATTAAGTGAACACCGTCGGGCCGTATGAGGCCTGCTTTATCACCTTTCAGTTGTCGGTGTCGTATCACTACACCACATCTGTCTCTTTAAAATCTTGCTATCCGAATATTTATTACCCGCCTTGTCCATTCGATGGCCGTCTCACGCACCTTGCCATACCGCTATCGGCACAATCTCTGACCATACTATAGTTAGTTTTGTGAAAAATTCTCTGAAGCGCTCAGTGTCTAATTTAATTATTGCCATTAGTTATGCTCTCTTATGATGACCTAGTTTGTTTCCCCCGGCCTGTATAACTAAGATGACAAGACCTCTTGCCTCTCTCCCTATCTTGATTACCTCCATTAGTACCTGTGGCCATAGCAGGCCTCTAATACCTCTCCAGTTGAAATATGTGTTATGAAACTCTAATTTCCTCCCGCCTGGGCGGACTTTCACCCTTTTTTCTGCCCAATATATATACGAGTGGCCTATCACCCACACTGTTGGCTTAGCGTCATATGTAAAAGGAACAAACCTCATTAGGATAACAAGTCCTGTCTTATGTATCTCGCCAAACACGTGGATCGCCATCTCCCTATCCTCTGAACTTCCGTTTCTGACAGTCCTGCTCTTGCTGCTTACGTGGCCGCGCCTATGCGGAATGAGTGTGTCTCGTAATCTTTTGGGTGGTTCCCTACCGATGTTATGCATTTGTTAAATATAGCTTGGAACTGGTATCTTGATAATGGCGTTCCATCAATGTGTGATAGGAAGAAATTACTTTGTGATCTGGTGTTTTAGGCACAGGAATGCTAGCCAGCGTAGTAGGCCTAGCACTGGGAGAGAAAATGATGCCATCATATTAATGCAGTGCGCTAGGCTGGTGTTTTTTGTTTTAAAAGCATATATTTTTGTTAGCCAGGCGCGCGCCCCATATTTCTATTGCTACCACTATTGGTAAGAAAAATTATTTTCAGGGCTAGATGCAGCTAAAAATTATTATTAATTTCAAAGCTGGTGGAACTTGGTATAGATGGCCTAATACAATGAGTACCACACACTGCTACAAGCCCATATATTTTTTCAGAGCTAGATGCTAATAAAAATTATATTGAATTTGCAACCTGGTGGAGGATAGTATAGAAGGACTAATAGAACAAGTCTCACACACTGCTACAAGCCAAAATATTTTTTCAGAGCTAGATGCAGAAAAAAATTATATTGAATTTGCAACCTGGTGGAGGTTAGTATAGATGGACTAATAGAACAAGTCCCACACACTGCTACAAGCTGAAGCCCAAATATTTTTTCAGAGCGAGATGCAGATAAAAATTATATTAAATTTGCAACCTGATGGAGGTTAGTATAGATGGACTAATAGAACAAGTCTCACACACTGCTACAAGCCGAAATAATTTTTCAGAGCTAGATGCAGAAAAAAATTATATTGAATTTGCAACCTGGTGGAGGTCAGTATAGATGGACTAATAGAATGATGCTATGCCCAAAAGGTTTTACTTCACTGGGTGCAGTAAAAAAAATTGTATTTTATACACAGGTGGTGTAGCTTGCAACACAGATAGGCTTCTCCACTGACTAACACACACTGCAAGAGGACAAAAACGATTTGCTTTGCTAGATTTATCCAAATGCTGTGAAAATAACTTGCACAGCACTGGCATAGTCCTGCCTGGCAAAAAGTGATAGCAACTGATGTAACCTAGCCCTGAAAGGACTGCAATTACAATTAGTCTTTACTCCCAACCTATCTATTTAAGAGCACAGACCTGCCTGATAAAAGTGATAGGAACTGTTGTAACATAGCCCTGAAAAGGACTGCAATTACAATTAGTCTTTAGTCTTAACCGATCTATTTAATAGCACAGACCAGCCTGATAAAAGCCGTAGGAAATTATGTAACCTAGTCCTTAAAAGGACTGCAATCACAAGTATTCCCTCCTCCCAAGTTATCTGTAGATTTGTGCAAAAATTGGCTTGAAATTAACAAAGTATAGAGCACACAGCAACAGCAGTGCCGTCTAACACGCAACTGCAGCAGTAAGAAAATGGTGGCGACGGAGAAAAATGGCTGGGTCTTAAAGGGCAAGGACATGTGACATACACTGCCAATGACACATTCCCTTGCTTGTGTGAAAAAATGCAGTTTACTCCGTGTGTGCGCTGCTGATAGGCTGACAGATTGCACCTCCCCACTGTAAATGCGGGAAAGAGAAAAAAAATGGAGATATTCATTATTTCTGCAGAGATTCATCCCCTGCCCCTCCCCCCGCCCGCTGTACACTCAAGCTGCGTAATAACATTCATTTTCAGCATTACTGACAAAAAATCCAGTTATGATTTTGGTGCACGAACAGTTATCGAACATAACCTCGAACAGCCGAATTTTTTTCAAATTGTTCGTGTTCGCCGAACGGCTCGAACATCGCCCAAAACAGCTCGAATTTGAGATTGGCGAACAGTTCGAGTCGAACACCGCTCATCTCTACTCAGTGTCTAGTTTCATTATTGCCATTAGTTCTGCGCTCTTGTGATGACCTAGGTCGTCTCCCCCGGCCTGTATAACTGAGAAGACGGGACCTCTTGCCTCTCTTCCTACCTTGATTACCTCCATTAGCACCTGTGGCCATCGCAGGCCTCTAATACCTCTCCAGTTGAAATATGTGTTATGAAACTCTAATTTTCTCACACCTGGGGGGATTTTCGCCCTTTTTTCTGCCCAATGTACAGTACAGACCAAAAGTTTGGACACACTTTCTCATTTAAAGATTTTTCTGTATTTTCATGTCTATGAAAATTGTACATTCACACTGAAGGCTTCAAAACTATGATACACTTATTAAACCTGACAGGGCACACCTGTGAAGTGAAAACCATTTCCGGTGACTACCTCTTGAAGCTCATCAAGAGAATGCCAAGAGTGTGCAAAATAGTCATCAAAGCAAAGGTAGCTACTTTGAAGAACCTAGAATATAAGACATATTTTCAGTTGTTTCACACTTTTTTGTTAAGTATATGATTCCACATGTGTTAATTCATAGTTTTGATGCCTTCAGTGTGAATGTACAATTTTCAAAGTCATGAAAATACAGAAAAATCTTTAAATGAGAAGGTGTGTCCAAACTTTTCGTCTATACTGTATATACGCTTGGCCTATCACCCACACTGTTGGCTTAGCGTCACCTGTAAAAGAAACAAACCATGTTAGGATAACAAGTCCGGTCTTATGTATCTTGCCAAACACGTGGATCGCCATCTCCTTATCCTCTGTGCTTCCGTTTCTGACAGTCCTGCTCTTGTTGCTTCCATGGCCGCGTCTAAGCAGAATAAGTGTGTCACGTAATCTTTGGGGTGGTTCCCTGCCGATGTTAGGCATTTATTAATAGTGTTGAGCCACCCCCGTAGTGTTCGAGTTCAGTTCGGTTCGTCGAACACCCGTGTGTTCGCCGAACTGTTCGTCGAACTGTTCGTCGAACACCTTCGAACACCGTTAAAACCAATGGCAGGCAAACAAAAACACATAGAAACACATAGAAAACACCTTCAAAGGTGTCCAAAAGCTGACACACTGCTCAGAAGACACAACTAACACATGGAAAAGTGACAAGTACATATAGTCATGCGAAAAGAAAAGAGGTGGAGGAGTAAAAGGAGGGGAGACACAGATATAGGCATGTCATGCCCTTCTAAAATCCAAAAAGTGAGAAGCCGACACGTTCAGTCCGCTCCTGCCCGTGCCACCTCCGTGTCGCCGGGTTTGTGCCAGAGCCGCGGTGAACCCTGACGGCCAGCCCCCCTCTCCCAATACTGGTGCCTGTCCGCTGGTGGGTCGAGTGAGCCCCCCTGTGGTGGAGGCAGCTCTAAGCTTTTTAATTTAAATTGTCTCTCTAATTTGAATGAATACACTTTAAATCCATTTACAAGGATCTATTGGAGGGCAAGTCTCATGCCAGCAGCCGCGTAATTCCAGCTCCAGTAGCGTCCACTAAAGCTGCTGCAGTTAAAAAGCTTTTATAAGGATCGAGCTCGGCTGTCCACCGCAAGGCATCCTACTGCCAGTCCCAGCCCCTATGCCTTGGGGTGCCTCCTGATGCTCTTAACTGAGTATCCCGTGGTCCCGAAGCATTTCCTTTGAAAAAATTAAGTTTCCAAACTACAGGTGGTGTTGCTTGCTTAACAGCCGGGATAATCCGCTGACTAGCAGAGACTGCTACTAGGCACAAAGTATTTCCTGGGCTAGATGCAGTTAAAAATTTGTAATTAGATAGTCTCGTTGGATGCTGAGAAAGCATTCCATAGAGACTCCTGGCACGCCATATATGATTCTCTTAAAAAGCTTGGGGTAGGGGTCTAGGGGACCCTTTTATAGCCAAAATCACGGCCCTGTATCACAATACGTCACCTAGGCTGAAGATAAATGGAACTGTAGCACCCTGAGGGCTCGGTTGCTACAGAGGTATTGCACCTCACCCAGAGGTGTGATATCTCACTCTCAGGTAAGGATGGAGTGTGGATCAGGACCCGACACCTGCATGCATTACACCACATTGCCGTGGGGCATGGCGACCAATATGCCTCTGAGATGGGCACGACAGTCCCTGTCCCTGGCTGGAGTGGGGGGAGGGAACACTGAGGAAGGGGAACCCTGTAGTGCAGGAGCAGGGAGGAAGCAGTTCCTGGGTGCATTGAGAAGGGAGTATAAAAGGTGGGCACCATCTTAGTTCAGTGCAGAGAAGTCTGAGCAGAAGTGGCAGGGAGCAGGGACTCTGCATGAGCTCTGCTCCGGAGGCGGGCCTAGTAACAGAGGCCCAGGCCTGGAAGAGGGAGAAGGAAGGAAGAGGAGCGGAGAAGGCTCCAGGAACGAGGAATGAAGGGATCCCAGGGGTGCGGATGGGCGAGTCGCCACCGCACGCCCGAATCCACCTGCGTGGAGGGGTCAGGCCAAAGGGGGAGACCGGTCCCCGAAACTAGTGGAGGCAGGAAACGACCCTCAGCTAGAAACCGGAGGCTCTGACATTTTATGTGGCACAGCCCCTCGCTACACCCGCTAGGAAGGCACCACATAGGGTCAGGGAAACTGGCGCCAAGTTTACCAAGAGGAGGCCCGAGGCAGCCGGACAGAAGGGTTGGTAAGAAAGGCCAGACAAAGGACACACAAAGGGGGTCCTGTGAAGCGCTCCAAAGTTATCTGGGAGTTGTCTGAGCCCCTCACCTGGTGAGCACAGTACGACAAGGGCAGCAGTTACCTGCAGACGTGGTCTGGATAATAAGAACTGTGAGTAAAGGCCCTGGACTGCATCACTGACTCCGTGTCGTTACTGCTGCTGCCATGCACCATCACCCCCATCCTCCGCATACACTGTCCTGAGGCTATACTCCTCCCGTGGGGAGTTATGCTACGCTCTGCTGCACCCACAACACCAGCCTCAGCGGTCTGCCCTGCAGCGGCGGTTCACTCTGACCGCAATCCACGGGTGGCGTAGTCGGACATTTAAACATCAAAACCACATAAATAGTTCCGCCACTGGTTTGACCACCCTGAGCCACGGAACCGGGTCACCGCCACGAAGACTACAACCACCAGCATCCACCAAAAAGGGTTCGGCTCCGGGTGTCCCAAGGCCCAAGGGGTGCATCAGAACATTTTCATCACCTTTCACAATCACCAATGGGACAAGGCAGGGATGTCCTCTGTCCCCTCTCTTATACATCCTAGTGACGGAGCACCTGCTCTCATCAATTCGCCATAACCCCAATATTAGGTGGATTGAGGTGGGAGGCACCGAGTACAAGTGCTCTCTATTTGCTGATGATGTCCTAGTATATATCACTCAATCACATATATCCATCCATGCTGTTATGGCTGAAATAGATCACTTTGTTACATGGTCAAATTTTAAAATCAATGCAGCGAAGTCTGAGGCTCTCGATGTCTTCCTCCCCAAATCCATATAGGATTCCATCCAGTCCAACTTTCCCTTTGCCTGGCCCTCACAGGGTATCAAATACTTAGGAATTCCTATTCATAGAGACCTCTCCCATCTATGTTATCTTAATTTTGGGCCCTTTATTGAACAACTCCATACAGACCACGGTTGGCAAGTTAGAACTGTAAGATTCACTACGTGAACCACTGGTGTTTTGTGGAAAAGCACATGTACACTGTGTTCCAAATTATTATGCAAAAAGTGTTTAGGAGTGATAAGGGAAGAATTTGTTTGTTTGTCAGTTAAACTCATTGATGGTGATGTGTGTCAGGGCTCTTTATATCACTGTAAGCAATTGCAGACACCTGTGCTAATTAGTTAAGAAGGCTATATCACATTATTAAGCAGCCTACATTTTCTGCCAAAATGGGAAAGAAAAAGGATGTGTCGGCTGCTGAGAAGCAACAAATTGTGGAGTGTTTAGGTCAAGGCATGACTACAATCAACATTGTGCGATGATCAGGATGAAGTGTCTTGGCAATCAAGAAGTATGTAGCTGATTCACAGTACACACGTGTGCGTGCTGATAAGGGCAAATTGAGGACTCTTTCCTACTGGCAATTACGTCAGGTTAAAAGAGCAGCGGCAAAAAAGCCTTGTCATAGCAGCAGACAAGTTTTTGAAGTTGCTGGTGCCTCCAACGTCCCCCGAACAACAAGATGCAGGGTCCTTCAGAGGTTTGCAGCTGTGCATACGCCATCCTGTCGACCTCCTCTATCCACTTCACACAAGCAGAAACGGCTCCAGTGGGCCAAACATTACATGAAGACTGATTTCAAAACTGTTTTTTTCACGGATGAGTGTCGTGCAGCGCTCGATGGTCCAGATGGATGGAGTGGAGGATGGCTGGTTGATGGACACCCCACGCAAACACGGCTACAGTGCCAACAAGGAGGAGGTGGAGTAATGTTTTGGGCTGGAATCATGGGGAGAGAGATTGTCGGCCCCTTTAGGATCCCTGAAGGCGCTAAAGATGAACTCCATAATGTATGTGGATTTTCTCAAACAGCACTTCCTGCCATGGTTCAAGAAGAAGAACCGTGTATTTCACAGCAAGATCATTTTTTTGCATGATAATGCACCATCTCATGCTGCACATAAAACATCTGCATCTCTGGCTGATATGGGCATAAAAGGGGACAAACTTATGGTGTGACCCCCATGCTCCCCTGACCTCTACCCCATTCAGAACCTCTGGAGTATCATCAAAAGGAGTGTCTATGATGGCGGGAGGCAGTTCACATCTAAGCAACAGCTCTGGGAGGGTATTCTGTCCTCATGCAAAACAATTGAAGCAGAAACCATCCAAAACCTGACAAATTCAATGGACGAGAGAGTTCAGAAGCTCCTTTCGAACAAGGGGTCCTATGTGAAAATTTAACATCACCTAGAATAAAGTTTTGAGTTGAAAACTGTTTGATTTCAGTTTCTAATAACCTGCTAATGCTTATAATTTCAAAAATGACCATTTTTTTTGGTCTTTATTAAAATGAAAAGGTTGATCGAAAAGTTTGGGGGATCTAAGAGTGTGGCAACCCAGTAGTCATGATTACTTCGAATTATGACAATATGAGGGTCATGTTGCAGGTAGTGCAACAAGAAGGCACTTATGTGTCTTGCGCATCTCGGAGCCCCAAAATTATTTTCCGGGCTAGATGCAGCTAAAAATTATTATTAATTTTAATCTGGTGGAGCTTAGTATAGATGGCCTAATAGGATCAGTGCTGCACACTGCTACAAAGCCCAAATTATTTTCCAGTCAAGATACAGATAAACATGATTAGTAATTTTAAATCTGGTGGAGCTTATTATAGATGGCCTAATAGAATCAGTGCTGCACACTGCTACAAAGCCCAAATTATTTTCCAGCCAAGATACAGATAAACATGATTAGTAATTTGAAAGCTTAAAACGGTTGGTAGGGTGATTTTAACTAATCATCAAGCTTTTACTCTCCCCAGGATGACACAGGGGTAGAAAAGTCATTTTGGATCCATGATTTGTTCATCTTTATGAACGTGAGTCTGTCTACATTATCAGTGGAGAGCCGCGTGCGCTTATCTGTCAGCACACCACCAGCAGCGCTGAACACACGTTCAGACAGAACGCTGGCTGCGGGGCATGACAAGATCTCCAAGGCGTAAGTGGCTAGCTCTGGCCATTTATCCAGATTGGAAGCCCAAAAAGAGCAAGGGTCCAGTGACACAGTCATGGCTTCAATGTTTACTTGGAGATACTCCTGTACCATCGTCTCTAGGCGTTGACTATGTGTCAGACTTCTTGTCTCCTGTGGCCTTGCAAAGGATGGGCTAAAAAAGTGGTGAAATGATTCCGCAAAATTGATGTTACCAGCAGATACTGTGGTTCTGTTACGGTTTGAGTGCTGAACACTTGACGGTCCCACGGTTGGCAAGTTGGAACTGTGAGATTCACTACGTGCACCACTGGTATTTTGTGGAAAAGCACATGTAAGATTCTGCAACAGTCTCTGCTGATACTCCTGCATGCGTGCATCCCTTTCTATGGCAGGAATAATTTCTGCAAATGTACTTTTGTACCGGGGATCTAACAGTGTGGCAACCCAGTAGTCAGGATTATTTCTAATTCTCACAATTCGAGGGTCATGTTGCAGGTAGTGCAGCAAGAAGGCACTCATGTGTGTTGCGCATCCAGGAGCACCAAGTCCCTGTTGTGTTGGTGGCGAGGTAACAATCATGCTTCCTTCCTCTGTCCTCTCCCCCCAACCTCGCGCAACAGAAATGTGATCAAGGTCTCCCTCATCTGATGAGTCTTCCATCAGTTCGTCCTCCACTTCTTCCTGGGCTCCTGCACCTTCCTCACTAGTTTGGCTGCTACCATGCGCCCTGGTAAAACCATCTCCCCCACCCTCACATGCCTGCCGCCTTGGTGCTGCCGACCGTCTGGACCTTGCAGATGTTAGCCCTTCCGCATACAACTCCTCCTCCTCTACTTCCTCCACCTCCTCTTGTGCCACCACCTGACTCCGAATTCTGTTTAATATGTGCTCCAGCATGTAAATCACCGGAATAGTCATGCTGATAATGGCATCGTCAGCACTAAACATCTTCGTCGCCATTTCAAAACTGTGCAGAAGGGTGCATAGGTCCCTGATCTGAGACCACTCCTCCAGCGTGATTTGCCCCACCTCTGAATCTCGTTGGCCCAGGCTATACGTCAGAACGTATTGCACCAGGGCTTGTCGGTGCTGCCACAGTCGCTGCAACATGTGCAGAGTTGAATTCCACCGGGTAGGCACATCGCATTTTAGCGGTGAAGTGGCAGGCCCAACGACTTCTGTAGAGATGTAAGTCGCTGAGCTGCGGGATGCGAACGGCGGAAGTGAGCACACAGCGACCGTGCCCTCTGCAGAAGGCCATCTAGTCTGGGATAGTGGGCTAAAAATTGCTGGACAACCAGGTTCAACACGTGAGCCATACAAGGCACGTGTGTGACATTGCCCCGGCGAAGGGCCGCACCAAGGTTTGCAGCATTGTCGCACACGGCCTTCCCTGGTTTCAGGTCCAGTGGAGACAACCATTCATGAAATTGGTTCTCCAGAGCTGACCACAACTCCTCAGCTGTGTGACTCACATTTCCCAGACATTTCAATGTAAAAACCGCCTGATGACGTTGAGCCCTACTGCCAGCATAGTAAGGAGGTGTGCAGGATCCCTTCTGCGCAGTTAGAAAGCTTGTGGCATGACCAGACAGGCTTTGGGTGCAGGTGGAAGACCGAGAGGAGGTTGAGGAGGCAGAAGCAGTGGAGGAACTTTGACATAAAGAGGATTGACGCACAACTCGTGGGGACGGCAAGACTTGGACAGCAGCCCCTTGTCCTGCTGTCACCATAGTTACCCAGTGCCCAGTCAGCGACATGTAACGCCCCTGTCCATGCCTACTCGTCCAAGTGTCTGTGGTGAAATGCACCCTGTCACACACAGAGTTTCTCAAAGAAGCGGTGATGTTGTGTGCGACATGCTGGTGGAGCGCAGGCACACCTTTCTTTGAGAAGTAGTGCCGACTGGGCATCTGGTACTGGGGCACTGCGACGGACATAAGGTCTCGAAAATCCTTTGTGTCCACCAGGCGGAAAGGCAGCATTTCTGTAGCCAAGAGCTTGCAGATGGTGAAATTCAACCTCTTAGATTTCTCATGGCTAGGAGGAAATGGTCTTTTACTTGTCCACATCTGAGGGACCGAGGGCTGGCTATTGTGCTTAGACGGGGTTGATAAGGGTGTCCCCGGCAAACTGCCGGTCTGTGAGGAAGATGCAGGCGGACATGTTAGGTTGCCTTGATCCAAAGGTGGTGCTATCGATGGCGGACAGCGCTCAACACCAGCTGGTGTTACCACCTCCAAAGAAAATGATGACCTGCCAATCACGCTGGCTGTTGCGGGTAAAGAGGTGGCAGGTCTGCGCCCCAAAACAGGTGTGACTGCTGTCCCCCCAGTCACAGAGGATGAAGAGGCCGCGGATGCACAAGATATGGCAGACGGTGATTGGCCCGGCCGGCTAGGCCGCATTGTAGCACACTGAGCTTCCCACTGCAACTTATGCTTCATGTCCATGTGCCGGTTCATGCATGAAGTACTCAAACTATGTATTTTTTGGCCTCTACTTAGCTTTTGCTGACAAATGTTACAGATAACACGAGTTGGGTCATCTTTATCGATCTGAAAAAATGCCCAGGCTATGCAAGGCTTAGCACCCATGCGACCTGAAGAGCCACCACGACTTGTGGTGAGAGGCAGAGTTGTGTTTGAGGATGCAGTTGTTGACGTGCTTCCAGTACTACGTCTCTGTCCAGGAAGGCGCAACCTGACCTCGTCGTCACTAGCATCTTCCTCCACCTCCTCTGCTGACCTCATCTCTTGGCTGACTGTGGGTTGACAGTAAGTGGGATCTCCGACCTCATCATCATCACCCTGTGTGTTATCACACCCGTCGTCCTCAGAGCCAACCTGTTCCTGCCCTGACAAAAAACTAAAGTTGTCGCTCCAATCAGGTATTTGAGTCTTATCATCGTCTTCCTCATTGTCTCCACCAACAGGAGTTACAGTTTGGGAATGAGGGTCTACATTATGGTCAGAACCTTCTGCTTCTGGTCCTGGATCCGACTCATAAAGATTCTGGGCATCAGTGCAGATCATTTCCTCGTCTGGATTCACAGAAGCGCTGGAGTCGACCTCTGATTCCCAGGCTATAGTATGAGTAAACAGCTCTGCAGACTCAACCATCTGTTCTACCTCATACTCAGACGGGCAGCTGGAGATTTGGGAGCTGTGAGGAAGCAAGTGCGATTTGGGTGACACCTTTGAGGACTGGAGTATTTGTGATGTTGAAGTTGATGTGGAGGAGAGCCCACTTAAAGGAGCACTTGATATCCGTTGAAGCACCTGCTGTTTTTGTGCCTCATCTGGAATTTGTAGCGATTGGCGTGGCCGTAAGAAAGGGATCTTATCACATTGTCCGCTAAAAAAAGTAGACATTTTAGTTTGGCTGGAAGATGGTCTTTCTTCTGCAGATGTTACTGTTGCTTTAACACCTACCCCACGGACACAACCTTTTTTCCCCTTCCCAACACGCCTATTCCCCTTTCCACCAGCAGCAGGCCTTTTTCCACTCATTTTGTGGTTAACTAATTCACAACTCTGGAGTTGTTTCCACAAAAAAACAATGGATGGTAACCGAGCAGAGCTGAGTGGCCAAACTGTGGTATTAGGCCAAAACTATTGGCTGGGTTAGATGCAGATAAAAATTATTTTTAATTTGCAACCTGATGGAGGTCAGTATAGATGGACTAGTAGACCAAGTCCCACACACTGCTAGAAGCCCAAATATTTTTTCAGAGCTAGATGCAGAAAAAAATTATTTTTAATTTGCAACCTGATGGAGGTCAGTATAGATGGACTAATAGACCAAGTCCCACACACCGCTAGAAGCCCAACTATTTTTTCAGAGCTAGATGCAGAAAAAAATTATATTCAATTTGCAACCTGCTGGAGGTCAGTATAGAAGGACTAATAGAACAAGTCCCACACACTGCTAGAAGCCCAAATATTTTTTCAGAGCTAAATGAAGAAAAAAATTATTTTTAATTTGCAACCTGATGGAGGTCAGTATAGATGGACTAATAGACCAAGTCCCACACACTGCTAGAAGCCCAAATATTATTTCAGAGCTAGATGCAGAAAAAAATTATTTTTAATTTGCAACCTGATGGAGGTCAGTATAGATGGACTAATAGACCAAGTCCCACACACTGCTAGAAGCCCAAATATTTTTTCAGAGCTAGATGCAGAAAAAAATTATTTTTAATTTGCAACCTGATGGAGGTCAGTATAGATGGACTAATAGACCAAGTCCCACACACTGCTAGAAGCCCAAATATTTTTTCAGAGCTAGATGCAGAAAAAAATTATTTTTAATTTGCAACCTGATGGAGGTCAGTATAGATGGACTAATAGACCAAGTCCCACACACCGCTAGAAGCCCAAATATTTTTTCAGAGCTAGATGCAGAAAAAATTATTTTTAATTTGCAACCTGATGGAGGTCAGTATAGATGGACTAATAGACCAAGTCCCACACACTGCTAGAAGCCCAAATATTTTTTCAGAGCTAGATGCAGAAAAAAAATATTTTTAATTTGCAACCTGATGGAGGTCAGTATAGATGGACTAATAGACCAAGTCCCACACACCGCTAGAAGCCCAAATATTTTTTCAGAGCTAGATGCAGAATAAAATTATATTCAGTTTGCAACCTGATGGAGGTCAGTATAGATGGACTAATAGAATGATGCTATGCCCAAAAGATTTTACTTCACTAGGTGCAGTAAAAAAATTGGTATTCTATACACAGGTGTTATATCTTGCAACACAGATAGGCTACTCCACTGACTAACACACTCTGCAATAGGCCAAAAAGGATTAGCTTTGCTAGATTCAGCCAAATGCTGTGAAAAAAACTTGCACAGCACTGGCACAGACCTGCCTGGCAAAAACTGATAGGAACTCATGTAACCTAGTCCTGAAAAGGACTCCAATTACAATTAGTCTTTACTCCCACAACCTATCTATTTAAGAGCACAGACCTCCCTGATAAAAGTCGTAGGAAATGCTGTAACCTAGTCCTTAAAAGGACTGCAATCACAACTATTCCCTACTCCCAAGCTATCTGTATATTTGTGCGAAAATTGGCTTGAAATTAACAAGGTATAGCGCACACAGCAACAGCGGTGCCGTCTAACACGCAGCTGCAGCAGTGAGAAAATGGTGGCGACGGGGAAAATGGCTTGGTCTTATAGGGCAAGGACATGTGACATACACTGCCAATGACACATGCCCTTGCTTGTGTGAAAAAAAGCACTTCGCTCCGTGTGTGCGCTGCTGATAGGCTGACAGATTGCACCTCCCCACTGCAAATGCGGGAAAGAGAAAAAAAAATGGAGATCTTCATTGTTCCTGCAGAGATCCATCCCCTGCCCCTCCCCCCACCCCGCTGTACACTCAAACTGCGTATTAACATTAATTTTCATCATTACTGAGAAAAAATCCAGTTATGATTTTGGTGCACGAACAGTTATCGAACATAACCTCGAACAGCCGAATTTTTCTCAAATTGTTCGTGTTCGCCGAACGGCTCGAACACCGCCCAAAACAGCTCAAATTTGAGATTGGCGAACAGTTCGAGTAGAACAACGCTCATCTCTAGTCTTTACCCTTTGACAGAATAATCAGGGCTGACTTCCTCATTGAACTGGGCAGAGCATCCGAGGAGAGACACTCATTAAACACCTCAGTCAAGAGGGGGACCAAGGAGTCCCTAAAAGTCTTGTAAAACTCGGATGTTAAGCCATCCGGACAAGGCGACTTTTTGGGCCGGAACCCATCAACCGCCCGTCTCACTTCCTCTTCCCTGATTGCTTCCGCCAAAACATGAAGAGAGGGGTCATCCCCTGGCTCAGGGATGGTTTCAGCCAGGAAAGCCAACATCTCATCCCGATCAGGTTCCCTCCCCCCCAAGAGGTGCGAGTAGAAGGATCTGACCACCTCCAGGATCCCTGATTTGGATCTGTTCAGGGACCCCGTACTGTCGATCAGTCCTGTTACCACCTTACAACTCACTGACATCCTGCAGTTCCTGTAAGGGTCGGGCGAGCGGTACCTCCCGAAATCCCTCTCAAAAACCAAGGATGTGTGCCTATCATACTGGCACCCCTTGAGCAAGGCCTTCACCCTAGAGACTTCCTCACGGTCCCCTCCAGTCGAGACGAGCTGCTCGAGTTTCCTCCCCAGATCCCGATACAGGCGGTGCCTGTTCAGGCACCTGAGGCTCGAGAGCTGACGGAAGAACCTTGCAACCCTTCTTTTGAAGATCTCCCACCACTCAGACTTAGTACTACAGAGACCCAAGAGAGGTACCTGGCTCTGAAGAAATTCCTCAAAGGATTGTCTTACATCAGCTTCTTCCAACAGGGACGAATTCAGCTTCCACAAGCCTCTCCCCATCCGGGGGGTCTCTGTAACATTCAAGGAAAAGAAAATGAAACAGTGATCGGAGAATTCCACCTCCACAGCTGACACTGCAGAAGAGACGGCTTCCTCCTTTAAATAAAGCCTATCTATCCTAGACCTACTGCTACCCCTATGAAAGGTGAAACCCCCGTGACCTGGGGTGTGCCGGATGTGGACATCCACCAGGCGAGCTTCACTTGCTATGCTATTCAGGGCTATGCTATCATAAGCCAGCCGGTCTCCGGGGCCTCCCCTATCACGGGATCTAGTTACAGTGTTAAAATCCCCACCGAAGACCACCTGCCGGCTTGTAAAAAGATAGGGCTTGACCTTCAGGAAGAGAAATTTACGGTCCCACTTAGATTGCGGGCCGTAGATATTAATGAGCCGGAGCTCCTGTCCCCTCATGAAGACGTCAAGAACCAAGCACCTCCCCATTTCTACCTCAAACACCCATCTGCATTCCACCGAAGCGGCCTTAAAAAGGACCGCTACCCCGCTATACGGCTCGGCCGCAAGAGACCAGTATGAGGGCCCACACCTCCACTCCCTCTTTGCTTTATAAATGGCCCCCATGTCCGTTAGTCTGGTCTCCTGCAAAAATAAAATGTCAGCCTCAACTCGGGTGAAAAAATCAAAGGCCGTAAATCTGGCCGCATCTGACTTTATACTGGCGACATTAATCGACGCCAGAGTCAACGAGGTAGGTTCCGCCATCATGGGTGATTGAGTTAGATGGCCTTCTTTTTCCCCTTACCCCCCTTTTTCCTCTCGCCTTCTGAGGAGGAGCCCGAGTCACCCCTCCTCTTTAGGGATACCGAGGTGTCCATGCCCGCCCCTCCAGCATCGGACACCTCCTTCCTAGCACAGGTTTCCTCGCCTCCAGACCCCGGGGCAGTCCCCCCCCAGGGGCAGCCGAGTCCCCCGGGGGACAGACCCCGCCGCCCCCTGAAGGCACCCCAGATGTTGTCTCCGGCTCCTTACCCCCAACCTCCGACACAGCAGAGTCATCGAGGGCTTGGAACCGATTGGAGAGGGGGATCAGAGGGGAGCCGGTGAGCCCTTCCGTAGGCACCGTAGTGGTCAAGGGGGGGGGGCTTTAGGTTTTTTTACCCTTTTCCTGTTCTTTTTCCTCCGACTACTGGTACTTTTGTCACCTGATTTTTTTGGCTGCTCCACCACCTCCTCATCCAGACTTTCATACTGGGAGGAGTTATCGGAAGCAGCCGCCTCCTCCCTCTCCATCCTCCTGATCTCCTCGCTCACCGCCTTTTCCCCCAGGGCCTCAGAGGCTCCGGCTGCAACCTCCGGGGAGGGGACAGTCATCACCCCAGTCGCCTGGGGCTTATCCTGCCCCCTGTCCCTTCGGCGCCTCACCTGTTGCCACTGGTGGGCAGGTGTATTTGCCTCGCCTTTCCTCCCTGACCCCTCAACTCCCCTCCCGCCCCCACCTCCAGTTCCAGCAGAAGATGAACCACTGGGGACCCCCCCGCAGCCCTCCTCCGCCTGACCAGAGATGGTGTTGGAAAAGGAATGTGGGCAGCGGCTATACGGGTGACCTAGATCACCACACAGGTGACATCTAATGTCACCACAGGCCGCGGCCAGATGACCTACCCCACCACACAAGGCACATTTGTGCACCTTGCAGCCCGCGCTGAAGTGGCGGGGGTCACCGCACCTGTGGCAGACCTTCGGCTGCCCCTGGTAGAAGATCAGGATCCTGTCCCTCCCCAGGAATGCCGAGGAGGGGATGTGAGTGACAGTACCACCTGAAACCTTCAATTTCATCATGAAGGTCCAGCCCCCTGACCAAATGCCGAACTCGTCCCTGTTCTTCTTTGGGACCTCTGTGACTTCCCCATAACGAGAAAGCCACGTCATAATATCGATCCCTGAGAGTGACTCGTTATTTGTTAGAACGGTCACCCTCTTTACGCCATTTTGGCGAGACACCGCCTGTACGGCAAAGTCTCGCCAGCCGGGCTCCCCCTTCACCAGTTCAAAATTCGACCAGAAAAGCTCTAAGCCCTCCGGCCGAACAAAACTGATGTCAAAGATGGAGGTACCAAAAGGATGGATCAGGGCAAAGATGTCAATTGCCCTGAAGTCCATCTTCAGGAGGAGCTCCACGACCCTCGCTCTAGGCGGGCACGCTTCACTACCCCTCCACCGAAGACGGACTACATTCCTCCTGGCCACCCCCTGCCCGGCTGTCGGGAGGGACCACACTGTTTCCCCCTCCCTTTTATCTTGGAAGGCAGCCTGGCCATGCCTGTCCAGCCAGAAGGCCAGATCCACCTCTCTTCCCTCTACTGTGATCGTCCGTTCTCCCTTCTTGAGGGCCTCTAGAAAACGGCGTCGCAAGTCACGGTCCCTGAGGTCCAGAGGCGAGGAAACCCCCCGAGAGGACCCCGAGGCCCCAGCCACTACCCCCGCAAAACTCCGGGGGCTCGCGGCCGGGGGAGCAGATGGACTAGTACCCCCCCGTGCTCCCCGCTACCAACAGACACTCCATTTACGCACCCTACCGCAGACACCCCACCATTTGCATCCCCAGCCACAGACACATTCGTACCCACACCATCCCCATTTGTGTCTACAATCACCCCACTCGCCCCGCTCCCACTCCCATGTGCACCGGGGTCAATGTTTTTCTTTTTTTGTGTACACTTTCTGGGCACAGTTTCACTACCACCGTCCATATTACTTGTGTTGCCAGTACTGCCGCCTGCTGGTGGCATCTTCCCTGCCAGGGGGTTCACTTTTAATGCTGCTGGCCTATCAAGCACCACACTGCAGGACTTAAGCAGTGCAGCACCACTGCTCCCAGCATACCTGGAGCTTCCTGATTTACTGGCAGGAAGAGAGCCAGGTGTAGCTCCTCCCACTGCACCATCCAGCCCTGCTGCAGCTTTCCTGGATACCTGCAGTGCCGGATCCCCTGCCCCAGGTAAGCCCTCAGACACAGCGGACCCCGGCACACAGGCACCCGCATCAGCTACAGCGGCAGCCCCCACACTGGCACTGGCCACAGCTGTGGTGTCTGTTGCTCCAGGAGCAGCCACTGGCGCCGGCGCTAAGCCCCCCCCGGACGTGGCCACGCCCACATGGGCAGACCCGGCTCGGGAAGCCACGCCCCCAGCGCCCAGCAGCACAGTACTGCTCACTGTGGCCACTCCTACATGGGCGGCCACCACCTGTGAAGCCACACCCCCTGCACCCGGCAGCACAGTGCGGCCCTCCGTGGCCACTCCCACATGGGTGGGGGACGCCAGGGAGGCCACGCCCCCCGAAAATGGCCACGACGGGACCCCCAGAACCGGCCCGGAGCCGGGTCTACTCTCGGGGGTCCCTGATCCAATTCCCGGAGGCACAGCTCCCCCCACCGTCACTCCCTTAGCCACAAAGAGCTTGGCCACAGCAACTCCGGCGGCCGGCCCCAGGCTAGGCCACTCCCCCTCGGCATCCACCGGCGGCAGAGCCCTCAGAGCCGACCCCTTACTGGGCCCCTGCGCCGGGGGCCCCGACTTCGCCACGGACCCCGCCGGGGAGCAGGCCCCACCACCTTCCTTTTACGAACCGGCTCTGCCGGAGCTGTAGGCCCCGCACTTTTTGCCCCGCCAGATGCCTTACCGGATGCCTGGGTCCCCAAAAGTGATCCAGATTTAACGGATCCGTGAGTGAGGGACCCAGACACTTTCCCAGCACACGCCGCCGGAGATGCGGCCCCGGCTGCCGGTGTGCCACCAGCAGAGCAGATGGCAGCGGCAGTTACGCTCGCCGCCCCCCGCACGCCAGCAGGCACACCAGGTGCCAGGCCAGCCCCCTCTCTCACAGGGGACCCAGCCTGAGCACCACCATGGTTTTTGCCCGCCGCCGGGCCGCCCTCCGTGCCATGCTCCATGTCAGACACATCCGACACACCACCTTCATTACTACAAACAGAGGTGGCGCTCTGCGTACCATGGCCTATAGTCTCCCCGCCCCCTCGCTGCAGACCCACATCAGGGCCCGAGCCGGGGTGGGTGGCGGGTGCCGCACAACGGGACCGGGGGGCCCCAGAGAGGGGGACATACACAAATTTATGTGTTACCGATGTTTTCTTTTTCATAGCTCTCTTCGCTTTCCTCTTCATCCCCCTCCCGGTTGCCTCGTCCTCGCAGATCTCATCCCCGAACGTCAGCTGGTTAAAACGTACCGGGGACTCAATCTGCCTGATCTGCTTCATGACGAGGCAGCCCCCCTCACTAGTACTACCACCATCCTCATCCTCCCCTTCGCTCTCGCTGCCCTCTGAAGGGCTAGAGTCAGACGGGAGAGCCATCTGCTGAGGGGCTATCCCGCTATGCGATGCCTGGAGATCACTTACCAGGCCACCAGATGGCGGGTAGGGTGCAACCTCCTCCTCACATTCCTCTTCCTCCTCATCCTCCACCGCCACCACCTGGCTGGAGCTCCGTGACCCCTCCAGAGATCCACCGGCCATGGCTCTGAACCGGTCGTTGTTCTCCAACTTTTCTCTGAATGGCCAGCTGCCGGCCAGGATGGTACACCGCCGGTTCTCCACCTCCTGGATGGCCTTCTTAATCCTCCTGACCGCGGCAGATAGCTCAGGCTTCTTGCTGCTAGAGGCCCTGTCAGACCTCTCCTGAGCTACCCTCAACTCCCCCCAGAGGGATTTTAGCTTCCTAGAGACGTCCTCATACTCACAGAGGTGCGCATGGATGCGGGAGCCATAGATGACAGTGGACTCCTTCGCCACCTTGGTGCCCCAATCAGGGGGCACCCCTGCACGTACTCGGCCTACCTCCGGGGGGAGGAGCTGCCGCGGCCGTGGCCTCGGGGGTCCCTCTGGTCTTCATGCCGGACGCCTTGCCTTTTCCGGACCTGGTCATCCCAGCCACGATGGTATTCCTCCTGCCCCCCGCCGGCTTGGACCGGGGGGCAGGAGCTGGGGGCCCAGCCCCGGAGGCCAATCCCACAGCAAGCCTCCTTTCCTGGGAAGGGGGCAGAAAAAAAGTCCCAGATGGTAAAGGCAAAACCTCCCTTCCCAGGAGCTCTCTCCACACACCAAACACAGCAGCACACGGCAGGCTCCACCTCTTCCTCCTCCTGCAACCGTGGCTGCTGGCATGAGACTTGCCCTCCAATAGATCCATGTAAAAGGATTTAAAGTGTACTCAATCAAATTACAGAGCCAATTTAAATTTCAGAGCTTAGACCTGCCTCCACCGCGGGGGGTCTCGACCCACCAGCGGATAGGCACCAGTATTGGGAGAGGGGGGCTGGCTGTCAGGGTCCACCTCGGCTCTGGCACCAACCCGGCGACATGGAGGTCGCACTGGCAGGAGCGGACTGGCCGTGTCGGCTTCACACTCCAGCGTAGTCCCTCTGCCTGCTCGCTCCCGTAACCTCATAGGGATGTACAAGCGGCTTTTCTTCCAAGGGCTGTTCCCCGTCCACCAGGAACGTGACGGAGCTCAGGTCGGCCTTCCACCGTACTCCCTTACCTCCCTCGCCCCCTTTCCTTCTTCATTTCTCCATCTAACCCCTCGGCTCTGTGGTGTCCACTCTCTCTCCAGCTCTCTCCTTCTCACAGGTGGACTACCGCGTGTATTCACACTGTGGCGAATCTTTTGGGCCCTGGCATAAGAAGTTGTCGAGGAAATGGATAATATGTGCCCTTTAGAAACGTCCATGACAACCCATTCGATGAAGCAACTAAACGCCTCAAATAGTGAGCAGGATCTGGAGCACCCGATGAGCAAACAGCGATCTATATAGTATGCTCTTTCCCAGAAGCAGCCCAATAGGCGGACACTATTTGGAGGCACAGGTAGTAAGTAACCGGAACACCCCCTCAATGCCTGTTTTTGCCATTAGGGTACCCCTTCCCAACTACTTGACCCACCTGATTGCGTTGTCAAAGGAGGTACAGTATATACTACTGTACTTGGCTCCGCATCGATGTTGTTGTTTACTGACCTGCACCTTGGATATGACAAATGGTGGATTAGTCCGAATGTATTGGGCTCCGTTTTTGGCACGACTCCCAACGGGGATACCACTACGTTTTGTAAGGAAAGTGTTCTGAATGGAACCGCCATTCTACCTAAAGATATTTCTTTTTTTTAATTTTCTTGTCACGACGTCTGGGTGTTGGTAGGCTGATTTTTGATTTTTTCTCCAGCCTTTCTTGATTTCAGAAGGGCATGACATGCATATATCTGTGTCTCCCCTTCCTTTTACTCCTCCACCTCTTCTCTTTTCGTATGACTATATGTACTTGACACTTTTTCATGTGTTAGTTCTGTCTTCTGAGCAGTTTGTCAGCTTTTGGACACGTTTGAAGGTGTTTTCTATGTGTTTCTTTGTGTTTTTGTTTGCCTGCCTTTTTTTTTAACGGTGTTAGACGGTGTTCGACGAACATACCGGTGTTCGACGAACCGAGCCCGAACACTACGGGGGTCGCCTTTCTACAGTCCAATTTTAAAATCTCAGTTTTCGCAGGTTTTCCTCCTTTTGTAGTTCAAGATGATAGGATAGCATGATCGCTGCCTCCTAAATTCCCAATCACCTTTACTTCCTCAACCATTTCCTCATTATTGGTAAAAATAAGATCCAAATAAGTAAAAGCAGCAGTGGGATTTGAACCCACGCCTCCAGAGGGACTGGAGACTTAATCAAGTGACTTAGACCGCTCGGTTATGCTGCCTCATTCAGATGTTCAAACTTATTTAAATCAGAAATTTGCAAATAATATAAGAGGCAGAAAACATTGTATATCCAATTAGACAAAAATACAAATGTTATTATGCATGAGCAACGTAGTTATCAGGGATTTGCTTGTACATTGACTCTGGGGCACCATTTTACAAAACATATAACTTGTATCCAGATAATTTACTAATCTTTCCTTTGTTGGCTCATCTGCAAATTTTTACATATCACTGAATTAGGTGGTATAGATTACTTGCTATGATCTCCCATATACAGGACACACAAACATGAAGGATTCCTACACCCCTACCTGTACGTAGCAGATAATCAGAAGCAGCAGCATGGAAGACATTATACAGCAGTGCTGAGTAGTGTAGCTGTGAATCCATCACTAGGGAGACTTACTGGAAAGCAGCAGAAGCAGCTTGGCTCTGTTTATATTTTCTAATCACTCTGCTCATCCTGTATTCATAGCCCTAAAAAGGCAGCAGGGATATGAGCTAGCAGTTAGACTTCTTTTGACCAAGATTGATTTTGGCAAATTTTGAGAATGGTTGACCGTTGATTGAACTGACATGGATGTAGCATAGTTGGTAAATTATGTAATTAATTCTGATGCCTAAAGCCAACATGGTTACTCATATGCAGTTTTCATACGTATGATTTGTTCACATGTTCCTTTTCATCTACAGCACAGTGAAGATCACTTGATGTCACATTTGCTTTCTTAGAGAACACAGAAGCAAAATAGGAATTTAAAAGTTCAGTCTTCTCAACATCATTTTTGACCACTTTACCCTTTTCATCCTGTAAAAATCCTATAGCATCTTTGGCTTTTCTTTAGCTTTTGACTTACTTCCAAAATCCTTTCTTATTGCTTTTGGTCTCTCTTGCAAGCCTCAATTCATTACTGGCTCTAGCTCTTCTAGCGCTAGCCCAGCTTTCCCTGCAGACAGCATTATATTCTTTTTTAGATATGAACCCTTCTTTCCATTTAATATTCATTTCATTGTTCCTTTTTAGCAAGTTTTTAAGTTCAGTATTCAGCCATCCTCGTCTCCATAAATGCTTTCCAATCTTTCTTCTTTTCAGGATTGTTACTGATTGTGCAGTGAGAATTTAATTTAGCAAAATCTCCCATCCTTCCTGGACATTTCTCTCCTTTAAAACATCTTACCTTTCCTTACCTCTTACTGAGTCCTTTAAAAACTGCCTTTCTACAGTCAAATCTTACAATCTCAGTTTTCGCACTTTTTCCTCCTTTTGTAGTTCAAAATGATTGGATAGCATGATCGCTGCCTCCTAAATTCTCAATCACATTTACTTCCTCAACCGTTTCCTCATTATTGGTAAAAATTAGATCCAAATAAATAATATCAGCTGTGAGATTTAAACCCACGCCTCCAGAGAGACTGGAGCTTTAAACTAACGCCTTAGACCGCGCGGCCATGCTACCTCATACAATTGCTCAAACTTATTTAAATCAGAAATTTGCTAACGATATAAGTGGCAGAAAACATAGTATATCCAAGCAGACAAAAATATAAATGTTATTATGCATGAGCAGCGTAGTTTCAGGGATTTGTTTGTACATTGACTCTGGGGCACCAATTTACAAAAATATGTCTTGTGTCCAGATAATTTACTAATCTTTCCTCTGTTGGCTCATCCGCTAATTTTTAGATATCACTGAATTAGGTGCTATAGATTACTTGTTATGATCTTCCATTTACAGGACACTCAAACATTAAGGATTCCTACACCCCTGCCTGTACGTAACAGATAATCAGAAGCAGCAGCATGGAAGACATTATACAGCAGTGCATAGAAGTGTAGCTGTGAATCCATCACTAGGGTGACTTACTGGAAAGCAGCAGAAGCAGCATGGCTCTGTTTATGTAACATCCCTGGCGGCATGCTTGCATAGTGCACCAGCTCCCACAATGCAACATCGCAATCTTACCCTTCAGTCCAGCCTTCAAACCTTGCTCCTGTTAATGCTGTCTGCATGTCTCTGGTCTGATTGCTTAGGGCGGCTGCCCGGTTACTTACTGTTTCTTATAGCTACTGTGGGCACACTCCTAATGTGTCCCCAGCCTATTGCTGTGAGTCACTGGATATTTAAACCCACTCCACCCTGAAGGAGGTGCCTGAGCAACACTAACATTCAGTGTGCACCTGGACTCTTAAGTTGCCCGGTCGAGTTCTGCTTCTTGTCTTTTTGCACCATCTCTGGGGGCCGTATACCCAGACCTGTTATCTGTGACTTCTTGTCTGTTTCCGCCATCTCTGGGGGTTGTATACCCAGACCTGTTATCTGTGACTTCTTGTCTGTTTCCGCCATCTCTGGGGGCCGTATTCCCAGACCTGTTATCTGTGACTTATTGTCTGTTTCCGCCATCTCTGGGGGCTGTATACCCAGGCTCGTTCCTGTATCTCCTTGCAGTGTCAGTTCCTGTCTGAACTGTCTCCTAGCCTGTAACCTGTTTGTCTCTATGTCCGTACCTTCCATTTTCCTGCAGTGACTGAACCTGCACATAACTCCAACTCGTTGTCTCTGTACTTCTGTTTGTGAGTTTAGAGTCCAATCGCTACTTCATTGTAAGTACCTTGTGTGTGTCTGGTTCTGCTTGTCCCTTCCAGTCTGTTCCATGTGAACAGAGCCCTGTCCTCTTGGCCTTGTCCACCGCACCTGCTTTTTCGCCCTGCTTTGCTTGCTCACCTCTCCAGCGGTTCCTCTCTGCTCTGCCTCGCTCACCGCTCAGGCAGTTCCTCTCTGCCCTGCCTTGTTCACCGCTCTGGCGTCTTCGCTCTGCTTTGCCTTGTCCACCACACCTGTGGATTCGCCCTGCTCTGCATGATCACCGCTCCGGCGGTTCCTCTCTGCTCTGCCTTGCTCACCACTCCGGCAGTTCCTCTCTGCTCTGCCTTGCTCACCGCTCGGGCGGTTTAGCTCTGCTCTGCCTTGTCCACCGCACCTGCGGATACGCCCTGCTCTGCATGCTCACCACTCCGGCGGTTCCTCTCTGCTCTGCCTTGTCCACTGCTCAGGCGGTTTCGCTCTGCTCAGCCTTGTCCACCACACCTGTGGATTCGCCCTGCTCTGCCTTGCTCACCGCTCTGGCGGCACCTCTCTGCTCTGCCTTGCCCACCACTCCAGTAGTTTCTCTCTTCTCTGCCTTGTTCACCGCACCTGCGGTTTCACTCTGCTTGTTCACCGCACCAGCAATTCTGCTCTGCCTTGTCCGCCGCTTTGGCAGGTTCGCTCTGCTCTGCCTTGGACATCGCACCTGCGGTTTCGCTCTGCTTGTCTACCGAATTTGTGGTTCTATTCCTGAATCCCAGTCTGTACTGGACCCTATCCAGCCTGCGCTCCAACCTGCTAGTACCTCCCTGTCTGCACTCCAGCCATGCTTGCCAATACCCTCCTGTCTGCATACCAGCCATGCTTACCAGTACCCACCTGTCTGCATGCCAGTCGTGCCTTCCAGTGCCCACCTGTCTGTTATCCAGCCTAACCTGCCTGTTCCTGCATTCCCTGGTGTGGGTCAACGGCCATGTCCGGGGTCTGACCTAGGAGTAGCACCTGTTGGCTCTGCTCGGTTCATCCCTGGTGCACGGAGTCGACTGAGCCGCCGTGCGTCCCTGGTCGGATCGGGTTGTTACTTAGTTACGCCCCGCCAGGCACTCCCCAGTTCATGGCACAGTGGGATTACTAATCACGCACATGCCAGTCAGTGCGGGCGTGTACATAACAGTTTATATTTGCTAATCAATCTGCTCATCCTGTATTCATAGCCCTAAAAAGGCAGCAAGGATATGAGCTAGCAGTTGGACTTCTGTTGACCAAGATTTATTTTGGCAAATTTTGAGAATGGTTGATCGTTGATTTAACTGACATGGAAGTAAACTAGATGGTAAATTATGTAATTAATTCTGATGCCTAAAGCCAACATGACCACTCAGATGCAGTTTTCATACGTATGACTTGTTCACATGTTCCTTTTATTCTACAGCACAATGAAGATCTCTTGATGTCACATTTGCTTTCTTAGAGAACACAGAAGCAAAATAGGAATTTAAAAGTTTAGCCTTCTCAACATCATTTTTGACCACTTTACCCTTTTCATCCTGTAAAAATCCTATAGCATCTTTGGCTTTTCTATTAACTTTTGATATACTTCCAAAATCCATTCTTATTGTTTTTGGTCTCTCTTGCAAGCCTCACTTCATTACTGGCTCTAGCTCTTCTAATGCTTGCCCAGCTTTCCCTGCAGACAGCATTATATTCTTCTTTAGATATGAACCCTACTTTCCATTTGATATTCATTTCTTTGTTCCTTTTAAGCAAGTTTTTAAGTTCAGTATTCAGCCATCATGGTCTCCTTAAATGCTTCCCATTCTTCCTTCTTTTCGGGATTGAAACTGATTGTGCAGTGAGAATTTAACTTAGCAAAATCTCCCATCCTTCCTGGACATTTCTCTCACTTAGAACAACCAACTTTCCTTCCCTTTTACTGAGTCCATTAATAACTGCCTTTCTACAGTCCAATCTTAAAATCTCAGTTTTCACAAGTTTTCCTCCTTTTGTAGTTCAAAATGATAGGATAGCATGATCGCTGAATCCTAAATTCCCAATCATCTTTACTTCCTCAACCGTTTCCTCATTATTAGTAAAAAATAGATCCAAATAAATAAAGGCAGCGGTTGGATTTGAACCAACGTGTCAAGAGAGACTGGAGCCTTAACCCAGCGCCTTAGACTGTTCAGCAACGCTACCTCATACAGATGGTCAAACTTCTTTAAATCAGAAATTTGCTAAAGATATAAGTGGCTGAAAACATTGTATATCCAATTAGACAAAAATACAAATACTATTATGCATGAGCAACGCAGTTATCAGGGATTTGTTTGCACATTGACTCTGGGCACCATTTTACAAAACATATGACTTGTATCCAGATAATTTACTATTCTTTCCTCTTTTGGCTCATCCGCTAATTTTTAGATATCACTGAATTAGGTGGTATAGATTACTTGCTATGATCTCCCATATACAGGACACTCAAACATTAAGGATTCCTACACTCCTGCCTGTACGTAACAGATAATCAGAAGCAGCAGCATGGAAGACATTATACAGCAGAGCAGAGCAGTGTAGCTGTGAATCCATCACTAGGGTGACTTATTGGAAAGCAGCAGAAGCAGCATGGCTCTGTTTATGTAAAATTCCTAGCGGTGTGCTTGCATAGTGCACCACCTCCCAGTATGCAAGAACGCAATCTTAAACATCAGTCCAGCCTTCAAACCTTGCTCCTGTTCATGCTGTCTGCATGCCTCTGGGATAATTGCTTAGGGCGGCGGCCTGGTTACTTCCTCTTTCTTATAGCTACTGTGGGCACACTCCTAATGCATCCTCAGCTTATTGCTTTAAGTCAGTGGATATTTAAACCCACTCCACCCTGAAGGAGGTGCCTGAGCAACACTAACATTCAGTGTGCTCCTGGACTCTGAAGATGCCAGGTCCAGTTCTGCTTCTTGTCTGTTTCTACCATCTCTGGGAGCCGTATACCCAGACCTGTTATCTGTGACTTCTTGTATGTTTCCGCCATCTCTGGGGGCTGTATACCCAGACCTGTTATCTGTGACTTCTTGTCTGTTTCCGCCATCTCTGGGGGCCGTATTCCCAGACCTGTTATCTGTGACTTATTGTCAGTTTTCGTCATCTCTGTGAGCTGTATACCCAGGCTCGTTCCTGTATCTCTTTGCAGTGTCAGTTCCTGTAAGATCTGTCTCCTAGCCTGTTACCTGTTTGTCTCTATGTCCGTACCTTCCCTTTTCTTGCAGTGTCTGAACCTGCACCTAACTCCAACTCGTTGTCTCTGTACTTCTGTTTGTGAGTTTAGAGTCCACTCGCTATTTCATTGTAAGTACCTTGTGTGTGTCAGGTTCTGCTTGTCCCTACCAGTCTGTTCCATGTGAACAGAGCCCTGTCCTCTCGGCCTTGTCCACCACACCTGCGGTTTCGCCCTGCTCTGCTTGCTCACCGCTTCAGCGGTTCCTCTCTGCTCTGCTTTGTCCACCGCACCTGCGGTTTCACCCTGCTCTGCTTGCTCACCACTCCAGTGGTTCCTCTCTTCTCTGCCTCGCTCACCACTGCCGCAGTTCCTTTCTGCTCTGCCTTGTCCACCACTCCAGCGGTTTCGCTCTGCTCTGCCTTGTCCACCGCACCTGCGGTTTCGTCCTGCTCTGCTTGCTCACCGCTCCAGTGGTTCCTCTCTTCTCTGCCTCGCTCACCACTGCGGCAGTTCCTTTCTGCTCTGCTTGTCCACCACTCCGGCGGTTCCTCTCTGCTCTGCCTTGTCCACCGCACCTGCGGTTTCGCCCTGCTCTGCTTGCTCACCACTCTGGCAGTCCCTCTCTGCTCTGCATTGCTCACCACTCTGGCGGTTCCTCTCTGCTCTGCCTTGTCCACTGCCCCGGCGGTTTTGCTCTGCTCTTCCTTGTCCACCGCACGTTCGGTTTTGCCCTGCTCTGTTTACTCACGGCTCCAGCGGTTCCTCTCTGCTCTGCCTTGCTCACCGCTCCGGCGGTTCCTCTCCGCTCTGCCTTGCTCACTGCTCCTGCGGTTCCTCTCTGCTCTGCCTTGTCCACCACACCTGCGGTTTCACCCTGCTCTGCTTGCTAACCTCTCTGGCGGTCCCTTTCTGCTCTGCATTGCTCACCACTCGGCGGTTCCTCTCTCCTCTGCCTTGTCCACCGCTCCAGCGATTTCGCTCTGCTCTGCATTGTCCACCGCACCTGCGGTTTCGCCCTGCTATGCTTGCTCACCGCTTCGGAGGTACCTCTCTGCTCTGTCTTGCCCACCGCTCCAGCGGTGCCGCTCTTCTCTGCCTTGTCCGCCGCTCTGGCGGTTTCACTCTGTTCTGCCTTGGCCACCGTACCTGCGGCTTCACTCTGCTCTGCTTGTCTACCGCATCTGCGGTTCTGTTCCTGAATCCCAGTCTGTACTGGACCCTATCCAGCCTGCGCTCCAACCCAGTAGTACCTCTCTCTCTACATGCCAGCTGTGCCTGCAAGTACCTCCCTGTCTGCACTCCAGCCATGCTTGCCAGTACCCTCCTGTCAGCATACCAGTCGTGCCTGCCAGTGCCCACCTGTCTGTAAGCCAGCCTAACCTGCCTGTTCCTGCATTCCCTGGTGTGGGTCAATAGCCGTGTCCGGGCTCTGACCTAGGAGTACTATGATTTGCCAAATCAAGTGATCTTCACTGTGCTGTAGAAGAAAATGAACATGTGAGCAAGTCATACGTATGAATGCTGCATATGAGTGGACATGTTGGCTTTAGGCATCAGAATTAATTACATAATTTACCAACTATGTTACATCAATGTCAGTTCAATCAATGATCAACCATTCTCAAAATTTGCCAAAATAAATCTTGGTCAAAAGAAGTCTAACTGCTAGCTCATATCCCTGCTGCCTTTTTAGGGCTATGAATACAGGATGAGTAGAGTGATTAGCAAATATAAACAGAGCCATGCTGCTTCTGCTGCTTTCCAGTAAGTCGCCCTAGTGATGGATTCGCAGCTACACAGCTCTGCACTGCTGTATAATGTCTTCCTTGCTGCTGAGTCTGATTATCTGTTACGTACAGGCAGGGGTGTAGGAATCCTTCATGTTTGAGTGTCCTGTATATGGGAGATCATAGCAAGTAATCTATACCACCTTATTCAGTGATATCTAAAAATTAGCGGATGAGCCAACAGAGGAAAGATTAGTAAAATATCTGGATACAAGTCATATGTTTTGTAAAATGGTGCCCCAGAGTCAATGTACAAACAAATCCCTGATAACTATGTTGCTCATGCATAATAACATTTGTCTTTTTGTCTAATTGGATATAAAATATTTTCTGTCACTTACATCATTATCAAACTTCTGATATAAACAACTTTGAACAGCTGTATGAGGTAGCCTGGCCGAGCGGTCTAAGCTGCTGGATTAAGGCTCCTGTCTCTCTGGAGGTTTGGGTTCAAACACCACCGCTGCCATTACTTATTTGGATCTAATTTTTACCAAAAATGAGGAAACGGTTGAGGAAGTAAAGTGGATTGAGAATTTAGGAGGCAGTGATAATGCTATCCTATAATTATGAACTACAAAATGAGGAAAACCTGCGAAAACTGAGATTTTAAGATTGGACTGTTGAAAGGCAGTTTTTAATGGACTTAGTAAAAAGGAAGGAAAGGTAGGATGTTCTAAAGGAGAGAAATGTCAAGGAAGCATGGGAGATTTTTCTAAATTAAATTCTCACTGCACAAGCAATAACATTCCAGTACAGAAGGAAGAATGGAAAGCATTTAAGGACACCAGGATGGCAAAATACTGATCTTAAAAACTTGCTAAAAAGGAACAAAGAAATGAATATCAAATGGAAAGAAGGGTTCATATCTAAAGAAGAATGTAATGCTGTCTTCAGGGAAAGCTGGGCTAGCGTTAGAAGAGCTAGAGCCAGTAATGAAGTGAGGCTTGCAAGAGAGACCAAAAGCAATAAGAAAGGATTTTGGAAGTAAGTAAAAGAAAACCCAAAGATGCTATAGGATTTTTACAGGATGAAAAGGGTAAAGTGGTCAAAAATGATGTTGAGAAGACTGAACTTTTAAATTCCTATTTTGCTTCTGTTTTCTCTAAGAAAGCAAATGTAACATCAAGTGATCTTCAACGTGCTGTGGAAGAAAAGGGACATGTGAACAAGTCATACGTATGAAAACTGCATATGAGTGGTCATGTTGGCTTTAGGCATCAGAATTAATTACATAATTTACCATCTATGCTACATCCATGTCAGTTCAATCAATGATCAACCATTCTCAAAATTTGCCAAAATCAATCTTGATCAAAAGAAGTCTAACTGCTAGCTCATATCCCTGCTGCCTTTTTAGGGTTATAAATACAGGATAAGCAGAGTGATTAGCAAATATAAACAGAGCCATGCGGCTTCTGCTGCTTTCCAGTAAGTCACCCTAGTGATGGATTCACAGCTACACTGCTCTGCACTGCTGTATAATGTCTACCTTGCTGCTGCTTCTGATTATCTGTTACGTACAGGCAGGGGTGTAGGAATCCTTCATGTTTGAGTGTCCTGTATATGGGAGATGATAGCAAGTAATCTATACCACCTAATTCAGTGATATCTAAAAATTAGCGGATGAGCCAACAGAGGAAAGATTAGTAAAATATCTGCATACAAGGCATATGTTTTGTAAAATCGTGCCCCAGAGTCAATGTTCAATACAAATCCCTGATAACTACGTTGCTCAAGCATAATACCACTTGTATTTTTGTCTAATTGGATATACAATGTTTTCTGCCATTTAAATCATTAGTATATTTCTGAATTAAATAAGTTTTAACATCTGTATGAGGTAGTGTGGCCGAGCGGTCTAAGGCGCTGGATTAAGGCTCCAGTCTCTCTGGAGGAGTGGGTTCAAATCCCACCGCTGCCATTATTTATTTGGATCTAATTTTAACCAAAAATGAGGAAACGGTTGAGGAAGTAAAGGTGATGGAGAATTTAGGAGGCAGTGATCATGCTATCCTATCATTTTGTACTACATAAGGAGGAAAACCTGCGAAAACTGAGATTTTAAGATTGGACTGTAGAAAGGCAGTTTCTAATGGACTCAGTAAAAAGAAAGGAAAGGTAGGATGTTCTAAAGGAGAGAAATGTCAAGGAAGGATGGGAAATTTTTGCTAAATTCAATTCTCACTGCACAAGCAATAACAATCCCGAAAAGAAGGAAGAACGGAAAGCATTTATGGAGACCAGGATGGCTAAATACTGAACTTTAAAACTTGCTAAAAAGGAACAAAGAAATGAATATCAAGTGGAAAGAAGGGTTCATATCTAAAGAAGAATATAATGCTGTCTGCAGGGAAAGCTGGGCTAGCGTTAGAAGAGCTAAAGCCAGTAATGAATTGAGGCTTGCAAGAGAGACCAAAAGCAATAAGAAAGGATTTTGGAAGTAAGTCAAAAGCTAAAGAAAAGCCAAAGATGCTATAGGATTTTTACAGGATGAAAAGGGTAAAGTGGTCAAAAATGATGTTGAGAAGACTGAACTTTTAAATTCCTATTTTGCTTCTGTGTTCTCAAAGAAAGCAAATGTAACATCAAGTGATCTTCACTGTGCTGCAGAAGAAAAGGAACATGTGAACAAGTCTATGAAAACTGCATATGAGTGGTCATGTTGGCTTTAGGCATCAGAATTAATTACATCACTTACCACCTATATTACATCCATGTCAGTTCAATCAATTATCAACCATTCTCAAAATTTGCCAAAATCAGTCTGGGTCAAAAGAAGTCTAACTGCTAGCTCATATCCCTGCTGCCTTTTAAGGGCTATGTATACAGGATGAGCAGAGTGATTAGCTAATATAAACAGAGCCATGCTGCTTCTGCTGCTTTCTAGTAAGTCACCCTAGTGATGGATTCACAGCTACACTGCTCTGCACTGCTGTATAATGTCTTCCTTGCTGCTGCTTCTGATTATCTGTTACGTACAGGCCGGGGTGTAGGAATCCTACATGTTTGAGTGTCCTGTATATGGGAGATCATAGCAGGTAATCTATACCACCTAATTCAGTGATATCTAAAAATTAGCGGATGAGCCAACAGAGGAAAGATTAGTAAAATGTCTGGATACAAGTCATATGTTTTGTAAAATGGTGCCCCAGAGTCAAAGTACAAACAAATCCCTGATAACTACGTTGCTGTTGCATAATAACTAGTGTTGAGCGAACATGCTCGACACTGCTCGGTACTCGCCCAAGCATCACGCTTCTCGGGATGTTTGGCTAGCACCGAGCATTTCCGGGTTACTCGGGCGGGAGCTCAGGTCTCCGCCCTGCATGTTTGGCGCTCTGTACAGAGCCAATGAACATGCAGGGATTGCCAGCCAGTCACTGTAATGCCGCAGCCATGTTGTTTGTGGGCATTACAGTGATTGGCTTGCCGCACAGCGTCACCTCGAGTATTTAAAACCGGGCGCCGCCATCTTGGACACAGTCGCTCCGGATCAGACAGTGTAGGGACAGCGCTGCTGATTTAGGGAGAGATATATCCTGCAAAATAGTTAGTGTAGGGTCTGTAAAGGCAGCCAGATCAAACAAACAGTTATTCTCAGGACTAATATCCATCCCAGGTATATCAGGCAGGCAGGCAGGCTGTATAGGAGACGCAGTGGTTATACCAGCAAACACTGCATTACAGTCCTGTGTGCTGCTCTTGTTGCTGAAATTGCTGGACTTAGCTCCAGGTCCCGGGGGCCAGGAAAAATCCTTTTTTTTTTATCTAAATCCTCTTTTTTTTTCCTCCTTCACAATGTACAAATACCCATCTTATTAACCTTTTGGTGTCCACCCCTCCCCCCCCCCCCAAAAAAAAAGTGTGCCTCTGATTTTTCAGACACAAATATATCTGATGAAAATAGTCTGGTGTAGGCCAGAGAAATAGAAGTGTGGTTTTGCAGTTCTATGGGCCGTTTGTATCTAAAAAAAACAGTTTGAGTGTGTCGCTCACTGTTCAGCCGCAAATATATATATATTTTAAAAAGCCTGGTATACACCAGTAAATTATTACTGTGGTTTTGATGTTCCACGGTAAAACATCTCTATTATCCTGTTTTTGGCATTTTTTGCTGTATAAAAATAATAATAGTGTCTCCCTAATTTTTCAGACACAAATATATCTGTTGAAAATAGTCTGGTGTAGGCCAGAGAGACAGAAGTGTGCTTTTGCTGTTCCACGGTAAAAAATCTCTATTACCCTGCTTTTTGCATTTTTTGCTGTAAAAAAAAAAAAATAGTGTCTCCCTGATTTTTCAGACACAAATATATCTGTTGAAAATTGTCTGGTGTAGGCCCGAGAAATACAAGTGTGGTTTTGCAGTTCCACGGTACAAACCTCTGTATTATCCACTTTTGGGCCATTTGTATCTAAAAAAAACAGTTTGAGGGTGTCGCTCACTGTTCAGCCGCAAATATATATATATTTTAAAAAGCCTGGTATACACCAGTAAATTATTACTGTGGTTTTGCTGTTCCACGGTAAAAAATCTCTATTATTCAGGTTTTGGTAGTTTTTTCCGTAAAGAAAAACTGTAGTGTCTCCTGACTGTTGTGACACAAAAATATATCTGTTGAAAATAGTCTTGTGTAGGCCCGACATCCCAGTGTGGTTTCGCAGTTAAATGGGTCAAATCGCTGTACTATCCAGTTTTGGGCCTTTGGTATCTAAAAAAAAAGCAGTTTGAGTGTGTCGCTCACTGTTCAGCCGCAAATATCTCCATTTAAAAAAGTGTGGTATACCCCAGTAAACAATAACTGTGGTTTTCCTCTTCCACGGTTCTAATCTACTCTTTATTACCCTTTTTCCATTGATAGTGCAAGTGTAAGCTATTTTACTTCATTTACAATGGGCAAGGCGCGTGGCAAGGGACGTGGAAGTGGATGTTCTGGTGATGGTTCGTGCAGAGGACGGGGCCGTGGCCAAGGTGAAAATGTGCCACAACCAACAGCCACATCTTCTCGCTCCCACTTCTTGACCAAATTACTAGGGAAGCACAGAACAACACCAGTATTGAGAACTGATCTGTGTGAACAGGTTATTAATTGGATAGCAGACAATACTTCCAGTTACCTCGGCACCACCACCTCCGGTCTGTCTTCCACACGGTCAACTCTTAGTAGCCGTGAGTCTCGACTGCATACTCCTCCTCACCCTGATGCTCCTTCCTCCCACCATGCCGAGTGTCGTCAGACAGCAAGTGATCCCACACTTGGACACTCTGAAGAGCTGTTCACTGGTCCATTTCCATATTTGGGCCCCTCGCCTGATACGCTTGAAGTGGTGGAAGAGGAGATCCCATGTTGCGATGCCCAAATATTTGAAAAGCCACGGCCACAGGAAGTCGACGTTGGCATTCTGTCACAAGAGGTGGACGATAACGAGACTCAATTGCCAGGAAGTGAGGAGGAGGATCGTGGTGCGCAAATGGAAGAGGAGGAGGTGGTGGATGATCTAGTAATTGACCCAACGTGGAAGGAGGACATGCAGAGTGAGGCCAGCAGCACGCAGGGGGAGGGAGGCAGAGTACCCCAACATGCAGGAAGAAGCAGTGTGGTGGCCGCAGACAGAAGGCAGGCAACCGTTCCCCGTAACACCAACACGAGGGACATTGCCAGTACAAGCAGTAGGTCTTCCAGAGTCTGGAATTTTTTTAAAGACTCTGCTGATAACCCCAAAAAGGCCATATGTTCCACCTGCCATGCCAGCATCAGCAGGGGTGACAAAACTACCAGCCTGACCACCACCAGCATGATCAGGCACATGGCAGCAAAGCACCCGACTTTGTGGGGCGAAACCCAGGGTCCACGACCAGTGTCAGCGGGTGTCACCACAGCTTCTTCCACTGTTGTGCGTGCAATAGAACCCCCTGTTGTGTGTGCAAGGCAATCCCCTGTCCATACTGCATGTAAAGATGCCCCCTCCTCTCAGTCTTCACTTGTTATGGCAGTTTCTCAAGAAACAGCATCAACGTCCACGTCCACGTCCCACCGCATCGTTCAATTGTCCATATCCCAGACCTTTGAACGAAAGCGGAAATTTGCAGCTAACGCCCCACAGGCCACAGTCCTAAATTCACACATTTCACGACTGCTTGCATTGGAAATGCTGCCTTTCAGGCTGGTGGAGACGGAATCCTTCCGCAATCTTATGGCGGTGGCCGTCCCTCGGTACTCGGTCCCCAGCCGACACTATTTTGCCCGGTGTGCCATCCCCGCACTACACAAGCATCTGCCGTGAACTCAACAACGCAGTTGCTGGGAGAGTCCACCTGACAACGGACACGTGGACAAGTGCTTGTGGCCAGGGATGGTACATCTCTCTGACGGCACACAGGGTAAACATAGTGGAAGCCGGGACCCAGTCGGACCTTGGGACGGAACACATCCTCCCCACACCGAGGATTGCGGGCCCTATGTCAGGCAGAGTTGCCCCCACAGTGTACAGCTCCTGCGCATCCTCCTCCTCCTCCTCATGTTCAGCCTCCATCTCAGATATCACCACATCAGTTACAAGCTGGAAGCAATGCAGTACTGCCTCCGCCAAGCGGCAACAGGCTGTGCTGAAACTCATAAGCTTAGGTGATAAACCTCACACTGCTTGTGAGTTGTGGACAGCTGTGAAAGAGCAGGCAGATCTGTGGCTGAGACCGCTGAACCTACATCCCGGCATGGTCATGTGTGACAATGGCCGTAACCTGGTGGAGGCTCTGAGGCGAGGTGAGATCACACACGTACCATGCCTAGCTCATGTGCTTAACCTCGTGGTTCAGCGGTTTCTTAAATCGTACCCCGAGTTGCCAGATCTGCTCGTGAAAGTACGCAGCCTGTCAGCTCATTTTCGCAAGTCGGCTGCAGCTTCCGCCGCCCTTGCTGTGTTGCAGCAGCGTTTGCAGCTTCCAGCACACCGACTGGTGTGTGATGTCCCCACACGTTGGAACTCTACCCTCCACATGTTGCAAAGGATTTGTGAGCAGAAGAGAGCAGTTGTGGAGTACCAGCTGCAACAAGGCTGTCGACATTCAGGTCAGACTCCACACATAAGACCTCAGGAGTGGACCTGGATGTCTGACATATGTACCATCCTGACAAACTTTGAGGAGGCCACCAAGATGGTGAGTGGCGATGACGCCATCATTAGTGTCAGCATCCCACTTGTCTGTCTTTTGCAACGCTCTCTGCAGAGAATTAAAGAGGAGGCATTGCAGCCAGAGTATGATGAGATGGATCAAGAAGCCGTAGCGGGCAGTTACACACAGCCCAGCCTCATCTCATCCCAACGTGCATTGGGGGACAATGAGGGAGAGGAGGAGGAGGAGGAGGAAGAACAGGAGCTGCTATCATGCGTTGTAGACGGTAGTACCTGTACAAGTGTCATACCGTCGCTTCAGCGTGGGTGGCCTGAGGACAGGGGGGAGGAGTAAGGGGTGGAGGTGGAGGAGAGCATGGTCAGTCGTCATCTTGGTGAGGACACGGAAAACTTGCCCGTTACCAGTCTGGCACGCATGGCTGACTTTATGTTACGCTGCCTTAACCGTGACCCTCGCGTTGTCAAAATGTTGGGTGACAGTCATTACTGGTTGGTGACACTTGTAGACCCCCGCTACAAGGAGAACTTTCACTCTCTTATTCCTGAGGGGGAGAGGTCTACAAAAATGGGGCAGTACCAGAAGGCCCTTGCTGCAGAACACGCTAGCGGCAGAACTCACAGTTCATTGCCCAACCAAGGCGTACAGGCGAGAGAGATGCAACTCCAATCCAGCAGAGGCAGGGGAACACTGTCAACGTTCTGGGACAGTTTTCTGACACCCGACCAGCTTACAGGCCCTGAGGCGCGGGGTACTCTCACAAGGAGTGGAAAGTTTCAAAAGATGGTGAGGGAGTACCTTGCCGATTGTACCAGCGTCCTCCGTGATTCCTCTGTGCCTTTTAATTATTGGGTATCCAAGCTGGACACTTGGAATGAACTCGCTCAGTACGCCTTGGAGGTCCTGGCCTGCCCTGCCGCTATTGTGTTATCGGAGCGTATTTTTAGTGCCGCTGGGGGAATTATAACTGATGAGCGCACTCGCCTGTCAACTGACAATGATGACAAGCTGACCCTTATCAAAATGAACAAGGGCTGGATTGGGCCAGACTTCTCATCACCACCAAATGACAGCAGAGTAACATAAAGTCAAATCCACTGTGTTATTTCGGGAGGTGTATTCACATGCACCGCTTCACACCCACACATGGGTATACGCTTCCTCATTTCGGCTGTTTTATCATCTTCTCCTTATCCTCAGCCTCCACCACCACTATACCACCAGGGTGCTAGCATTGCAAGTTCCTCCTTCCTTATTTTTGGCAGTTTTGCTTGCAAGGCATAAGCAAATACTATGGGACACCCACTCCCCAATAATGTGACTTATGTTTGTAATATGCTCTACTGCATGGCTCTTGTAAGGGGCATTGCAAGTTGCTCCATCCTAATTTTTGGCAGCTTTTGCTTGAAAAGCATAAGCAAATACCATGGGACACCCACTCCCCAATAATGGGACTTATGTTTGTAATATGCTGTACTGCATGTGACGCGCCCCCTGTGCCGTGAGTACACGTGTGTGGGATACCCGGTGCCGGGTCTCTGGGGTCTGTAGTCTCCGTGGCGGTGACCCGGTCCCGTGGCTCAGGCTGGTCAAACCATTGGCAGTCTTTCTTAGGTTTTGAGGTTAATTGTCCGACTACGCCACCCGTGGATTGCGGTCAGGGAGTACCACCGCTGCGAGGCAGACCACTGAGGCTGGTGTTGTGTGCGCAGCATAGAATGGGATAACTCCCCTCGGGAGGAGTATAGTCTCAGGGCAGTGAGTGTGGATGATGGGGGTGATGGTGCACGAGCGCAGCAGGAATGACTCAGAGTCTTTGCAGTGCAGTTCAGGGTCTTTACTCATGATTATAAGGTAGACCCTCCCGGGAGTACTGGCTAGCATAAGAGGCCTGGTTAGTCTGTGAGCAAGCAGGAGTTCCCCTGGCCAGGTGGAGTTGTAGGCCTCCCCGTCTGTCTGCACTCTTCCTGGCTACCTTGCTGTAAGCGGGTAGAAGTAGCCCACGTCCCTGAGTGTACCATGTAGTGCTCACCCGTATGGCTGGTGACTTGGGGCCTTCTGTTAGCCTCCGCTCCACGACGGCGGTGCTGGTCCCTTGCTTGTGACTGAGCCTCCGGGCTTCTATGGCCAGAGGACCTGAAATCCACTGCCGGCTGGTTTCTGCTGCTGGATATATAAGTCCTCACAGCTTTGGACTCCTGTGTCCGGTTCCTATTGTCTTCTGCCAGGGCGAGCTCTGCTCAGCTTCCAGCCACTGGTCTTTAGCTCCTAGCTCCTACAGGGCTCCTTGCTGTTACTTTCCCTTGCTCTCACTCTGACTCTCACTGTTCTCTGACTCACTCAACCCCACTCCAGATCCAGTTTATAAGGGCAGAATTCTCCCCTCCCAGGACTTGGGCAGGAGGATGTTGCATGTTTAAGGGATCCTGACCAGGAAACCTCCCACTTGCTCTCCGACGTAATATCTCTATTACTGTGGTGACCAGACCCCTGGGGTGCCACACAAGGCTCTTGTAATGGGCATTGCAGTTCCTCATAATTTTTGGAAAGCCTTCCATTCACTGCTTAGGCCAACAGTGCACGGGAGACCCAGTTGCTATAAATGGAAAAAAAGGTTTAGTTAACGCCCTCTGACCTCCATGTCATTTCCAAGGGGCATTGGAGTGGCTCGAAATTTTTGGTAGGCATTGCACTCACTGTATGCCCTATAACTGTGTATCCGAACAGCTCCTTTTGTTACAGAAACATATCCTACAAGACATATCTGGTTGACTGGCCTGATATTGATGTGAATGGTACCTGTTCCTCCTGCTCTTTCTCCTTTGCCACCACCTCATCCATCATTTATCACCTGAAGCTTTGTTTTAATGGGAGTCATAGAACTAGGATAGTAGCAGGAAAACATCTAGCAATCCTCGGAGGAGGTAGGATATGCGTCAAAACGCGGACCACCTCAGGCCTAGCCGCTACTACATACATGCGCTTGCATTCCAAGAAAACAAAGCAGATGCTAACTTCTATCATCATCATCATGCTCCTCACCTTGGCACTCTCAACTCCCCTGATGGAGAAGCCAGGGCCCACCGGAGGAGTCTGGTTCTCTGGTGGGCTCGTCCAATGCTGCCCTAAAGCAGGACAGGCTAATAAAAGTGTGGGGGAAGGTGACAGGAGAAATCAGGGTGGCTGGGGACCATTTATGGACACCCGGCCGCCCCCAGGCGGCAGGCGACCGTGTGTGGACACCCGGCCGCGGGGCGGCTGGGGACCGAGTATGGACACCTGGCCGCCACCTGGCGGCTGGGGACCAAGCGTGGACACCCGGCCGCCGGGCGGCTGGGGACTGAGTATGGATACCTCGCTGCCGAAGTGGCCATGAGGTAGTGGCCAGCTTCGGCCTCCTCCAAACTAAAAGACCCCATTTCAAGTGAAAGCTAGCAGTATGGTATTGCAGCCTGCGGGTGGGTGGGTGGTTGGCTGCATATTTTCGCTTGCATTGCAAGGAATGGGGGAGGTACAATTGAACACTGCCCTGGGACAAGTACTTGCATGGGGATAGTTGCAAGTCTGCATCTTCTGATGCGGCAAGGATCACTTCTGATGAGCACACTTTTAGGCAGTGACCTGGGAGTCAGAGATGCTTCCAGGGGTCTTCCCCATGCTGATCCCATGGCTTTTCAGCACTGTATGCATGTGTCATACAGCACATGGCCAGATAAGGTTGTAAAATGTTAAAATGACTTTTCCCGGTGAACGCATTTGTCACGGTTGAAAGCAATACAAAAGTGCAAAAACGCATGAAAAATGCTACTTGTGAACATAGCCCAAGGTGTGGAGGAGTATTTTTGTTTTTGGTTATTTACTTTACCTTATACACAAGTTTTTACCCTGGAAAGGAAATTCCTTAACATATTTCACAGGAAAACCGTTTCAGTTTCGTTTTTGAACGTTTTATTGTGAGCCCGCAAAAGTGGCTTAATACCTCTGACCACGTTGTTGACAGCAGTGACCTGGGGGTCAAAAATGCTTCCAGGGGCGATCCCCATGCTGCCCCCATGACTTTTGAGCACTGTCACTCTCGTTTTGGGCACTTTTTAGGCTTTCTACAGACTGCCGGGGGTGCTGCCGCAAAAATGCTCGGGTCTCTCATAGACTAACATTGGGCTCGTTGCTCGGGTCGAGCACCCGAGTATCACGGTAAGCTCGGCCCGAGCTTCGAGCACCCGAGCATTTTAGTGATCGCTCAACACTATCAGTCGTCATCTTGGTGAGGACACGGAAGTCTTGCCCGTTACCAGTCTGGCACCCATGGCTGACTTTATGTTACGCTGCCTTAACCGTGACCCTCGCATTGTCAAAATGTTGGGTGACAGTCATTACTGGTTGATGACACTTTTAGACCCCCTCTACAAGGAGAACTTTCACTCTCTTATTCCTGAGTTGGAGAGGTCTACAAAAATGGGGCAGTAGCAGAAGGCCCTTGCTGCAGAACTATTAAAAAAATTCCCATCTGAACACGGTAGCGGCAGAGGTCACAGTTCGCTGCCCAACTAAGGCATACAGGTGAGAGAGACGCAACTCCAATCCAGCAGAGGCAGGGGAACACTGTCAATGTTCTAGGACAGTTTTCTGAGACCTGCCCAGCTTACAGCCCCTGAGGCGCAGGGTACTCTCACAAGGAGTGGAAAGTTTCAAAAGATGGTGAGGGTGTACCAACGTCCTCCGTGATTCCTCTGTGCCTTTTAATTATTGGGTATCCAAGCTGGACACTTGGAATGAACTCACTCTGTACGCCTTGGAGGTCCTGGCCTGCCCTACCGCTAGCGTGTTATCGGAGCGTGTTTTTAGTACCGCTGGGGGAATTATAACTGATAAGCGCACTCGCCTGTCAATTGACAATGCTGACAAGCTGACCCTTATCAAAATAAACAAGGGCTGGATTGGGCCAGACTTCTCATCACCACCAAATGACAGCAGAGTAACATAAAGTCAAATCCACTGTGTTATTTCGGGAGGTGTATTCCCATGCATCGCTTCACACCCACACATGGGTATACGCTTCCTCATTTCGGCTGTTTTTTGCTCTTCTCCTTATCCTCAGCCTCCACCACCACTATACCACCAGGGTGACCGTGGTCCATGTTGCCAGCATTGCAAGTTCCTCTGTCCTAATTTTTGGCAGCTTTAGCTTGGAAGGCATAGGCAAAGACTATGGGAGACCCACTCCCCAATAATGGGAATAATGTTTTTAATATGCTGTACTGCATGGCTCTTGTAAGGGATATTGCAAGTTCCCCCTTCCTAATTTTTGCCAGCTTTTGCTTGGAAGGCATAGACAAAGACTATGGGAGACCCACTCCCCAATAATGGGAATAATGTTTTTAATATGCTGTACTGCATGGCTCTTGTAAGGGGCATTAAAATCGTTTAGTTAAGCTACTGTGACCTCCACGTCTCTTCCAAGTGTCGTTAATATTGTCTTTTTATTTGACTGCGACCTCCACCACTCTTCCAAGGGGCATTAAAAGCGTCTTGTTAAGCTACTGTGACCTCCACGTCTCTTCTACAGGGCATTGATATTGTCTTTTTATTCCAGTGTAACCTCCACCACTCTTCCAAGGGGCATTGATATTGTCTTTTTATTCCACTGTAACCTCCACCACTCTTCCAAGGGGCATTAAAACTGTCTTGTTAAACCACTCTGAACTCCACATTTCTTCCAAGGGGCATTAAAACCATCTTGTTAAGCTACTGTGACCTCCTCGTCTCTTCCACAGGGCATTGATATTGTCTTTTTATTCCACTGTAACCTCCACCACTCTTCCAAGGGGCATTAAAACTGTCTTGTTAAACCACTCTGAACTCCAAGTCTCTTCCAAGGGGCATTAAAACCATCTTGTTAAGCTACTGTGACCTCCACATCTCTTCCAAGGGGCATTAAAACTGTCTTGTTAAACCACTCTGAACTCCACGTCTCTTCTAAGGGGCATTAAAACCGTCTTGTTAAACCACTCTGAACTCCACAGCTCTTCCAAGGGGCATTGACATGTTGTTTTTAATTACCTCTAACTCCACGACTCTTGCAACGGGCATTGCATTTCCTCCTAATTTTTGTCAGCTTTTGCTTTTCAATGCATATGCGAACACTAAGGGAGACCCACTCCCCAATAATGGGTAGAAGGTTTTTAATACGCTGTAATCCACGTCTGTTTCAAGGGGCATAGCAGTGCCTAATAATTTTTGGAAAGCCTTCCATTCCCTGCTTAGGCCAACAGTGTACAGGAGACCCAGTTGCTATAAATGGAAATAACGGTTTAGTTTAGGACCTCTGACCTCCATGTCACTTTCAAGGGGTATTGGAGTGCCTCGAAATATTTGGTAGGCATTGCACTCACTGTATGCCTTATAACTGTGTAGCCGAACCGCTCCTTTTGGTACAGAAACATATCCTACAAGACATGTGTGGTTGGCTGGCCTGATATTGATGTGAATGGTCCCTGTTCCTCCTGCTCTTTCTCCTTTGCCACCACCTCATCCATCATTTATTACCTGAAACTTTGTTTTAACAGGAGTCATAGATCTGGGATAGTAGCAGGAAAACATCCAGCAATCCTCGAAGGAGGTAGAATATGCGCCAAAACGCTGACCACCTCAGGCCTAGCCGCTACTACATACATGCGCTTGCATTCCAAGGAACAGAAAGCTAAGGAGATGGATGGCCTCGTGATCATGAATAATTTACTCGTTGTGTAGGAGGCCGACCACTGCTTCTGTCTACCTTCTGAACTTTGTGTTTAAGCCTGATTGACCCAGAACCCGCAATCCTCTATGTCTAGAGGACGTGTTGCATCCCAGTGTCCAACTGTGTCCCGGCTTCCACAATATTAACCCAGTGTGAAGGCGTCAGTGAGATGGACCATTCCTGACCACATTCACTTGTCCACCTGTTTGTGGTTAGGCTGTCCTTCCCACTAAATGCACTGGGGAGGGCACAGGTAATGTTTTGGCATGCGCGCTTGTGTATAAGGTGCACCGGGACAAATAGGAGCGGCTGGGGACCGAGTATGGACACCCGGCCGCCCCCTGGCGGCTGGGGACCAAGCGTGGACACCCGGAGGCCGGGTGGCTGGGGACTGAGTATGGATACCAGGCTACCTACGCAGCCATGACATGGTGGCCAGATTCCACCTTCACATGCCTAAAAGGCCCAATTTCAAGTGCAAGCAAGCTAGCAGTATGGTATTGCAGCCTGGGGGTGGGTGGGTGGCAGGCTGCATACTTGCGCTTGTATTGCAAGTTATGGGGGAGGTACAATTGAACACTGCCCGGGGACAAGGACTTGCACGGGGATAGTTGCAAGTCTGCATCTTCTGATGCGGCAAGGATCACTTCTGATGGGCACACTTTTAGGCAGTGACCTGTGTGTCAGAGATGCTTCCAGGGGTCTTCCCCATGCTGTTCCCATGTCTTTTTAGCACTGTATGCATGTGTCACACAGCACATGGCCAGATAAGGTTGTAAAATGTTAAAATGACATTTCCCGGTGAATGCATTTGTCACGGTTGAAAGCAATACAAAAGTGCAAAAATGCATAAAAAATGCTACTTGTGAACATAGCCCAAGGTGTGGAGGAGTATTTTTGTTTTTGGTTATTTATTTTACCTTATACACAAGTCTTTACCCTGGAAAGGATGTTCCTTAACCGCTTTCCGACCTGGTCAGTAATAGTACGCACCAGGTCGGGAAGGCCGGTTCAGCGGGGGCTCCGGCGGTGAGCCCGCACTGAAGCGAGCACATGTCAGCTGATTATTGGAATCGCAATCCACCCACGGCTGTTAACATGTTAAATCTCTGACAGCGGCATTTAACTCGCGCTTCCGGGAGTCCTAAGCCCCGCCCATCAGTGACCCCGTCACGTGATCGCGGGTCCCCAATGGGTGGGCATCACAACTCAGGGTCTGCAGCAGATGCCTGTGGTTGTCATGTCTCAATTGCTATGAGCGCCACCTAGTGGTCAGCACTCATAGCAAGTGAGCATTTCTCCTGCATACAAGCGATCTGCTCATCGCTTGTATGCAGTAGAAGCAATCAGACAACTGCTGATTCTAGTCTCCTCTGGAGACTATAGAAGCAAGCAGAAAGTGTAAAAAAAAAGTTTTTAAAAATATTAAAAAAATAAAAAATATATAAAAGTTTAAGTCACCCACCTTTCGCCCCATTCAAAATAAAATATATATATATAAAAAAAAACCCACATACACATATTTGGTATCGCCACGTTCAGAATCACCCGATCTATCAATATAAAAGAAGAATTAATACAATCAGTAAACGGCGTAACGAGAAAAAAAATTTAAACGCCAGAATTAAGTTTTTTTGGTCGCTACAACTTTGCAATAAAATGCAATAACGGGCGATCAAAACATCAGATCTACCCCAAAATGGTATCAATAAAAACGTCAGCCCGACACGCAAAAAATAAGCCCTCAACCAGCCCCAGATACCGAAAAATGGAGAAGCTAAGGGTCTCGGAAAATGGCGTCATTTTTTTTTTTGTTTTTTTAGCAAGATTTGGATTTTTTTTTCACCACTTAAATAAAAAGAACCTATACATGTTTGGTGTCTATGAACTTGTAACGACCTGGAAAATAATGATGGCAGGTCAGTTTTGGCAATCTGTGAACGTGGTAAAAAAAGGACCCAAAAAACAACTGTGGAATTGCATTTTTTTTGCAGTTTCACTGCACTTGGAATTTTTTTCCCATTTTCCAGCACACGATATGGTAAAACCAGTATAAGTGTTTAAAAGTACAACTCGTCCCGCAAAAAATAAGCCCTCACATGGCCATATTGAACGAAAATTAAAAAAGTTCTGGCTCTGGGAAGAAGGGGAGCAAAAAAGGAAAACACAAATACAGAGAGACCCAAGGTCATTAAGGGGTTAACATATTTAACAGGAAAGCACTTTCACTTTCGTATTTGAACGTTTTATTGTGAGCCTGTAAAAGTAGCTTAATACATCTGACCACGTTGTTGACAGCAATGACCTGGGGGTCAGAAATGCTTCCTGGGGCGAACCCCATGCTGTCCAGATGTCATTTGAGCACTGTCACTATCGTTTTGGGCACTTTTTAGGCTTTCTACAGACTGCCGGGGGAGCCGCCGCAAAAATGTTCGGGTCTCCCATAGACTAACATTGGGCTCGTTGCTCGGGTCGAGCACCCGAGTATCATGGTGAGCTCGGTCCGAGCTTCAAGCACCCGAGCATTTTAGTGTTCGCTCAACACTAATAATAACATTTGTCTTGTTGTCTAATTGGATATAAAATATTTTCTGCCACTTACATGATTAGCAATCTTCTGATTTAAATAAGTTTGAACATCTGTCTGAGGTAGCGTGGCCGAGCTGTCCAAGGTGCTGGATTTAGGCTCAAGTCTCTCTGGAGGCGTGGGTTCAAATCCCACCGCTGTCTTTATTTATTTGGATATAATTTTTATCAAAAATGAGGAAACGGTTGAGGAAGTAAAGTGGATTGAGAATTTAGGAGGCAGCGATAATGCTATCCTATAATTTTGAACAACAAAATGAGGAAAACCTGCGAAAACTGAGATTTTAAAATTGGACTGTAGAAAGGCAGTTTTTAATGGACTTAGTAAAAAGGAAGGAAAGGTAGGATGTTCTAAAGGAGAGAAATGTCCAGGAAGGATGGGAGATTTTGCTAAATTAAATTCTCACTGCACAATCAATAACATTCCCGTAAAGAAGGAAGAATGGAAAGCATTTATGGAGACCAGGATGGCAAAATACTGATCTTAAAAGCTTGCTAAAAAGGAACAAAGAAATGAATATCAAATGGAAAGAAAGGTTCATATCTAAAGAAAAATATAATGCTGTCTTCAGGGAAAGCTGGGATAGCGTTAGAAGAGCTAGAGCCAGTAATGAAGTGAGGCTTCCCAGAGAGACCAAAAGCAATAAGAAAGGATTTTGGAAGTAAGTAAAAGAAAAGCCAAAGATGCTATAGGATTTTTACAGGATGAAAAGGGTAAAGTGGTCAAAAATGATGTTTAGAAGACTGAACTTTTAAATTCCTATTTTGCTTCTGTTTTCTCTAAGAAAGCAAATGTAACATCAAGTGATCTTCACTGTGCTGTAGAAGAAAAGGAACATGTGAACAAGTCATACGTATGAAAACTGCATATGAGTGGTCATGTCGGCTTTAGGCATCAGAATTAATTACATAATTTACTATCTATGCTACATCCATGTCAGTTCAATCAATGATCAACCATTCTCAAAATTTGCCAAAATCAATCTTGGTCAAAAGAAGTCTAACTGCTAGCTCATATCCCTGCTGCCTTTTTATGGTTATAAATACAGGATGAGCAGAGTAATTAGCAAATACAAACAGAGCCATGCTGCTTCTGCTGCTTTCCAGTAAGTCACCCTAGTGATGGATTCACAGCTACACTGCTCTGCACTGCTCTATAATGTCTTCCTTGCTGCTGCTTCTGATTATCTGTTACGTACAGGCAGGGGTGTAGGAATCCTTCATGTTTGAGTGTCCTGTATATGGGAGATCATAGCAAGTAATCTATACCACCTAATTCAGTGATATCTAAAAATTAGCGGATGAGCCAACAGAGGAAAGATTAGTAAAATATCTGCATACAAGTCATGTGTTTTGTAAAATGGTGCCCCAAAGTCAATGTACAATACAAATCCCTGATAACTACGTTGCTCATGTATAATAACATTTGTATTTTTGTATAATTGGATATACAATGTTTTCTGACATTTAAATCATTAACAAATTTCTGAATTAAATAAGATTGAACATCTGTATGAGGTAGTGTGGCCGAGCTGTCTAAGGAGCTGGATTAAGACTCCAGTCTCTCTGGAGGCGAGGATTCAAATCCCACCACTGCCATTATTTATTTGGATCTAATTTTAACCAAAAATGAGGAAACGGTTGAGGAAGTAAAGGTGATTAGGAATTTAGGAGGCAGTGATCATGCTATCCGATAATTTTGAACTACAAAATGAGGAAAACCTGCGAAAACTGAGATTTTAAGATAGGACTGTAGAAAGGCAGTTTTTAATGGACTTAGTAAAAAGAAAGGAAAGGTAGGATGTTCTAAAGGAGAGAAATGTTCAGGAAGGATGGGAAATTTTTGCTAAGTTATATTCTCACTGCACAATCAATAACATTCCCGTAAAGAAGGAAGAATGGAAAGCATTTAATGACACCACTATGGCAAAATACTGATCTTTAAAACTTGCTAAAAAGGAACAAAGAAATGAATATCAAATGGAAAGAAGGGTTCATATCTAAAGAAGAATATAATGCTGTTTTCAGGGAAAGCTGGGCTAGCGTTAGAAGAGCTAGAGCCAGTAATGAAGTGAGGCTTGCAAGAGAGACCAAAAGCAATAAGAAAGGATTTTGGAAGTAAGTAAAAGAAAACCCAAAGATGCTATAGGATTTTTACAGGATGAAAAGGGTAAAGTGGTCAAAAATGATGTTGAGAAGACTGAACTTTTAAATTCCTATTTTGCTTCTGTTTTCTCTAAGAAAGCAAATTTAACATCAAGTGATCTTCACTGTGCTGTAGAAGAAAAGGAACATGTGAACAAGTCATACGTATGAATACTGCATATGAGTGGTCATGTTGGCTTTAGGCATCAGAATTAATTACATAATTTACCATCTATGTTACATCTATGTCAGTTCAATCAATGATCAACCATTCTCAAAATTTGCCAAAATCAATCTTGGTCAAAAGAAGTCTAACTGCTAGCTCATATCCCTGCTGCCTTTTTAGGTTTATAAATACAGGATAAGCAGAGTGATTAGCAAATATAAACAGAGCCATGCTGCTTCTGCTGCTTTCCAGTAAGTCACCCTAGTGATGGATTCACAGCTACACTGCTCTGCACTGCTGAATAATGTCTTCCTTGCTGCTGCTTCTGATTATCTGTTACGTACAGGCAGGGGTGTAGGAATCCTTCATGTTTGAGTGTCCTGTATATGGGAGATCATAGCAAATAATCTATATCACCTAATTCAGTGATATCTAAAAATTAGCAGATGAGCCAACAGAGGAAAGATTAGTAAAATATCTGCATACAAGTCATATGTTTTGTAAAATGGTGCCCCAGAGTCAATTTACAAATCCCTGATTAATAGAGATGAGCGGTGTTCAAATCGAACTGTTCGCCAATCTCAAATTCTAGCTGTTTTGGGCGGTGTTCGAGTCGTTCGACGTAACCGAAAGGTTTGAAAAAAATACGGCTGTTCGAGGTTATGTTCCATAACTGTTCGTGCTCCCAAATCATAACTGGATTTTTTCACAGTAATGCTGATAATCAATGTTAATACACAGTTTGAGTGTACAGCGGGGCGGGGGGAGGGACATGGGATGGATCTCTGCAGAAATAATGAAGATCTCCATTTTTTTTTCTCTTTCCCGCATTTACAGTGGGCAGGTGCACTCTGTCCGCCTATCAGCAGCGCACACACGGAGCGAAGTGCTTTTTTTCTCACAAGCAAGGGCATGTGTCATTGGCAGTGTATGTCACATGTCCTTGCCCTATAAAACCCAGCCATTTTCCCCGTCACCACCATTTTCTCACTGCTGCAGCTGAGTGTTAGACCACACTGCTGCTGCTGTTAGCGCTATATTGTGTAACTGAATTGCAAACGAATTTTCTCTTAAATAGACAGAAATGTTTAGGGAGTAGGGACTAGATTGTAATTGCAGCCCTTTTGAGGGCTAGGTTACAGCAGTTCCTAGCACTTTTAGCAGGCAGGTCTGTGCTCTTAAATCGACAGAAAGGTTGGGAGTAGTGACTAGTTGTAATTCCAGCCCTATTGAGAGCTAGGTTACATCAGTTCCTATCACTTTTTGCCAGGTAGATCTGTTTTAGTGCTGTGCAAGTGTTTTTCACAGCATTTGGCTAAATCTAGCTAAGCAAATCCTTTTAGGCCTCTTGCAGTGTGTGTTAGTCAGTGGAGTAGCCTATCTGTGTTGAAAGCTACACCACCTGTGTATGTAATACAAATTTTTTACTGCACCTAGCCAAGTAAAACCTTTTAGGCTTAGTAGCAGTGTGTGGTACTCATTGTATTAGGCCATCTATACTAAGCTCCACCAGCTTTCAAATTACTAATAATTTTTAGCTGCATCTAGTCGGGAAAATTATTTTGGGCATGTTAGCAGTGTGTGGTACTCATTGTATTAGGCCATCCATAACAAGCTCTACCAGCTTTGAAATTAATAATAATTTTTAGCTGCATCTTGCCTGGAAAATAATTTTGGGCATATTAGCAGTGTGTAGTACTCATTGTATTAGGCCATCTATACTAAGCTCCTCCAACTTTTGAAATTAATATTAATTTTTAGCTGCATCTTGCCTGTAAAATAATTTGGGGCATATTAGCACTGTGTGGTACTCATGCTATTAGGCCATCTATACTAAGCTCCACCAGCTTTCAAATTACAAATAATTTTTAGCTGCATCTTGCCTGGAAAATAATTTTGGGCATATTAGCACTGTGTGGTACTCATTCTATTAGGCCATCTATACTAAGCTCCACCGGCTTTCAAATTACTAATAATTTTTAGCTGCATCTTGCCTGGAAATTAATTTTGGGCATAGTAGCAGTGTGTGGTACTCATTGTATTAAGCCATCTATAGCCAGCTCCACCAGCTTTGAAATTAATAATAATTTTTAGCTGCATCATGCCTGCAAAATAATTTTTGCCATATTAGCAGTGTGTGGTACTCATTCTATTAGGCCATCTATACTAAGCTCCACCGGCTTTCAAATTACTAATAGTTTTTAACTGCATCTTGCCTGGAAATTAATTTTGGGCATGGTAGCAGTGTGTGGTACTCATTGTATTAGGTCATCTATACCAAACTCCACCAGCTTTGAAATTAATAATAATTTTTAGCTGCATCTTGACTGTAAAACAATTTTGGGCATATTAGCAGTGTGTGGTACTCATTCTATAAGACCATCTATACTAAGCTCCACGAGCTTTCAAATTACTAATAATTTTTAGCTGCATCTTGCCTGGAAAATAATTTTGGGCATAGTAGCAGTGTGTGGTACTCATTGTATTAGGCCATCTATACCAAGCTCCATCAGCTTTGAAATTAATAATAAATTTTAGCTGCATCTTGCCTGTAAAATAATTTTGGGCATATTAGCAGTGTGTGGTACTCATTCTATTAGGCCATCTATACTAAGCTCCACCAGCTTTCAAATTACTAATAATTTTTAGCTGCTTCTTGCCTGGAAAATAATTTTGGGCATAGTAATAGTGTGTAGTACTCATTGTATTAGGCCATCTATACAAAGCTCCACCAGCTTTGAAATTAATTATAATTTTTAGCTGCATCTAGCCCGGAAAATAATTTTGGGCTTAGTAGCAGTGTGTGGTGCTCATTGTATTAGGCCATCTATACCAAGCTCCACCAGCTTGGAAATTAATAATAATTTTTAGCTGCATCTTGCTTGCAAAATAATTTTGGCCAAATTAGCAGTGTGTTTTACTTATTCTTTTAGGCCATCTATACTAAGCTCCACAAGCTTTCAAATCACTAATAATTTGTAGCTGCATCTTGCCTGGAAAATAATTTTGGGCATAGTAGTAGTGTGCGGTACTCATTGTATTAGGCATCTATACCAAGCTCCACCAGCTTTGAAATTAATAGTAACTTTTAGCTGCATCTGGCCTGTAAAATAATTTTGGGCATATTAGCATTGTGTGGTACTCATTCTATTAGGCCATCTATACTAGGCTCCACCAGCTTTCAAATTACTAATAATTTTTAGCTGCATCTTGCCTGGAAAACAATTTTGGGCATAGTAGTAGTGTGTGGTACTCATTGTATTAGGCCATCTATACCAAGCTCCACCAGCTTTGAAATTAATAATAATTTTTAGCTGCATCTAGCCCGGAAAATAATTTTGGGCTTAGTAGCAGTGTGTGGTACTCATTCTATGAGACCATCTATACTAAGCTCCTCCAGCTTTCAAATTACTAATAATTTTTGGCTGCATCTTGCCTGGAAAGTAATTTTGGGCATAGTAGCAGTTTGTGGTTCTCATTCTATTAGGCCAACTATACTAAACTCCACGAGCTTTCAAATTACTAATAATTTTTAGCTGCATCTTGCCTGGAAAATAATTTTGGGCATAGTAATAGTGTGTGGTATTCATTGTATTTGGCTATCTATACCAAGCTCCACCAGCTTTGAAATTAATAATAATTTTTAACTGCATCTTGCCTGTAAAATAATTTTGGGCATACTAGCACTGTGTGGTACTCATTCTATTAGGCCATCTATACTAAGCTCCACCATCTTTCAAATTACTAATAATTTTTAGCTGCATCTTGCCTGGAAAATAATTTTGGGCATAGTAGCAGTTTGTGGTACTCATTGTATTAGGCCATCTATAGCAAGCTCCACCAGCTTTGAAATTAATAATAATTTTTAGCTGCATCTTGAATGTAAAATAGTTTTGGGCATATTAGCAGTGTGTGGTACTCATTCTATTAGGCCATCTATACTAAGCTCCACCAACTTTCAAATTACTAACAATTTTTAGCTGAATCTTGCCTGGAAAATAATTTTGGGCATAGTAGTAGTGTGTGGTACTCATTGTTTTAGGCTATCTATACAAAGCTGCACCAGCTTTGAAATTAATAATAATTTTTAGCTGCATCTGGCCCGGAAAATAATTTTGGGCTTAGTAGCAGTGTGTGGTACTCATTGTATTAGGCCATCTATGCCAAGCTCCACCAGCTTTGAAATTAATAAAAATTTTTAGCTGAATCTTGCCTGTAAAATAAATTTGGGCATATTAGCAGTGTGTGGTACTCATTCTATTAGGCCATCTGTACTAAGCTCCACCAGCTTTCAAATTACTAATAATTTTTAGCTGCATCTTGCCTGGAAAATAATTTTGGGCATAGTAGCAGTGTGTGGTACTCATTCTATTAGGCCATCTATACCAAGCTCCAACAGCTTTGAAATTAATAATAATTTTTAGCTGCATCTTGCTTGGAAAATATTTTGGGCATATTAGCACTGTGTGGTACTCATTCTATTAGACCATCCCGGAGCTATCTGGGGGTGGACTGAGCCCCTCACTGAGTACGCACAGAACGACGGGGGAGATTGCTCTGGTACGTGTAATCGGGACTGCAACAACTGTGAGTAAAAATCTTGGGACTGCATCACACGGACTTTGTGTTCATTACTGACTCCCTGCACTACAACCACCATCATCCACCCACACTGCCCTGAAGCTACACTCTTCCTGTGGGGAGTAATAATACCATTGCTGCAAAACCACCAGCTTCAGAGGACTGTTCCGCAGCGGTGGCCCCTTTGGCCGCACTCCACAGGTGGCGTAGTCGGACATTATAAAACCCATATATACAAATTACCCTTGGATTGACCAACCTGGGTCATGGACCGGGTCACCACCACAGTGACTACAACCCCCAGCAACTACCGGCCCGGCTCCGGGTACCCCATGGCCCACAACTTCATAGGTCCCTGATCTGAGACCACTCCTGCAGCGTAATTTGCCCCACCTCTGGATCTCGTTGGCCCAGGCTATACGTCAGAAGGTATTGCACCAGGGCTTGTCGGTGCTGCCACAGTCTCTGCAACATGTGCAGAGTTGGATTCCACCATGTCGGAACATCGCATTTTAGCCGCTGAACTGGCAGGCCCAACGACTTTTGTAGAGATGTAAGTCTTTGAACTGCGGGATGCGAACGTCGGAAGTGAGCACACAGCGACCGTGCCCTCTGCAGAAGGCCACCTAGTCCGGGATAGTGGGCTAAAAATTGCTGGACAACCAGGTTCAACCCGTGAGCCATACAAGGCACGTGTGTGACATTGACCCGGCGAAAGGCCGCACCCAGGTTTGCAGCATTGTCGCAAACGGCCTTCCCTGGTTTCAGGTCCAGTGGAGACAACCATTCATGAAACTGGGTCTCCGGAGCTGACCACAACTCCTCAGTTGTGTGACTCACATTTCCCAGACATTTCAAAGTAAACACCGCCTGATACCTTTGAGCCCTGCTGCCAGCATAGTAAGGAGGTGTGCAGGATTCCCTCTGCGCAGTTAGAAAGTGGGTGGCATTACCAGACAGGCTTTGGGTGCAGGTGGAGGACCAAGAGGAGGTTGAGGAGGCAGAAGCAGTGGAGGAACTTCTAGATAAAGAGGATTGACGCACAACTCGTGGGGACGGCAAGACTTGGTCTGCAGCCCCTTGTCCTGCTGTCAACATAGTTATCCAGTGCCCAGTCAGCGACATGTAACGCCCCTGTCCATGCCTACTCGTCCAATTGTCTGTGGTGAAATGCACCCTGTCACACACAGATTTTCTCAAAGAAGTGGTGATGTTGTGCGCGACATGCTGGTGTAGCGCAGGCACTCCTTTCTTTGAGAAGTTGTGCCAACTGGGCATCTGGTACTGGGGCACTGCGACGGACATAAGGTCTCGAAAATCCTCTGTGTCCACAAGGTGGAAAGGCAGCATTTCTGTAGCCAACAGCTTGCAGATGGTGAAATTCAACCTCTTAGCTTTGTCATGGCTAGAAGGAAATGGTCTTTTACTTGTCCACATCTAAGCGACCGAGGGCTGGCTGTTGTGCTTAGACGGGGTTGAGTAGGGTGTCCCCGGTAAACTGCCGGTCTGTGAGGAAGATGCAGGTGGAAAAGTTAGGTAGCCTTGATCCAAAGGTAGTACTCTCGATGTCGGTGAGCGCTCAACACCAGCTGGTGTTTCCACTTCCAAATGAAATGATGACCTGCCCATCACACTGGCTGTTGCGGGTAAAGAGGTGGCAGGTCTGCATCCAAAAACATGTGTGAATGCTGTCCCCCCAGTCACAGAGGATGAAGAGGCCGCCGATGCACAAGATGGGGCAGACGGTTGTTGGCCTGGCCTGCTAGGCCGCATTGTAGCATAGTGAGCTTCCCACTGCAACTTATGCTTCATATCCATGTGACCGTTCATGCATGAAGTACTCAAACTATGGATTTTTTGGCCTCTACTTAACTTTTGGTTACAAATATTACAGATAACATGAGTTGGGTCATCCTTATCGATCTGAATAATGCCCAGGCTATGCAAGGCTTAGAGCCCATGTGACCTGAAGAGCCACCACGACTTGTGGTCAGAGGCAGAGTTGTGGTTGAGGATCCAGTTGTTGACGTGCTTCCAGTACTCCGTCTCTGTCCAGGAAGGCGCCACCTAACCTCATCGTCAATAGCATCTGTGACACCCTGCTGCGCTTGGTATCACAGATCCTAGAAGAGTGCATTGATGGAATCCTCCACAAGAGGCCCCCATAAACACATCTCCACCTTCCACCTCAGACCAGCAGAGGGAGCCCGTTAGGGATATAAATAGGGAAGGTGGAGCTAGCCAGTTCAGTTCCTCTGAAGAGTTCCTGCAGTAGAGATGCCTAAGAGAGGTCAATCTGCAGTATAGCTCAGTCTAGTCTAGATAACTCAGTTAATAGTTCAGCAGTGGAGCAAGAGGCTCCTGCTAGCTAGATTCTGGGAGCCCAGTTAGAGCTTAAGGTGTGCTGGTGCCATAAGATCGGTGAAGCACGGCAAGCTGCCGTTAGTGTGTATAGCCTAGTGAGGGCCTGAGTAGGCCGAAGGCGAGTGGAGAGTTAGTACATAGGGGGCAGAGGAGCTTAGCCATCTCACCCCGAAGCATTTACCGGACACCGGATCCGAGCTTACCGGGATCTCTATGACCAAGTAAGGCATAACTGGAATCCCTGGAGAACTACATGTCCCAGGATCGCTAAGATGCTGATACATAACAGAACCTGGAGACGCTTAGGCCCCGCATACTGGGAGCGTGAACTCCAAGACAAGGCCCTACCACAAGGCCAGCCAGCGCAGGACAGAGACAAAGTTAGGCCTAGCTCCAGGCAGGTCAGAAACTTACTACGCAGAGGCAAGAAACCGGAGGCCCTACACCCGCTCATTGGGGAGGATCCTGATATGCACCCTTCACCCTACAGTGCTCCGGGATGTGCCTGAATTTCCACCAGTAAAAGGTACTGGAGTGACTACCGTGTCTGTTTCCATTCTTGCTCTGACCCAGCTGGGTCTCGACTGTCCTGCATTCCCCCTGCATACGCTTTTCTGAGGCCTAGCTCCACCTGTGGGGAGCTATACCATCGAGCTGCCTTATCACCGGCCTCAGTGGACTGCTGTAGCGCTGGTTCTTCTCTCCAGATACCACAGGTGGCGTCACGAACTCTTATAAAATTAACAGTTATCCACCCTTTTAAAGAGTAACCCCAGGGTACGGGCCCGGGAGCCGACCACCGAAACATCCCAAAGGCCAGGCAAAGGCCCCGGTACCGAGTCATCCCCTTCCCCTGGGCTAGTCACATCCTCCTCCACCTCCTCTGCTGACCTCATCGACTGGCTGACTGTGGGTTGACAGTAAGTGGGATCTCCAACCTCGTCAACAACACCCTGTGTGTTCTCACACCCGTCGTCCTCAGAGCCAACCTCTTAATGCCCTGACCGAAAAGTCAAGTTGTCACTCCAATCAGGTATTTGAGTCTCATCATCGTCTTCATCATTGTCTCCACCAACAGGAGTTACAGTTTGGGAACGAGGGTCTACATTATGCTCAGAACCTTCTTCATCTGGTCCTGGATCCGACTCATAAAGATTCTGGGCATCAGTGCAGATCATTTCCTCGTCTGGATTAACAGAAGCTCTGGAGCAGACCTCCGTTTCCCAGGCTATAGTATGAGTAAACAGCTTTGCAGACTCAACCATCTGTGTTACCCATACTCAGACGGGCAGCTGGAGACTTGGGAGCTGTGAGGAAGCAAGTGCGATTGGGGTGACACCTCTGAGGACTGGAGTATTTGTGATGTTGAAGTTGAGGTGGAGGAGAGCCCACTTGAAGGAGCACTTGATATCCGTTGAAGCACCGGCTGTTTTTGTGCCTCATCTGGAATTTGTAGCGATGGGCGTGTCCGTAAGACAGGGATCGTATCACATTGTCCACGAAAAGAAGTAGACCTCTTAGTTTGGTTTGGAAGAAGGTCTTTCTTCTGCAGATGTTACTCCCCCCCATCACGGGGGGACTCGACCCACCAGCGGACAGGCACCAGTATTGGGAAAGGGTGGCTGGCCGTCAGGGTCCACCGCGGCTCTGGCACAAACCCGGCGACACGGAGGTCGCACGGGCAGGAAAGGACTGGCCATGTCGTCTTCGCACTCCAGCATAGTCCCTCTGCCACTTGCGGCCCTAACCTCGAAGGGATGCGCAAGCGGCTTTTCTTCCCAGGGCTGTTCCCTGCCCAGCAGGAACGTGGGGGAGCTCAGGTCAGCCTTCCACTGTACTCCCTTACCTCCCTCGCCCTCTTTCCTTCTTCCGTTCTCCATCTAGTCCCTCTGCTCTGTGGTGTCCGCTCTCCCTCCAGCTCTCTCCTTCTCACTACCACGTGCATACACACTGTGGTGAATCTTTTGGGCCCAGGCATAAGAAGTTGTCGAGGTAATGGATAATATGTGCCTCCTTAGAAACATCCATTACAACCCATTCCAGGAAGCAACTAAACACCTCAAATAGTGAGCAGGATCTGGAGCACCCAATGGGCAAACAGCGATCTATATAGTATGCTCCTTCCCAGATACAGCCCAATAGGTGGACACTATTCGGAGGCACAGGTAGTAAGTAGTGTTGAGCCACCCCCGTAGTGTTCGAGTTCGGTTCGGTTCGTCGAACACCCGTGTGTTCGCCGAACTGTTCGTCGAACTGTTCGTCGAACACCTTCGAACACCGTTAAAACCAATGGCAGGCAAACAAAAACACATAGAAACACATAGAAAACACCTTCAAAGGTGTCCAAAAGCTGACAAACTGCTCAGAAGACATAACTAACACATGGAAAAGTGACAAGTACATATAGTCATGCGAAAATAAAAGAGGTGGAGGAGTAAAAGGAGGGGGAGACACAGATATAGGCATGTCATGCCCTTCTAAAATCCAAAAAGTGAGAAGCCGACACGGCCAGTCCGCTCCTGCCCGTGCCACCTCCGTGTCGCCGGGTTTGTGCCAGAGCCGCGGTGAACCCTGATGGCCAGCCCCCCTCTTCCAATACTGGTGCCTGTCCGCTGGTGGGTCGAGCGAGCCCCCCTGTGGTGGAGGCAGCTCTAAGCTTTTTAATTTAAATTGTCTCTCTAATTTGAATGAATACACTTTAAATCCATTTACAAGGATCTATTGGAGGGCAAGTCTCATGCCAGCAGCCGCGTAATTCCAGCTCCAGTAGCGTCCACTAAAGCTGCTGCAGTTAAAAAGCTTTTATAAGGATCGAGCTCGGCTGTCCACCGCAAGGCATCCTACTGCCAGTCCCAGACCCTGCTACTAGGCACAAAGTATTTCCTGGGCTAGATGCAGTTAAAAATTTGTAATTAGATACTCTCGTTGGATGCTGAGAAAGCATTCCATAGAGTCTCCTGGCACGCCATATATGATTCTCTTAAAAAGCTTGGGGTAGGGGTCTAGGGGACCCTTTTATAGCCAAAATCACGGCCCTGTATCGCAATACGTCACCTAGGCTGAAGATAAATGGAACTGTAGCACCCTGAGGGCTCGGTTGCTACAGAGGTATTGCACCTCACCCAGAGGTGTGATATCTCACTCTCAGGTAAGGATGTAGTGTGGATCAGGACCCGACACCTGCATGCATTACACCACATTGCCGTGGGGCAGGGCGACCAATATGCCCCTGAGATGGGCACGACAGTCCCTGTCCCTGGCTGGAGTGGGGGGAGGGAACACTGAGGAAGGGGAACCCTGTAGTGCAGGAGCAGGGAGGAAGCAGTTCCTGGGTGCATTGAGAAGGGAGTATAAAAGGTGGGCACCATCTTAGTTCAGTGCAGAGAAGTCTGAGCAGAAGTGGCAGGGAGCAGGGGCTCTGCATGAGCTCTGCTCCGGAGGCGGGCCTAGTAACAGAGGCCCAGGCCTGGAAGAGGGAGAAGGAAGGAAGAGGAGCGGAGAAGGCTCCAGGAACGAGGAACGAAGGGATCTCAGGGGTGCGGACGGGCGAGTCGCCACCGCACGCCAGAATCCACCTGCGTGGAGGGGTCAGGCCAAAGTGGGAGACCGCTCCCTGAAACTAGTGGAGGCAGGAAACGACCCTCAGCTAGAAACAGGAGGCTGTGACATTTTATGTGGCGCAGCCCCTCGCTACACCCGCTAGGAAGGCACCACATAGGGTCAGGGAAACTGGCGCCAAGTTTACCAAGAGGAGGCCCGAGGCAGCCGGACAGAAGGGTTGGTAAGAAAGGCAAGACAAAGGACACACAAAGGGGGTCCTGTGAAGCGCTCCAAAGTTATCTGGGAGTTGTCTGAGCCCCTCACCTGGTGAGCACATTACGACGTGGGCAGCCGTTACCTGCAGACGTGGTCTGGATAATAAGAACTGTGAGTAAAGGCCCTGGACTGCATCACTGACTCCGTGTCATTACTGCTGCTGCCCTGCACCATCACCCCCATCCTCCGCATACACTGCCCTGAGGCTATACTCCTCCCGTGGGGAGTTATGCTACGCTCTGCTGCACCCACAACACCAGCCTCAGCAGTCTGCCCTGGAGCGGCGGTTCACTCTGACCGCAATCCACGGGTGGCGTAGTCGGACATTTAAACATCAAAACCACATAAATAGTTCCGCCACTGGTTTGACCGCCCTGAGCCACGGAACCGGGTTGCCGCCACGGAGACTACAACCACCAGCATCCACCAAAAAGGGTCCGGCTCCAGGTGTCCCAAGGCCCAGGGGGCGCGTCAGAACATTTTCATCACCTTTCACAATCACCAATGGGACAAGGCAGGGATGTTCTCTGTCCCCTCTCTTATACATCCTAGTGACGGAGCACCGGCTCTCATCAATTCGCCATAACCCCAATATTAGGTGGATTGAGGTGGGAGGCACCGAGTACAAGTGCTCTCTATTTGCTGATGATGTCCTAGTATATATCACTCAATCACATATATCCATCCATGCTGTTATGGCTGAAATATATCACTTTGTTACATGGTCAAATTTTAAAATCAATGCAGCGAAGTCTGAGGCCCTCGATGTCTCCCTCCCCAAATCCATATAGGATTCCATCCAGTCCAACTTTCCCTTTGCCTGGCCCTCACAGGGTATCAAATACTTAGGAATTCCTATTCATAGAGACCTCTCCCATCTATGTTATCTTAATTTTGGGCCCTTTATTGAACAACTCCATACAGACCACGGTTGGCAAGTTAGAACTGTAAGATTCACTACGTGAACCACTGGTGTTTTGTGGAAAAGCACATGTACACTGTGTTCCAAATTATTATGCAAAAAGTGTTTAGGAGTGATAAGGGAAGAATTTGTTTGTTTGTCAGTTAAACTCATTGATGGTGATGTGTGTCAGGGCTCTTTATATCACTGTAAGCAATTGCAGACACCAGTGCTAATTAGTTTGTCAGGTGTGTCCAATGAAAGGCAAGACTACTTAAGAAGGCTCTCTCACATTATTCAGCAGCCTACATTTTCTGCCAAAATGGGAAAGAAAAAGGATGTGTCGGCTGCTGAGAAGCAACAAATTGTGGAGTGTTTAGGTCAAGGCATGACTACAATCAACATTGTGCGATGATCAGGATGAAGTGTCTTGGCAATCAAGAAGTATGTAGCTGATTCACAGTACACACGTGTGCGTGCTGATAAGGGCAAATTGAGGACTCTTTCCTACAGGCAATTACGTCAGGTTGAAAGAGCAGCGGCAAAAAAGCCTTGTCATAGCAGCAGACAAATTTTTGAAGCTGCTTGTGACTCCAACGTCCCCCGAACAACAAAATGCAGGGTCCTTCAGAGGTTTGCAGCTGTGCATACGCCATCCTGTCGACCTCCTCTATCCACTTCACACAAGCAGAAACGGCTCCAGTGGGCCAAACATTACATGAAGACTGATTTCAAAACTGTTTTGTTCACGGATGAGTGCCGTGCAGCGCTCGATGGTCCAGATGGATGGAGTGGAGGATGGCTGGTTGATGGACACCCCACGCAAACACGGCTACAGCGCCAACAAGGAGGAGGTGGAGTAATGTTTTGGGCTGGAATCATGGGGAGAGAGATTGTCGGCCCCTTTAGGATCCCTGAAGGCGCTAAAGATGAACTCCATAATGTATGTGGATTTTCTCAAACAGCACTTCCTGCCATGGTTCAAGAAGAAGAACCGTGTATTTCACAGCAAGATCATTTTTCTGCATGATAATGCACCATCTCATGCTGCACATAAAACATCTGCATCTCTGGCTGATATGGGCATAAAAGGGGACAAACTTATGGTGTGACCCCCATGCTCCCCTGACCTCTACCCCATTCAGAACCTTTGGAGCATCATTAAAAGGAGTGTCTATGATGGCGGGAGGCAGTTCACATCTAAGCAACAGCTCTGGGAGGGTATTCTGTCCTCATGCAAAACAATTGAAGCAGAAACCATCCAAAACCTGACAAATTCAATGGACGAGAGAGTTCAGAAGCTCCTTTCGAACAAGGGGTCCTATGTGAAAATGTAACATCACCTAGAATAAAGTTTTGAGTTGAAAACTGTTTGATTTCAGTTTCTAACAACCTGCTAATGCTTATAATTTCAAAAATGACCATTTTTTTGGTCTTTATTAAAATGAAAAGGTTGATCGAAAAGTTTGGGGGATCTAAGAGTGTGGCAACCCAGTAGTCATGATTACTTCGAATTCTGACAATATGAGGGTCATGCTGCAGGTAGTGCAGCAAGAAGGCACTTATGTGTCTTGCGCATCTCGGAGCCCCAAAATTATTTTCCGGGCTAGATGCAGCTAAAAATTATTTTTAATTTTAAATCTGGTGGAGCTTATTATAGATGGCCTAATAGGATTAGTGCTGCACACTGCTACAAAGCCCAAATTATTTTCCAGTCAAGATACAGATAAACATGATTAGTAATTTTAAATCTGGTGGAGCTTATTATAGATGGCCTAATAGAATCAGTGCTGCACACTGCTACAAAGCCCAAATTATTTTCCAGCCAAGATACAGATAAACATGATTAGTAATTTGAAAGCTTAAAATGGTTGGTAGGGTGATTTTAACCAATCATCAAGCTTTTACTCTCCCCAGGATGACACAGGGGTAGAAAAGTCGTTTCGGATCCATGATTTGTTCATCTTTATGAACGTGAGTCTGTCTACATTATCAGTGGAGAGCCGCGTGCGCTTATCTGTCAGCACACCACCAGCAGCACTGAACACACGTTCAGACAGAACGCAGGCTGCGGGGCATGACAAGATCTCCAAGGCGTAAGTGGCTAGCTCTGGCCATTTATCCAGATTGGAAGCCCAAAAAGAGCAAGGGTCCAGTGACACAGTCATGGCTTCAATGTTTACTTGGAGATACTCCTGTACCATCGTCTCTAGGCGTTGACTATGTGTCAGACTTCTTGTCTCCTGTGGCCTTGCAAAGGATGGGCTAAAAAAGTGGTGAAATGATTCCGTAAAATTGATGTTACCACCAGATACTGTGGTTCTGTTACGGTTTGAGTGCTGAATACTTGACGGTCCCACGGTTGGCAAGTTGGAACTGTGAGATTCACTACGTGCACCACTGGCATTTTGTGGAAAAGCACATGTAAGATTCTGCAACAGTCTCTGCATGCGTGCATCCCTTTCTATGGCAGGAATAATTTCTGCAAATTTACTTTTGTACCGGGGATCTAACAGTGTGGCAACCCAGTAGTCAGGATTATTTCTAATTCTCACAATTCGAGGGTCATGTTGCAGGTAGTGCAGCAAGAAGGCACTCATGTGTGTTGCGCATCCAGGAGCACCAAGTCCCTGTTGTGTTGGTGGCGAGGTAACAATCATGCTTCCTTCCTCTGTCCTCTCCCCCCAACCTCGCACAACAGAAATGTGATCAAGGTCTCCCTCATCTGATGAGTCTTCCATCAGTTCGTCCTCCACTTCTTCCTGGGCTCCTGCACCTTCCTCACTAGTTTGGCTGCTACCATGCGCCCTGGTAAAACCATCTCCCCCACCCTCACATGCCTGCCGCCTTGGTGCTGCCGACCGTCTGGACCTTGCAGATGTTAGCCCTTCCGCATACAACTCCTCCTCCTCTACTTCCTCCACCTCCTCTTGTGCCACCACCTGACTCCGAATTCTGTTTAACATGTGCTCCAGCATGTAAATCACCGGAATAGTCATGCTGATAATGGCATCGTCAGCACTAAACATCTTCGTCGCCATTTCAAAACTGTGCAGAAGGGTGCACAGGTCCCTGATCTGAGACCACTCCTCCAGCGTGATTTGCCCCACCTCTGGATCTCGTTGGCCCAGGCTATACGTCAGAACGTATTGCACCAGGGCTTGTCGGTGCTGTCACAGTCGCTGCAACATGTGCAGAGTTGAATTCCACCGGGTAGGCACATCGCATTTTAGCCGGTGAAGTGGCAGGCCCAACGACTTCTGTAGAGATGTAAGTCGCTGAGCTGCGGGATGCGAACGGCGGAAGTGAGCACACAGCGACCGTGCCCTCTGCAGTAGGCCATCTAGTCTGGGATAGTGGGCTAAAAATTGCTGGACAACCAGGTTCAACACGTGAGCCATACAAGGCACGTGTGTGACATTGCCCCGGCGAAGGGCCGCACCCAGGTTTGCAGCATTGTCGCACACGGCCTTCCCTGGTTTCAGGTCCAGTGGAGACAACCATTCATGAAATTGGTTCTCCAGAGCTGACCACAACTCCTCAGCTGTGTGACTCACATCTCCCAGACATTTCAATGTAAAAACCGCCTGATGACGTTGAGCCCTACTGCCAGCATAGTAAGGAGGTGTGCAGGATCCCTTCTGCGCAGTTAGAAAGCTTGTGGCATGACCAGACAGGCTTTGGGTGCAGGTGGAAGACCGAGAGGAGGTTGAGGAGGCAGAAGCAGTGGAGGAACTTTGACATAAAGAGGATTGACGCACAACTCGTGGGGACGGCAAGACTTGGACAGCAGCCCCTTGTCCTGCTGTCACCATAGTTACCCAGTGCCCAGTCAGCGACATGTAACGCCCCTGTCCATGCCTACTCGTCCAAGTGTCTGTGGTGAAATGCACCCTGTCACACACAGAGTTTCTCAAAGAAGCGGTGATGTTGAGTGCGACATGCTGGTGGAGCGCAGGCACACCTTTCTTTGAGAAGTAGTGCTGACTGGGCATCTGGTACTGGGGCACTGCGACGGACATAAGGTATCAAAAATCCTCTGTGTCCACCAGGCGGAAAGGCAGCATTTCTGTAGCCAAGAGCTTGCAGAAGGTGAAATTCAACCTCTTAGCTTTCTCATGGCTAGGAGGAAATGGTCTTTTACTTGTCCACATCTGAGGGACCGAGGGCTGGCTATTGTGCTTAGACGGGGTTGATAAGGGTGTCCCCGGCAAACTGCCGGTCTGTGAGGAAGATGCAGGCAGACATGTTAGGTTGCCTTGATGCAAAGGTGGTGCTATCGATGTCGGACAGCGCTCAACACCAGCTGGTGTTACCACCTCCAAAGAAAATGATGACCTGCCAATCACGCTGGCTGTTGCGGGTAAAGAGGTGGCAGGTCTGCGCCCCAAAACAGGTGTGACTGCTGTCCCCCCAGTCACAGAGGATGAAGAGGCCGCGGATGCACAAGATATGGCAGACGGTGGTTGGCCCGGCCGGCTAGGCCGCATTGTAGCACACTGAGCTTCCCACTGCAACTTATGCTTCATGTCCATGTGCCGGTTCATGCATGAAGTACTCAAACTATGTATTTTTTGGCCTCTACTTAGCTTTTGCTGACAAATGTTACAGATAACACGAGTTGGGTCATCTTTATCGATCTGAAAAAATGCCCAGGCTATGCAAGGCTTAGCACCCATGCGACCTGAAGAGCCACCACGACTTGTGGTGAGAGGCAGAGTTGTGTTTGAGGATGCAGTTGTTGACATGCTTCCAGTACTACGTCTCTGTCCAGGAAGGCGCAACCTGACCTCGTCGTCACTAGCATCTTCCTCCACCTCCTCTGCTGATCTCATCTCTTGGCTGACTGTGGGTTGACAGTAAGTGGGATCTCCAACCTCATCATCATCACCCTGTGCGTTATCACACCCGTCGTCCTCAGAGCCAACCTGTTCCTGCCCTGACAAAAAACTAAAGTTGTCGCTCCAATCAGGTATTTTAGTCTTATCATCGTCTTCCTCATTGTCTCCACCAACAGGAGTTACCGTTTGGGAATGAGGGTCTACATTATGATCAGAACGTTCTGCGTCTGGTCCTGTATCTGACTCATAAAGATTCTGGGCATCAGTGCAGATCATTTCCTCGTCTGGATTCACAGAAGCGCTGGAGTCGACCTCTGATTCCCAGGCTATAGTATGAGTAAACAGCTCTACAGACTCAACCATCTGTTCTACCTCATACTCAGACGGGCAGCTGGAGATTTGGGAACTGTGAGGAAGCAAGTGCGATTGGGGTGACACCTTTGAGGACTGGAGTATTTGTGATGTTGAAGTTGATGTGGAGGAGAGCCCACTTAAAGGAGCACTTGATATCCGTTGAAGCACCTGCTGTTTTTGTGCCTCATCTGGAATTTGCAGCGATTGGCGTGGCCGTAAGAAAGGGATCTTATCACATTGTCCGCTAAAAGAAGTAGACATTTTAGTTTGGCTGGAAGATGGTCTTTCTTCTGCAGATGTTACTGTTGCTTTAACACCTACCCCACGGACACAACCTTTTTTCCCCTTCCCAACACGCCTATTCCCCTTTCCACCAGCAGCATTCCTTTTTCCACTCATTTTGGTGGTTAACTAATTCACAACTCTGGAGTTGTTTGCACAAAAAAACAATGGATGGGAACCGAGCAGAGCTGAGTGGCCAAACTGTGGTATTAGGCCAAAACTATTGGCTGGGTTAGATGCAGAAAAAAATTATATTCAATTTGCAACCTGATGGAGGTCAGTATAGATGGACTAATAGAACAAGTCCCACACACAGCTAGAAGCCCAAATATTTTTTCAGAGGTAGATGCAGAAAAATTTTTTATTCAGTTTGCAACCTGATGGAGGTCTGTATAGATGGATTAATAGAACAAGTCCCACACACAGCTACAAGCCCAATATTTTTTCAGAGGTAGATGCAAAAAAAAAATATATTCAGTTTGCAACCTGATGGAGGTCAGTATAGATGGACTAATAGAGAAAGTCCCACACACTGCTAGAAGGCCAAATATTTTTTCAGAGCTAGATGCAGATAAAAATTATTTTTAATTTGCAACCTGATGGAGGTCAGTATAGATGGACTAATAGAGAAAGTCCCACACACTGCTAGAAGGCCAAATTATTTTTTCAGAGCTAGATGCAGATAAAAATTATATTCAATTTGCAACCTGATGGAGGTCAGTATAGATGGACTAATAGAACAAGTCCCACACACAGCTAGAAGCCCAAATATTTTTCAGAGGTACTGTAGATGCAGATAAAAATTATTTTTAATTTGCAACCTGATGGAGGTCAGTATAGATGGACTAATACAACAAGTCCCACACACAGCTAGAAGCCCAATATTTTTTCAGAGGTAAATGCAGAAAAAAATATATTCAGTTTGCAACCTGATGGAGGTCAGTATAGATGGACTAATAGAGAAAGTCCCACACACTGCTAGAAGGCCAAATATTTTTTCAGAGCTAGATGCAGAAAAAAATTATATTCAGTTTGCAACCTGATGGAGGTCAGTATAGATGGACTAATAGAGAAAGTCCCACACACTGCTAGAAGGCCACATATTTTTTCAGAGGTAGATGCAGAAAAAAATATATTCAGTTTGCAACCTGATGGAGGTCTGTATAGATGGATTAATAGAACAAGTCCCACACACAGCTAGAAGTCCAATATTTTTTCAGAGGTAGATGCAGAAAAAAATATATTCAGTTTGCAACCTGATGGAGGTCAGTATAGATGGACTAATACAACAAGTCCCACACACAGCTAGAAGCCCAATATTTTTTCAGAGGTAGATGCAGAAAAAAATATATTCAGTTTGCAACCTGATGGAGGTCTGTATAGATGCATTAATAGAACAAGTCCCATACACAGCTAGAAGCCAAATATTTTTTCAGAGGTAGATGCAGAAAAAAATATATTCAGTTTGCAACCTGATGGAGGTCAGTATAGATGGACTAATACAACACGTCCCACACACAGCTAGAAGCCCAATATTTTTTCAGACCTAGATGCAGAAAAAAATTACATTCAATTTGCAACCTGATGGAGGTCAGTATAGATGGAGTAATAGAATGATGCTATGCCCAAAAGATTTTTCTCACTAGGTGCAGTAAAAAAATTGGTATTCTATACACAGGTGGTATATCTTGCAACACAGATAGGCTACTCCACTGACTAACACACTCTGCAATAGGCCAAAAAGGATTAGCTTTGCTAGATTCAGCCAAATGCTGTGAAAAAAACTTGCACATCACTGGCACAGACCTGCCTGGCAAAAACTGATAGGAACTGATGTAACCTAGTCCTGAAAAGGACTCCAATTACAATTAGTCTTTACTCCCACAATCTATCTATTTAAGAGCACACACCTGCCTGATAAAAGTCGTAGGAAATGCTGTAACCTAGTCCTTAAAAGGACTGCAATCACAACTATTCCCTACTCCCAAGCTATCTGTAGATTTGTGCGAAAATTGGCTTGAAATTAACAAGGTATAGCGCACACAGCAACAGCGGTGCCGTCTAACACGCAGCTGCAGCATTGAGAAAATGGTGGCGACGGGGAAAATGGCTTGGTCTTATAGGGCAAGGACATGTGACATACAATGCCAATGACACATGCCCTTGCTTGTGTGAAAAAAAAAGCACTTCGCTCCGAGTGTGCGCTGCTGATAGGCTGACAGATTGCACCTCCCCACTGTAAATGCGGGAAAGAGAAAAAATAAATGGAGATCTTCATTGTTCCTGCAGAGATCCATCCCCTGCCCCTCCCCCCACCCCGCTGTACACTCAAACTGCGTATTAACATTAATTTTCATCATTACTGAGAAAAAATCCAGTTATGATTTTTCTCAAATTGTTCGTGTTCGCCGAACGGCTCGAACACCGCCCAAGACAGCTCGAATTTGAGATTGGCGAACAGTTCGAGTAGAACAACGCTCATCTCTACTAAACATCTTCGTCGCCATTTCAAAACTGTGCAGAAAGGTGCATAGGTCCCTGATCTGAGACCACTCCTCCAGCGTGATTTGCCTCTATTCTGGATCCCGTTGGCCCAGGCTATACGTCAGAACGTATTGCACCAGGGCTTGTTGGTGCTGCCACAGTCGCTGCAACATGTGCAGAGTTGAATTCCACCGGGTAGGCACATCGCATTTTAGCCGGTGAAGTGGCAGACCCAACGACTTCTGTAGAGATGTAAGTCGCTGAGCTGCGGGATGCGAACGGCGGAAGTGAGCACACAGCGACCGTGCCCTCTGCAGAAGGCAATCTAGTCCGGGATAGTGGCCTAAAAATTGCTGGACAACCAGGTTCAACAAGGGAGCCAAACAAGGCACGTGTGTGACATTACCCCGGCGAAGGTCCGCACCCAGGTTTGCAGCATTGTCGCACACGGCCTTCCCTGGTTTCAGGTCCAGTGGAGACAACCATTCATGAAACTGGTTGTCCAGAGCTGACCACAACTCCTCAGCTGTGTGACTCACATTTCCCAGACATTTCAATGTAAAAACCACCTGATGACGTTGAGCCCTGTTGCCGGCATATTAAGGAGGTGTGCAGAATCCCTTCTGCGCAGTTAGAAAGCTTGTGGCATGACCAGAAAGGCTTTATGTGCAGGTGGAGGCCCGAGAGGAGGTTGAGGAGGCAGAAGCAGTGGAGGAACTTCGAGATAAAGAGGATTGACGCACAACTCGTGGGGACGGCAAGACTTGGACAGCAGCCCCTTGTCCTGCTGTCACCATAGTTACCCAGTGCCCAGTCAGCGACATGTAACGCCCCTGTCCGTGGCTTCTCGTCCAAGTGTCTGTGGTAAAGTGCACCCTGTCACACACAGAGTTTCTCAAAGAAGCGGTGATGTTGTGTGCGACATGCTGGTGGAGCGCAGGCACACCTTTCTTTGAGAAGTAGTGCCGACTTGGCAATTGGTACTGGGGCACTGCGACGGACATAAGGTCTCGAAAATCCTCTGTGTCCACCAGGCGGAAAGACAGCATTTCTGTAGCCAAGAGCTTGCAGATGGTGAATTTCAACCTCTTAGCTTTCTCATGGCTAGGAGGAAACGGTCTTTTACTTGTCCACATCCGAGGGACCGAGGGCTGGCTGTTGTGCTTAGAAGGGGTTGAGAAGGGTGCCCCCGGCAAACTGCCGGTCTGTGAGGAAGATGCAGGCGGACATGTTAGGTTGCCTTGATCCAAAGGTGGTGCTCTCGATGTCGGAGAGCGCTCAACACCAGCTGGTGTTTCCACCTCCAAATAAATTGAAGACCTGCCAATCACGCTGGCTGTTGCGGGTAAAGAGGTGGCCGGTCTGCGTCCCAAAACAGGTGTGACTGGTGACCCCCCAATCAAAGAGGATGAAAAGGCTGCGGATGCACAAGATGGGGCAGACGGTGGTTGGCCCGGCCCGCTAGGCCGCATTGTAGCACAGTGAGCTTCCCACTGCAACTTATGCTTCATATCCATGTGACGGTTCATGCATGAAGTACTCAAGCTATGTATTTTTTGGCCTCTACTTAGCTTTTGGTGACAAAAGTTACAGATAACACGTGTTGGGTCATCCTTATCATTCTAAAAAAATGCCCAGGCTATGCAAGGCTTAGCACCCATGCGACCTGAAGAGCCACCATGACTTGTGGTCAGAGGCATAGTTGTGTTTGAGGAGGCAGTTGTTGACGTGCTTCCAGTACTACGTCTCTGTCAAGGAAGGTGCAACCTGACCTCGTCATCACTAGCATCCTCCTCCACCTCCTCTGCTGACCTCATCGACTGGCTGACTGTGGGTTGACAGTAAGTGGGATCTGCAACCTCGTCATCCTCACCCTGTGTGTTCTCACACCCGTAGTCCTCAGAGTCAACCTCTTCCTGCCCTGACAAAAAACTCAAGTTATCACTCCAATCAGGTATTTGAGTCTCATCATCATCTTCCTCATTGTCTCCACCAACAGGAGTTACAGTTTGGGAACAAGGGTCTACATTATGTTCAGTATCAAAAAAGCCTTGGACAGGCTGAAACTTCTTTTTGTGAGTTTTGGAATAAACCAACTAATCATCAACACGTGAGTGTCGGGATTTTCTTTTCCTATATACATTATGGTCAGAACCTTCTGCGTCTGGTCATGGATCCGACTCATAAAGATTCTGGGCATCAGTGCAGATCATTTCCTCGTCAGGATTCACAGAAGCTCTGGAGCCGGCCTCTGATTCCCAGGCTATAGTATGAGTAAACAGCTGTGCAGACTCAACCATCTGTTCTACCCCATACTCAGACGGGCAGCTGGAGACTTGGGAGCTGTGAGGAAGCAAGTGTGATTGGGGTGACACCTCTGAGGACTGGAGTATTTGTGATGTTGAAGTTGAGGTGGAGGAGATCCCACTTAAAGGAGCACTTGATATCCGTTGAAGCACCTGCTGTTTTGTGCCTCATCTGGACTTTTTAGTGATTGGCGTGGCCGTAAGAAAGGGATCGTATCACATTGTCCGCTAAAAGAAGTATACATCTTAGTTGGGCAGTAAGAGGGTCTTTCTTCTGCAGATGTTACTGTTGCTTTAACACCTACCCCACTGTCACAACCTTTTTTTCCCTTCCCAACACGCCTATTCCCCTTTCCACCAGCAGCAGGCCTTTTTCCACTCATTTTGGTGGTTAACAAATTGAAAACTCTGGAGTTGTTTGCACAAAAAACGATGGATGGGAACCGAGCAGAGCTGAGTGGCCAAACTGTGGTATTAGCCCAAAAGGATTGGCTGGGTTAGATGCAGTAAAACAATTTTATTACATACAGAGGTGGTGTAGTTTAGTATGGATGGACTAATAGAATGAGTCCCACACACTGTAACAAGCCCAAAATTATTTTCTGAGCTAGATACAGATAAAAATTATTTGTAATTTGCAAGCTGGTGGAGCTTAGTATAGATGGCCTAATAGAATGAGTACGACACACTGCTACTATGCCCAAAATTATTTTCCAGACAAGATGCAGCTAAAATTTATTAGTAATTTGCAAGCTGGTGGAGCTTAGTATAGATGGCCTAATAGAATGAGTACCACACATTGCTACTATGCCCAAAATTATTTTCCAGACAAGATGCAGCTAAAAATTATTTGTAATTTGCAAGCTGGTGGAGCTTAGTATAGATGGCCTAATAGAATGAGTACCACACACTGCTACTATGCCCAAAATTATTTTCCAGACAAGATGCAGCTAAAAATTGTTTGTAATTTGCAAGCTTGTGGAGCTTAGTATAGATGGCCTAATACAATGAGTACCACACACTGCTACTATGCCCAAAATTATTTTCTGAGCTAGATGCAGCTAAAAATTATTTGTAATTTGCAAGCTGTTGGAGCTTAGTATAGATGGACTAATAGAATAAGTCCCACACACTGCTACAAGCCCAAAATTATTTTCCGAGCTAGATGCAGATAAAAATTATTTGTAATTTTCAAGCTGATGGAGCTTAGTATAGATGGACTAATAGAATAAGTCCCACACACTGCTAAAAGCCCAAAATTATTTTCCGAGCTAGGTGCAGCTAAAAATTATTTGTAATTTGCAAGCTGGTGGAGCTTAGTATAGATGTCCTAATAGAATGAGTACCACACACTGCTACTATGCCCAAAATTATTTTCCAGACAAGAAGCAGCTAAAAATGATCTGTAATTTGCAAGCTGGTGGATCTTAGTATAGATGGACTAATAGAATAAGTCCCCTACACTGCTGCAAGCCCAAAATTATTTTCCGAGCTAGATGAAGATAAAAATTATTAGTAATTTGCAAGCTGGTGGAGCTTAGTATAGATGGCCTAATAGAATGATGCTATGCCCAAAAGGTTTTACTTGGCTAGGTGCAGTAAAAAAAATTGTATTCTATACACAGTTGGTGTAGCTTGCAACACAGATACGCTACTCCACTTACTAACACACACTGCAAGAGGCCAAAAAGGATTTGCTTAGCTAGATTTAGCCAAATGCTGTGAAAAACACTTGCACATCACTGGCACAGACCAGCCTGGCAAAAAGTTCTAGGAAATGCTGTAACCTAGTCCTCAAAAGGACTGCAATTACAACTAGTCCCTACTCCCAAGCTGTCTATTTAAGAGCACAGACCTGCCTGCTAAAAGTCGTAGAAAATGCTGTTACCTAGTCCTCAAAAGGACTGCAATTACAAGTAGACCCTACTCCCAACCTTTCTTTTTAAGAGCACAGACCTGCCTGCTAAAAGTCGTAGGAAATGCTGTAACCTAGTTCTCAAAAGGACTGCAATCACAACTATTCCCTACTCCCAAGCTATCTGTATATTTCTGAGAAAATTGGCTTGAAATTAACACTGAAAGTATAGCACACACAGCAACAGCGGTGCCGTCTAACGCGCAGCTGCAGCAGTGATTTAAATAAGTTTGCACATGTGTGTGAGGTAGTGTGGTCGTGTGGTCTAAGACACTGCATTAAGGATTCTGTTTCTCTGGAGTCGTGTGTTGAAATCCCACAGCTGCTATTGTTTATTTGGATATAATTTTTACCAAAAATGAGGAAACGGTTGAGGATGTAAAGGTGATTGAGGATTTAGGAGGCAGCGATCATGCTATAATATCATTTTGTACTACATAAGGAGGAAAACCTGCGAAAACTGAGATTTTAAGATTGGACTTTAGAAAGGCAGTTTTTAATGGACTCAGTAAAAAGGAAGGAATGGTAGGATGTTCTAAATGAGAGAAATGTCCTGGAAGGATGGGAGATTTTGCTAAACTAAATTCTCTCTGCACAATGAGTAACAATCCCAAAAAGAAGGAAGAATGGAAAGCATTTAAGGAGACCATGATGGCTGAATACTGAACTTAAAAACTTGCTAAAAAGGAACAAAGAAATGAATATCAAATGGAAAGAAGGGTTCATATCTAAAGAAGAATATAATGCTGTCTGCAGGGTCAGCTGGGCTAGCGTTAGAAGAGCTAGAGCCAGTAATGAAGTGTGGCTTGCAAGAGAGACCAAAAGCAATAAGAAAGGATTTTGGAAGTAAGTCAAAAGTTAATGAAAAGACAAAGATGCTATAGGATTTGAACAGGGTGAAAAGGGTAAAGTACTAAAGTGGTCAAAAATGATGTTGATTAGATTCCTGGCACCCATCTATTTTACTCTCCAAAATTTTGAGCATGCCTTAGAGTCCAGTGCTTCTTATAGTCTGCAAAATAAGATACTGAAGGTTTTGCCACCCTTGTGGGTGTTGGTTCCACTGGCACTTTTTTTATATTTTCCTTTTCTGAACCAGTTTACAATCCCAGGACAGTGTGTGTCTTCACCTAAAATGTGTATAAAAAAGTCACACAACTGATTCGGGTGTTTATCTCCAGAAAGTAGTTATTCGACAGTCACTACAAATGCTGTCTGCACCAAGAACATGATGTAAATGATTCTGCTTTAAAGACTTCCATTCCTAAATTCTCTTGTGATAATATGTGCATTTATTTTAGAAATCGCTTAGTAAAAGACAAGATTTTTTTGATGCTTACATTGGAAAGCATCAGTAGAGAATGTAAAAATAAAAACTGCAGTAGCGCTGCTGCTATAGTAAGATCAGATAGGCAAAGAGCCACAATATCAAAGCATCGTATGTCCTGGTGCACGTAATAAAGAAATGATTAAAAGAAAAGAGATATGCTGCAAACCACTCATAAATTACCAAAAGAGTGATTCCTACCTGTCCTAAAGAAAATGGTAGTCCAAATGAAGCATTACAGATATACTCGTGCAGCTTCCAGGGGTCCTATGAAGAAGTCACAACTGCAACTAGAGGTGATGGACACATGCCGGAGTCAGTAGAACAAGCCGTGGTTATGGCAGAAAATCGGTTCAGTCGGCGTATTAATGCCAGAGATGGAAGGCTGCAGAGACTCTGGCTGCTTGCCCACTATAATTTTTCAAGCGTTTTTGCCACGTAATTTCCGCAGCGAAAACGCTTAAAAAATGCTTGGTATTACGTGCCCCATGGTCCCCAATGGTCCCCATGGTCCCCCAGCAATCGCGTGACCTGTCACATGACTAAATTACATCATGGAAGGTCCTTTTACACTACCGCAAGCCACCCAAGACACTAGACGCACCGGAAAGAAGACCACTTCAGACCAAAATCCAGCGAGTGAAGAGACTCTAGCGGTGTGGTGTAATTAAAATTTCCATTTAATTGAAGAATGATAGTTCCATAAAAAATGCACTTAAAAAAGAGCCAAATCATACCATATGGGCAAATATAGTAAAAAAAAAAACAACGCGTTTCGGCTTAGAAAAGCATGGATTTGTATAGTGTGACCAAGTTTTCAAGCACTTTTCCAAGTGATGCTAAAATCGCTTGGAAAAGCGTTTGATAACCTGCATGCAAAAACGCTTGACAAACGCTTCTATCTGGCAGGAAAAACGCATGTAAATTCCGCATGTGTTTTTCCTGCCAGGGAGATGCTGGAAAATTCATGAACATTTCTGTTTCATGGGCACTAGACCTCTCAGAGACTCGGGCTTTCAGGTACATGCAGCCGTTACACTAGGTGGATACACGGATGAGGATCATGGGTGAGAATAACTGCAGACAGCCTGATAGGTGTGCCGGCCGATCACACCTGCAGGACAGCTGATGATCAAGGATGTGAGCGCTTAGTATCTGTGTGACGTCACAACAGCTGGTGGATTACAATGAGGGAAAAACAGTCAAGCGCTTTTCCGACGGGCTTCCGAGGTCACTGCCTCCTTTGTCAGGGTTTTGCAGACACAGGGTGCTCTCTTGAACACGATTTTCATTGGACAAAGTCCAGAAAAAAGTCCTTTAATTGAAGCCGTCGTGGGAACCATGGAAAGGTAAGGATGATGTTGCTTTATTATTTTATTTTTATTGCAGAAGACATTGGCTTCAGCTGGAATGGGCGTGATGGTAATAATGGTTTTATTTAGAACAATAAAGAATTGTGTCTTTATTTCAATTAAAGGACTTTTTTCTGGGTGTTTGTGTTTTTTTGTAGGGTCCTCCATTTTAATAGCTTGTAAAGGCTAGGTATTCAGCTGGGGGCTGATATTAGTAGCCTGGGAAGCTCCATGGGTATTACCCCCTTCCCATGCTTCAAACTTCTGCCCCAGCCATCTGCTTAACCTCCGCTAGAGCCTAAAATTACGGGGAACCCCACGCCAATTTTTTTTTTAATAAATCCTTTATTTTAACACTAAATGACAAGTACAGTAACCAACACTGTCACTCTACTTCTTATATATGTGACTGACATGTTTCTATCTATCTAATCTATGTGTGATGCTCTATCTTACTGTTCTAAATTGTCAGGTACCGCTGCTGAATTGCCGGCCGGCTTCTTTAAAGAGACAGTGCATGAACACACTAATATTTTTTTTAAATAAATCCTTTACACTGAATTACACATACAGTAAGCAACACTGTCACTGTACTTCTTATATATGTGACTGACATGTTTCTATCTATCTAATCTATGTGTGAAGCTCTATTCTTTCTGTTCTAAATTGTCGGGTACCGCAGCTGAATTGCTGGCCAGCTTCTTTAAAGAGATGGTGCATGAAAACACTATTATTTTTTTTAATAAATCCTTTACACTAAATGACAAGTACAGTAACCAACACTGTCACTGTACTTCTTATATATGTGACTGACATGTTTCTATCTATCTAATCTATGTGTGATGCTCTATTCCTTCTTGTCTAAATTGTCGGGTACCGGTGTATGCCGCTGCTGAATTGCCGGCCGGCTTTTTTAAAGAGAGCGTCTTCTGAGCAGTTTGTCAGCTTTTGGACACCTTTGAAGGTGTTATCTATGTGTTTCTATGTGTTTTTGTTTGCCTGCCATTGGTTTTAATGGTGTTCAACAGTGTTCTAAGGTGTTCAATGAACAGCTCGACGAACAGTTCCTCGAACATCCCGGGGGTGGCTCAACACTACTTGCAAGTTGTGTCCTATGTGCAAAGCGACTAAGGCGAAGGAATCAGTACTTTCTTTTTCTAATGATGAAGAAGCAATCAGTATTTATACACACATATCATGTCAATCAAGAGGAATAATTTATTGTATACAAGGTTCTTGTAATAAGCTCTATATATGGAGAACAAAAAGACAATTAAAGGTGAGATTAAAATAACATGCAAACAATATTATAAAACAATATACAGCTCATCCGCTTTCTTTACATTATGAAAAGGCCCATAAAGGTAAATTAATATGCAGTAAATTCTGGGGAATTGAACAATTTAAAAAACATTGGAGAGGTGGCGATTATGTCAAACTAATGTCCAAAGCGGAAAACAGATGGATATTCAGAATGAACTCACTGAAACCACATGGCCTCAACAGTGAGATCCAGCTTTTTGCTTTTAATTACATATATATATATATATTTTTTTTTTGCTAATTTATGGGATGATTATCCACCTATATATGCAAGGAAGCGTCCTGTGTGTGGAAATCCCTGGCGAAGGAGGCCGTGACCTCGGAAACGCGTCGGACTGTTTTTCCCTCAGTGGAATTCCCCAGCTGTGGTGACGTCACACAGATATTAAGCGCTCACATCCTTGATCATCAGCTGCCCTGCAGGTGTGACCTATCAGGCTGTCTGCAGTTCTTCTCACCCATGATCCACCTAGTGCAACGACCTGCATATACCTGAAAGCCCGAGTCTCTGAGAGTCTCTGCAGCCCTCTATCTCCTCTATCTGAACCCATTTTCGGCAATACCCACGGCTCGTTGTACAGTTTTCTGCACTTGTCCATCACCTCTAGTTGCAGTTGTGACTCCTTCAAAGGACCCCTGGAAGCTGCACTCGTATATCTGAAGTGCTTCATTTGGACTACCATTTTATTTAAGACAGGTAGGAATCACTCTTTTTGTTTTTTATGAGTGGTTGGCAGCACTTCTCTTTTCTTTTAATTATATCAGTAGAGAATGATTCTTTGAAAATTGAGTTTAGAGAGGTCAGTTGATTAGATTGGTGCGCACAATCTACTAGTTCGATGATAAAGAGAAAGTAAGAAAAGTACAAGGCACGGCTGAGATTTGAACTCAGGATCTCCTGTTTACTAGACAGGCGCTTTAACTAACTAAGCCACAGCTCCAAATGAACTTGACTTTCTAAGTAAAGTGTAACAGGAGATCGTGAGTTCAAATCCCAGTAGTGCCTCGTCTTTACTTTGAGGTGACTATGATGACATTATTTAACCCCTGCTAATTATGCCAATTTTCCATTTTTGAGCTTTTCTTTTCTTCTCTTCTTCAAAGAGCCATAACTTTTTATTTTTCTGTTGATAGAGCCATATGAGGGCTTGTTTTGAACGGTGAGTTGTACTTTTGAATGACAACGTTCATTATATTATGGTTTGCAAAATTTCAAGTGAGGCAAAATTGTGAAAAAAGTTCATTCACCCCCACCTCTGCCATTATGGGGTAAATACAATGTTTTGATTGTCTCTTATTGAATTTTTCAGGTGTTGCAGAGGCCAAAATAAAAATCTCATTTCTGGCTTTTAATTTTTTTCTCATTATAGATTGGACTTTTCTGGACTTGACATTACCAAGTATGTGTAATTTCATTGAAAAAAAGGTGGGTGATTTGAGTTTTTATATATTTTTTTCCTTATTTTTACAAACATTTTCTTTTTTTTACTGTATTTAGCTGTTCCTTTTAGGAGAGTTGGATTTGCAATTGCCGTATCACTTGTATTATAACATAATTCTTTTTTAGATAACGCCGACATATTCTGCAACACTTTACAATTAAGCGAGGGCATGTGCAGACCAAATCAGACAGTACAGAGTGACACATAGTTCACCAGTTACAGGAGGAGTGATGGGGACACAATGGGAAGAAAGTGCTGTCATGTACGGTCCGGCCATTGTTATTATAAATAGGGGTTGCCCACTCAGGCTGGATTTAATCTTCAGTTTCTTTGCATTTTATTGCTGCCAATTGTGAATTTTTCTCTCTCCGGTTTTTCAACATAAATTATATCACTATGGTCTCCTGTGACTTATTTAGCGGATTTATAAAGTATATTTCTTATTGTCAATGTTATGTGCATTTTGTAGTGAAAATAAAGATATTTACTGAAACCTATGTTTATTCCATTTTCACCAGAAATCTTAAAAGTGGTGAAAGGATCCAATTTCTCTAATTCTGAGTATTACTAGCTTGTAAAAACCTAAGACAGAAACAAAATAAACATATACCCTGCGGTAAGTGAAAAAGTAAGAGCAATAGAGCATATAAATAATATTGGCCACTTAGTAAAGATTGTTTGTAATAAAAAATAAAGTGTAAAATCCATTCCACCAGCGTCAAGGTGTACCCAAATTCAGATGGTCTTAACCTCTAGTATTAAAACCTTCCCTACTTCTGAGTATTACCAGTTTGTATAATTAAAACTTGTGCATAAAAATAAACAATTGATAAAGTTAAAAAATTAGCGAAAAACAAGTCACACTGAGATTTGAACTCGGATCACTGGATTCAGAGTCCAGAGTGCTAACCATTCCACCATGGAACCATTTGCTGTTAGATAAGAGTTGGATTTTCACTTATATTTACATTCCACATGAAATATACTTTTATCAATAACGATTGATCAAATCGTAAGCAAATGTACCGCATATAAGTGTTCAGAAATGGTGATCAGAAGGGTACGTATATATTGTACCGGAAAAGACAAATGGAAAGTGTATAAATCATTCAGCATGGATATAGACAGAAGGATTTATCAGAATGATTACGAATCATCATTTTCATTGGCACTAGATGAGATATGTAATGGATTAATATTGGCCACTTTTTCTGGCAGCCCCAATTACAAACAATATTTTTCATTTCCATCACAGAGTATGGAAGATTTCAGAGATGTTATTGTGAGGAGTCGCTGTGAAAGTAAAGACGAGGAAATTCAACCATTTTCAAAACCCGACGGCCCTAAGTGGTGATGCTGCAAGTGTTTCCTTTTTCCCAGATATTGAATGTGCTACTCATCTCTTCACTTCTAATGGTGAGAAAGAATATCTCATAACCCCGTTGATCACTTGTTCCACGACTGCAGTAATATATTTCGCCACGTCCCCTTTGACAAAGATTTAACTGTGATTAACGACACAGGAGCTTAAAATTTGGGTCAGGAAAAATTTGTTGGACATATTAGACACAAGAAAATGAAGATATAGTGGGTACGGAAAGTATTCAGACCCCTTTAAATTTTTCAATCTTTATTTCATTGCAGCCATTTTGTAAATTCTAAAAAGTTTTTTTTTCTCATTAAAGTACACTCTGCACCCCATCTTGACTGAAATAAAAACAGAAATGTAGACATTTTTGCAAATTTATTAACCCTGCTATTCTGATTGAATTTACTATACACTTGTACTGTTTCGGGTCAATATGACCCGACCTATACAAATGTTGATTTTATCTACTGTGTTTTATTTGAAAAGCTATTTCATTATTAAACTGTATGTGAACATGGTAGATCATAAACAAATGAAAAATTAAATTAAAACTTAATTTTTATTTAATTTTTTAAGAAAAAATGTACACGGGCTGTTTGCAATTATGCACACAAATAACAAACATGCTTTAGATTTCTATTATTATAACATGAAATCTAACTAAATATAACTTTGTGTTAACATATTTTATAAAACAACAAATTAAAAATAATGAAAAAGACGATCTATATAAATAAAAAGAAAAAAAATCTATAACCTTACTTATATACTACAGTAAGGCCCCATCTGTTAGAACTCTCCTGTTAGTTTTTTTTGAGTTTGCTGGTCACATGACCATTTTTGCCTATTTAATCCGGCTCCGCCCTCCTTGCCTTGCTGGACTTCATTGTATTTACTACTCTTGAGCTAGCTTGGTGCTCTTTTGCCGTTCTCTGTTAGTTTTGCTAGGTCTTCTGACCTCTATGCTTTTTGTTGTGTGTTTGTCTTTGACTGCTACTATTTCTGCTAGGAGGTGTCCAACTTATCCCAGTCCCTAGTTCTTGTAGGGATACCTCCCTCACATCTATAGGTCTTCGTACAGACTAGCCGAAGACTTTAGCGGGTCTGATCGCAGGATCAGGTTCCCCGTTACATCGTAGGGATCTAGTTTAGTTCTATTGTAGGGACAGATTTCCTGTCTTTCCTTAGTCTCTGTAGCAGATCATAACAGTAAGTCCAGCCCTAAAAAAAAAAAAAAAAAAAAAATTTTCTCTAAGGAAAGACCTCCAGTTTTCCATCATGGTCTCGGTTCAAGATTTGGCTCAACGCTTGCAGGGACTCTCTCTGGAGGTGGTCAAGCTCCAACAACACGTGAGTAGCTGTCCTGGAGCACATTTTGTTGAACCAAAGGTACGTCTGCCTGATTTATTTTTTGGCGAACAACAAGATTTTTTTTCTTTTAAAAATGCTTGTTTATTGTATTTTCGTTTGAGACCCGGATCCTCTGGTGATGAATCACAGCGCATAGGGTTCATAATGTCACTTTTGCGCAAAGATCCTCAGGGATGGGCCTTCTCTCTCCAACCTAGTGATCCGTGCTTTAGATCAGTGGATAGTTTTTTTTCTGCTTTGGGTTTGTTGTACGATGATCCTGATCGTGTCTCATCTGCTGAGTCTGAATTAAGACGTTTGAGGCAGGAATCGGGTATTGTGGAAAAATATTGTTCTCACTTCCGTCGGTGGTCTGCCCAGGTGGGGTGGAACGATTCAGCTTTGAAAAGCTTGTTTCTTGCAGGGCTAGGTGAAAGGGTTAAGGATTTACTGATTGCTTATCCCACACCTGGAAACTTGCAGGAGGCAATGCAATTAGCTATACGGGTGGACAGGAGACTGCGTGCAAGGATTAATGAGAGCAAATCCTCTGCTATGTCAGCTCCGAGTCTTGAGAGGGTCTGTGCTGACAATGGAGAGCCAATGGAGATTGGGGCGATGGCACCCCGCTCTCAGGAAAAAGACCGCAGGCTTTCTGAAGGCTTGTGCTTCTATTGCGGAAATTCTGGTCATTTTATTAAGAGCTGTGTGCTTCGTATGAAGAAAGAAAAAAAAAATGGTCAGTCATGCCCGTATTGCCTGTTTAAATACTATGGGAGTATTCCTATCTGCCACTACTGCTGCTCAGGATGAATTAATTGAATTTCGGGTATTTTTGGATTGTGGTTCTACTCTGAATCTGATTGATGGGGGATTCTTGGAAAAACTTAGATTAGAACCTAAAACTTTGTCATCCCCTATTTCTGTGGTTTCTGTTGATGGCTCTCCCTTGAAGAGTATTACTCACAAGGTCTGTGAATTTCCCCTCACTATTAATGGTATTCATCAAGAGAATTTGGATTTGGTGGTATTGGATAATTTGCCTTCTCCAGTAATATTGGTGTTACCCTGGTTAAAATTGCACAATCCTGTATTGGATTGGTCTACCAATGAAATTAAGTCCTGGAGCCCTAAGTGTTATGACAAGTGTTGTAACGGGCGCATTGCTGCTGTGGAAAAAGGGGAATTACCTGTACCTATTCAGGATTTTTGGAGAGTTTTTTCTGAGGAGGAGTCGCAAATATTGCCTCCCCATAGAGACTATGATTGTACCATTGAATTTGTCCCTGGAGCGACTCTTCCTAAAAGTCGTTTATTTAATCTGACTATTCCTGAGAGAAAGGCTTTGGAGGAATACATACAGACGAGCTTGACTGCCGGTAACATTAGGCCTTCCAAGTCTCCTGTGGCTGTTGGATTTTTTTTTGTAAAAAAGAAAGATGGTGGTTTACGTCCTTGTCTGGACTTTCGTGAGATTAATAAAATTACTGTACGCAATCCTTACCCACTGCCATTGATTCCTGATTTATTTAACCAGTTAGTGGGGGCCAAGTGGTTCTCTAAAATTGATCTCCGGGGGGCATACAATTTGTTGCGCATGAAGGAGGGTGATGAATGGAAGACTGCTTTTAACACTCCTGTGGGTCATTTTGAGAATCTGGTGATGCCTTTTGGTCTTACCAATGCTCCAGCATTTTTTCAGAATCTTATTAATGACATCCTTAGACCTTTAATCGGCAAAAATGTGGTTGTGTATTTGGATGACATTCTGATTTATTCGCCTGATCTGGAGTCTCATTGGCGGAGCGTACGTGAGGTATTACAGTTATTAATGGACAATTCGCTTTTTGCTAAGCTGGAGAAATGTGAGTTCGCTGTACAGAGAATTAGTTTTTTGGGCTACATTATCTCCAGTGAAGGTTCTGAGATGGACCCGGTTAAAGTTCAAGCTGTGCAGGAATGGCCTAGGCCTATTGGTTTGAAATCGATACAGAGGTTTTTGGGTTTCGCCAATTATTACAGAAAATTCATAAAAAAATTTTCTATTATTGTCAAACCGCTGACCGATCTCACCAGGAAAGGTGCTAATGCGGTTCAGTGGACTTCTGAGGCCATTGAAGCTTTTGTGTTTCTAAAGGAGAGGTTCAGCTCTGCTCCCATCCTTATGCAGCCTGATGTGACTAAGCCGTTTTTGGTTGAGGTTGATGCTTCTTCGGTGGGGGTCGATGCGGTGTTGTCTCAGGAAAACAAGGATGGAGTACATCCCTGTGCCTTTTTTTCAAAGAAATTTTCTGAGACTGAACTTAATTACGATATTGGTAATCGGGAATTGCTGGCGATTAAACTCGCATTTGAACACTGGCGTCACCTCTTGGAAGGTGCTGAATTTCCCATTCAGGTTTTCACTGATCAAAAAAATCTGATCTATCTTGATGCTGCCAAGCGCTTAAATGCCCGTCAGGCTAGGTGGGCACTTTTTTTCTCGCGGTTTAATTTTTCCGTTACTTACATCCCGGGTACCATGAATGTTAAAGCGGATGCTTTGTCTCGCAGCTTTTCTCCCATGGTAGATGTTGAGGAGGAAGAGGAGACCATTTTACAAGAAGGTGTTGTGATTGCTGCTTTGGACTCCGTTTTGGAGGATGAGATTCTTAAAGCTCAGGAGAATGCCCCATCTAACACTCCCCATGGGAGGTTGTTTGTGCCTAGGACCTTTAGGAGAGATTTGTTTGTTGAGTGTCATGAGTCTCGGTTGGCAGGTCATCCAGGAATTTCTGAGACCAAGAGACTTGTGGGTCGCAGTTTTTGGTGGCCTGGATGGCAGAAGGAAGTCATTAAGTGGGTGCACCAATGTACTGTGTGTGCAAGATCCAAGTCTTCGCATGCTCCTGCTGCGGGGTTGCTTTGCCCTCTGGAGGTTCCTAGTGCACCTTGGACACATCTGGCTATGGACTTTATTACTGACCTTCCCCCCTCTGAAGGTTTCACGGTCATCTGGGTGGTCGTGGACCATTTTAGCAAGATGTGTCACTTGGTTCCCTTCATCAAACTGCCCTGCGCTAAGACACTCGCTAAGGCCTTTGTCAAGGAAATTGTCAGACTACATGGTGTTCCTACTGACATTGTTTCGGATAGGGGACCTCAGTTCGTGGCTCGTTTTTGGCGTACCTTTTGTGACAGGTTGGGAGTTCATTTGTCATTTTCATCCGGATATCATCCTGAGTCTAATGGCCAGACAGAAAGGAAGAACCAGGATGTTGAGCAGTTCTTGCGTTGTTTTCTGGCAGACAATCAAGAAGGGTGGTCTGAGTTTCTGCCACTTGCTGAATTTGCTCTTAACAACCATACATCCTCTTCTGCTGGGTGTTCGCCTTTTTTTTGTTGTTCTGGGAGACATCCGTCTTTTGGGTCATTCTCCAAATTGGTTTCGGCTGTGCCTGAGGAGGAGAGTTTTTCCGGTGATTTGGAGAAAGTTTGGACGGATGTGCGTGGTAATCTTCAGGAGGCTAACAAAAAATCTAAGAGGTACTTTGATAGGAAACGGCAAGAGGTTTTGTTTGCTGTTGGTGACATGGTTTGGTTGTCCTCTAAGAATCTGCGATTGAGGATTCCTTCTAAAAAATTGGGTCCCAAGTTCGTAGGGCCCTTTAAGGTGCTTCAGATAGTTAACCAATCTGCTGTTAGGTTGGAGGTTCCTATGTCCTGGAAGATTAACCCGGTGTTTCATGTTTCTCTATTGAAAAAAGCTGATGTGTCGGATGGTGACGCCTCTGCCACTGTTCCTCCGGTGGTGGAGGACGGGGAATATGAAATTTCCTGCATCCTAAATTCTAGACGGTATAGAGGGAGTTTGCAGTATCTCGTCGCTTGGAAGGGTTTCGGACCTGAGGATAACTCATGGGTGAGGGCGGATGATGTTTCTGCTTCCAGACTTGTCAGAGCGTTTCACAGGAGGTTTCCTGGTAAGCCTGAGCCTAGGGGATCCGGAGGATCCTCTTAGAAGAGGGGGTACTGTTAGAACTCTCCTGTTAGGTTTTTTTGAGTTTGCTGGTCACATGACCATTTTTGCCTATTTAATCCGGCTCTGCCCTCCTTGCCTTTCTGGACTTCATTGTATTTACTACTCTTGAGCTAGCTTGGTGCTCTTTTGCCGTTCTCTGTTAGTTTTGCTAGGTCTTCTGACCTCTATGCTTTTTGTTGTGTGTTTGTCTTTGACTGCTACTATTTCTGCTAGGAGGTGTCCAACTTATCCCAGTCCCTAGTTCTTGTAGGGATACCTCCCTCACATCTATAGGTCTTCGTACAGACTAGTCGAGGACTTTAGCGGGTCTGATCGCAGGATCAGGTTCCCCGTTACATCGTAGGGATCTAGTTTAGTTCTATTGTAGGGACAGATTTCCTGTCTTTCCTTAGTCTCTGTAGCAGATCATAACACCATCGCTCTCCCAGTAATGAAGAAAGTGCAGTGTGACCGCTACGCTTACGATGCTGGAGCCTTGCGTTTCTGACATTGCAGCATCGCAATCGCAGGGTGTTTCTGTGTGTGTGTGAAGGGGGCCCTAAAACAGACCCTGTTCAAATCTGTACTCAATGTTTATCCATGCAATCAATATATCACATCAGTGAGAATACACCCCCTCCTAGACAAACATTCAGTCTACACAAGCCTAAGGGTACCTTTAGACAGGCACACATTAGCTTACATCATTACAAAGTAATCAAAAAATGGCTTTACAATATGCAATCTAAAGAAGAGAATTGAATAATTTGAGAAGAAAAGCATATCGCATATGCTACATACCTGTAAAGATGTGCATTCACGCTGTCACGCAGATGTTATCTGCATGACAGCATGGAAAATCAGGGATGTTTGTGGGCGAAGCCGATTTTTATGCGTGAACAAGCCTGAACCCCGAACACGAACCCGAATTTGAAATGCTGAACAAATTCGCTCAACACTATTTGTGATCATGTGATATTTCAGTTTTGATTTTTTAAGAAATTTGCACAAATTTCTACATTTCTGTTTTTTTTTCAGTCAAAATGGGGTGCAGAGTGTACTTTAATGAGAATAAAAATTAACTTTTTAGAATTTACCAAATGGCTGCAATGAAACAAATAGTGAAAAATTTAAGCAGATGCTTGGGGGAGATGTTTGAAGCCTGGGAAGGGGGTAATACCGAGGGAGCTTCCCAGGCTACTAATATCAGCCCCCAGCTGAATAACTAGCCTTTACTAGCTATTAAAATGGGGGACCCCCCAAAAAAATGACGTGGGGTCCCCCCTATTTTAATAGCTAGCAAAGGCTAAGCAGACAGCTGGAGGCTGAAATTAATAGCCCAGGAAGGGTGCCATGAATATTGGCCCCCTCCCAGGCTAGAAACACCAGCCATCAGCCGCCCCAGAAATGGCGTATCCATAGGATACGCCAATTCTGGCACTTAGCCTCGCTCTTCCCACTGCCCTGTAACGGTGGCAGTGGGGTAATAGGGCTGGGGTTGATGTCAGCTTATAATGCCAGCTGACATCAAGCCCAGGTTAGTAATTGAGAGGCGTCTATAAGACACCCCCATTACTAACCCCATAGTGAAAGTTAAAAAAATACACAAACACCCAGAATAAAGTCCTTTAATTGAATGAAATAAACACACAATTCTTTAATGTTCTAAATTAAACTATACTTACTGTCAAGCCCATTTCAGCTGAAGCCAACAATCTCCTGCAATAAAAATAAAATAATAAACCAACCTCAACCTTACCTTTCCATGGTTCCCAGGACAGCTTCAGCTCTGCTACATCAAGATGACAGGCTGGACCGCAGCAGAACTCTGCCATCCAGCTTGCCATGCCGCAGACACTGAGAAGCTTCTCAGTGAAGCTCCTCAGTGTCTCGCTGTGATGGCATCCAGATGAGCCCAGTTCATGTCCAATGAACTCAGCTCACCTCATGCACGTCACTAACAGCGTGGGAGAAGTCTCCTGCACATGTGGTGAGTGCAGGAGGATTCTCCCACGCTGTCAGTGATGTGCATGAGGTGAGCTGAGTTCATTGGACATGAACTCGGCTCATCTGGATTCCGTCATAGCGAGACACAGAGGAGCTTCACTGAGAAGCTTCTCAGTGTCTGCGGCATGGCAAGCTGGATAGCAGTGTTCTGCTGTGGTCCAGCCTGTCATCTCGATGTAGCAAAGCTGAAGATGTCCTGGGAACCAAGGAAAGGTAAGGATGAGGTTGGTTTATTATTTTACTTTTATTGCAGAAGACATTGGCTTCAGCTGGAATGGGCTTGACGGTAAGTAGAGTTTAATTTAGAATATTAAAGGAATGTGAATTTATTTCAATTAAAGGACTTTATTCTGGGTGTTGTGTTTTTTTTTTAAATATTTTACTAGAAATTCATGGCGGTCATGTCTAATATTGGCGTGAACCCATGAATTTCGGGCTTAGGGTCAGCTGATAATACCAAGCTGGCCCTAACCCCTTTATTACCCAGTGAGCCACCGCACCAGGGCCCTGGAAGAGTTGGGTACAGCGCCAGAAGATGGCGCTTCTAAGAACGCGCCATTTTATGGGGTGGCTGATGACTGTAATTTGCAGCGGGGGGCTCCAGAAAGCTTGGGCCTCCCTGCACTGCCGATTCCAGCCCCCAGCTGCCTAGTTGTACCTGGCTGGACACAAAAAAAGGGCGAAGTCCCACGTATTTTTTTTTTAATTATTTCATGAAATTCATGAAATAATAATAAAAAAAAGGGCTTCCCTATATTGTTGTGTCCAGCCAGGTACAAATAGGCAGCTGGTGGTTGGGGGAAGCCCGTTCCTGCTTGCTGTACCTGGCTGGCATACAAAAAGCCCACATCAAAATTTTTGGGAAAAATTAATTAAAAAATAATAAAAAACAATAATAATTTAGGGACTGCATCTTTATTAACCCCTCAAGTGGAGGGGTTAATAAAGATCCAGTCCCTAAATGTGTTTTTTTTTTAACTTTTTTACAGAATTTTTCACCAAGAATTTGATGTGGCCTTCGCCATATTTTTGTGTCCAGCCAGGTACAGCAGGCAGGAACGGGCTGCCCCCAACCCCCAGATGCCTATTTGTACCTGGCTGGAAACAAAATTACAGGGAAGCCCTTTTTTTAATTATTTCATGAATCAATCTTGGTCAAAAGAAGTCTAACTGCTAGATCATATCCCTGTTGCCTTTTTAGGGCTATGAATACAGGATGAGCAGAGTGATTAGCAAATATAAACAGGCATCAGAATTAATTACATAATTTACCATCTATGTTATATCCATGTCAGTTCAATTAATGATCAATAGTTTTGAGCGATACCTACCAATATTGGGAAATATCGGATCGGATTGGATCGGACCGATACCCAAAAAATATCTGATATCGCCGATTCTGATACCGGAAACCAATGCAAGTCAATGGGACACAAATATCGGAATGAAAATAAACCCTTTTTTTCCTTGTAGGTTAATTCTGCATGAAGGAAAACAACTAAGAATAATGTAGAATATATTGGGGGAGGTAGATGAGACATTAAAGGCATAGAGGTTTAGCCCAATCAAATGGAATAGCAGGAATTAATATTTTTTTTAAGACGTTCTGAGTTAAAAAGATATTGACTATGTTAAGCTTTTTTATATTTTGTCAGATATTTATGTTTCACTACTTCCATGCTCTTCACCTTCTTTTTCACTTCTCCTAGACTTTCTCCTTCATCATCCACAGCAGCAAAATCTTTTTCATCAACTTCTTCTTCACCTTATTCATCTTCTTCTTCTTCACCTTCTTCCTATTATTCTTTTTTTTTACATTCTTCATATTCTTCTTATTCAACTATTATTCTTCTTCATATTCTACTTCTTCATCTTCATCATCTTCTTCTTCTTCATCATATTCTTATTTGTGACAGGCATTCCTGTAGTTGTTATCTATAAAAGTTTGAAGATTACACCTTCCGTTCTGCCTGCCACAAAAGATTTACAACAGGATTTGTCTGCGTTCAGTTTGGCCTGCAGCAGCAGGTATTTTCTAGGGGCACCATGAGGAGCAACGTACTCACCTCCATACACTGCTTAGTCTTCTTCTGCTTATAATTAAGATAATATCTTTTGCTCTGATTTTTAGTCTTATTCTTAATGTTCTTCTGCTTTTTGCTCTGTAGCTTCTTGTTCTTCTGCTTCTTGGTCTTCTGTCTCTTGTTCTTCTGTATCTAGGTGGCTGTCTTCTTATTCTTTGTCCTCTTGGTCATCTTCTTCAGGGTCATCTTCTTGGTGTTCTTTGGGGTGGTCTTCAGGGTCGTCGTCTTCAGGATCGTCATCTTCGGGGCCCTCGTCTTCTTCGGGGTGGTATTCTGGGTCGTCGTCTTCAGGGTCGTCATCTTCGGGGTCCTCGTCTTCTTCGGGGTGGTCTTCAGGGTCATCGTCTTCAGGGTCATCGTCTTCGGGGTCCTCGTCTTCTTCGGGGTGGTCTTCAGGGTCGTCGCCTTCAGGGTCGTCGTCTTTGGGGTCGTCATCTTCGGGGTCGTCGTCTTCTTCGGGGTGGTCTTCTGGGTCATCGTCTTTGGGTCCTCATCTTCTTTACGGTGGTCTTCAGGGTCGTCGTCTTCAGGGTCGTCATCTTGGGGGTCCTCATCAACTTCGGGGTGGTCTTGAGGGTCATCGTCTTCAGGGTCGTCGTCTTCGGGCTCCTCATCTTCTTCGGGGTGGTATTCAGGGTCCTCGTCTTCGGGGTCATCGTCTTCTTCGGTATGGTCTTCAGGGTCACCATCAGGGAGATCCAGAATGATTACCAAATCCATTTGAAAAATCTTGAACTTGGAAATGAAGCAGAAGGTACAGGAGGAACTGCTGAGAACCAGCTGATGGTACTGGAACCCAGATGGTTAGCAGAAGGTACAAGAGCCAATTGAACTACCGAGGACCAGCTGATGGTATTGGAACCTGGTTACTAAGCAGGAGGTACCTATGCCAGAAAGCACTACCAAGGCCGAGAAGACGTTGGAGGAACTCGGATACCGAGAAGGAGGCACCTAAGTCAAAGGCACTGCCTGGAACCAGCTGATGTTACTGGAACCCAGGGGGACATATTCAAGATTGACTTCCAAAGAACCAGCTAATGGTACTGGAACTCAGATAGGCAGCAAAAGGTACACATGAAAAAAAAAGTTGCAAGGCCGCGAGCCTGCCGGAATTGCCGAAACCCACAGTCCTACAGGGGATGCTTGTCCTGTTGACACTATGGAACCAGCCTTCATTGCCAGATCCCGCAGCCCACATAGGAGTCACCTAAACTGCAGGCACCAAATTGTCGGCTAACCCGACCGCAACACGACAGTACAATGTATTGGAGGCAAAGTGACGTTGACACTACCCAGAAACAGCTAGCGTTCTGGAACCAGGCTGGGCAGGAGGGATTACCCATGCCAAAGACACTGCCGAGAACCAGCTGACGGTACTGGAACCCGGATGGGTAGCAGAAGGTAAAAGAGCCAATGGAACTACCGAGGACCAGCTGATGGTACTGGAACCCGGTTACTAAGCAGGAGGTACCTGTGCCAGAAAGCACTACCAAGGACCAGCAGACGTTGGTGGAACTCGGATACCGAGAAGGAGGCACCAATGCCAAAGGCACTGCCTGGAACCAGCTGATGTTACTGGAACCCAGGGGGACATATTCAAGATTGACTTCCATAGAACCAGCTAATGGTACTGGAACTCAGATAGGCTGCAGAAGGTACACATGAAAAATAAAGTTGCAAGGCCGCGAGCTGGCTGGAGTTATCGAAACCCACAGTTCTACAGGGGGTGCTTGTCCTATTGGCACTATGGAACCAGCCTTCATTGCCAGATCCCGCAGCCTACATAGGAGTCACCTAAACTGCAGGCACCATAGAGTCAGCTAACCCGACCGCAACACGACAGGACAACTTATTGGAGGCAAAGTGACGTTGACACTACTCAGAAACAGCTGGCGTTCTGGAACCAGGCTGGGCAGGAGGGAGTACCCATGCCAAAGGCACTGCCGAGAACCAGCTGATGGTACTGGAACCCGGATGGGTAGCAGAAGGTACAAGAGCCAATGGAACTACCGAGGACCAGCTGATGGTACTGGAACCCAGTTACTAAGCAGGAGGTTCCTGTGCCAGAAATCACTACCAAGGACAAGCAGACGTTGGAGGAACTCGGATACCGAGAAGGAGGCAACTAAGCCAAAGGCACTGCCTGGAACCAGCTGATGTTACTGGAACCCACGGGGACATATTCAAGATTGACTTCCAAAGAACCAGATAATGGTACTGGAACTCAGATAGGCAGCAGAAGGTACACATAAAAAAAAAAGTTGCAAGGCCGTGAGCCTGCCGGAGATACCGAAACCCACAGTCCTACAGGGGGTGCTTGTCCTATAGCACTATGCCTTCATTGCCAGATCCCACAGCCAACATAGGAGTCACCTAAACTACAGGCACCAAATAGTCGGCTAACCCGACCGCAACACGACAGAACAACGTATTGGAGGCAAAGTGACGTTGACACTGCCCGGAAACAGCTGGCATGCTGGAACCAGGCTGGCAAGGAGGGAGTACCCGTGCCAAAGACACTGCTGGGAAACAGCTGGTGGTGCTGGAACCAAGGGTAAATACTGAAAACAGAGAGGAGTCAGACTGAGGCCTAATTGGAGCAAGTTTAAAATCAGTAGTAGTGTGAATGTGGACAGAGCAGGAGAAATTGCCAGACACACAGCAGGGGATCAGCTGACGTTACTGAACCCCAATAACACTGGAGCAAGTGTTGACTGTGCAGATGGCACTTCTGAGCAGCAACTGGCGGTGTTGGAGCCCAGGGTAAATGCTGAAAACAGAGAGGAGCCAGAGGCCTAATTGGAGCAAGTTTAAAATCAGTAGTAGTGTTAATGTGTACAGAGCAGGAGAAATTGCCGGACACACAGCAGGGGATCAGGTGATGTTACTGAACCCCAATAACACTGGAGCAAGTGTTGACTGTGCAGACGGCACTTCTGAGCAGCAACTGGCAGTGTTGCAGCCCAGGGTAAATACCGAAAACAGAGAGGAGCCAGACGCCGAATTAGAGCAAGTTTAAAATCAGTAGTAGTGTCAATGTGGACATAGCAGGAGAAATTGCCGGACACACAGCAGGGGAACAGCTGACGTTACTGAACCCCAATAACACTGGAGCAAGTGTTGACTTTGCAGATGGCACTTCTGAGCAGCAACTGGCGGTGTTGGAGCCCAGGGTAAATGCTGAAAACAGAGAGGAGCCAGAGGCCTAATTGGAGCAAGTTTAAAATCAGTAGTAGTGTTAATGTGTACAGAGCAGGAGAAATTGCCGGACACACAGCAGGGGATCAGCTGATGTTACTGAACCCCAATAACACTGGAGCAAGTGTTGACTGTGCAGACGGCACTTCTGAGCAGCAACTGGCGGTGTTGGAGCTTAGGGTAAATACTGAAAACAGAGAGGAGCCAGACAAAGGCCTAATTGGAGCAAGTTTAAAATCAGTAGTAGTGTGAATGTGTACACCTAAACTGCAGGCACCAAAAATTCGGCTAACCTGACCGCAACACGACAGAACAACATATTGGAGGCAAAGTGACGTTGACACTATACGGAAACAGCTGGCGTGCTGGAACCAGGCTGGGCAGGAGGGAGTACCCGTGCCAAAGACACTTCTGGGAATCAGCTGGCGGTGCTGGAACCCAGGGTAAATACTAAAAACAGAGTGGAGCCAGAGGCCTAATTGGAGCAAGTTTAAAATCAGTAGTAGTGTGAATGTGGACAGAGCAGGAGAAATTGCCGGACACACAGCAGGGAAACAGCTGACTTTTCTCAATCCCAATTACACTGGAGCAAGTGTTGACTGTGGAGACGGCACTACTGAGCAGCAACTGGCGGTGAGGGAGCCCAGGGATTACAGTTCAGGTGGTAGAAACATGAACACAACAGGAGACCTGGATACTGTTGACAACCAATTATTTAATCTGGAAGAGGACTGGCAAAGTCAAGCGAGATCCAGGCCTTGTTCAATTTCAGAAAAGTAAGCCGATAAACTTTATCGGAGGATAGTCGGATGCGACGGTCTGTTAGTACACCACCTGCGGCACTAAAGACAAGTTCCGATAATACATTAGCAGCAGGGCAAGCCAGCACCTCCAATGCATACTGGCTAAGCTCTGGCCATGTATCCAGCTTAGAGACCCAAAACTTGAAGGGGGAAGAGCCGTCTGGGAGTACACTGAGAGGGCTAGACTTGTAGTCTGTCACCATCTGACGGAAACGTTGCCTCCTGCTGACTGGAACCATCTGTGATGGTGTAGACATTTGTGGCGGGGACACAAAACTTTGCCACATTTGGGCCATACTTGTTTTAACTTGTGCTGAGGCTCTGCTTCTGCTCCCTCTTTGTGCAGAACTTCCTCCACTGCCTTGATGCACTGAGCTGCTTTGTAAAGCACTAGCAGCACTGCAACCGGGTGGAATGGAGAACATGATGGAATGCACCAGTGTGTCTTGGTACTCCCGCATTTTACGCTCCCGGTTCAACGGTGTTATGAGGCTTTGTAAGTTGTCCCAGTATCGAGGATCTAGGAGGGTGGACACCCAATAATCAGCCGTGTTGAGAATGTGGGCGATGCGGCGGTCATTTCTCAGGCACTGCAGCATGAAATAAACCATGTGCTGCAGACTGCCAACTGGCCAAGAAACGCTGTTCCCTGCTGAGGCGTGATCTCTGCCTGCTCTGCATCACCCCATCTTCGCTCTAGATACTGACTACTAGAGCATTATGTATCTCCCTCCTCTGGACAGATGTCTTCTTCCTTCATTGACTCCTCCTCATCCTCCTCACAAAGTGTCCCCTGCTTAGGCCTTTGTGTACAGAAGCAGATGGCATTTGTGACTCCTCATCCTCCACCTCTTCCAAAAACTCCTCCATTAGTGCTTGCAGTGTTTTTTCAAGCAGACAGATAAGGGGGGTAGTCATGCTGACTAGTGCATAATCTGTACTCGCCATCCGCATGGAATTATCGAATGCACCAAAATGTGGCAAATGTTTTTCATAGAGGCCCACTCAGTGGTGGTGAAGTGTGAACGGCGTGCAGTGCGACTTGTTTGCGCCTGCTGCAGCTGGTACTGCTGCCTGCTGCTCACACAACCTCTCCAACATATGTAACGTTGAATTCCACCTGGTGGGTAGGTCACATATTATGCGATGTTCCGGAAGGCGTAATCGGCGTTGCAGAGCTGCAATGCGCGATCTTGCGATGCTGGAATGCCGCAACTGAGCGCACTCTATGCAGACCTTGTGAAGCAGTGCATTAAGATCCGGATAGTCCCGCAAAAAACTCTGCGCGATCAAGTTGAGCTCATGTGCCAGACATGGGATGTGAGTGAGGTTGCCTAGGCCCAGAGCTGGCGCAAGATTTCGGCCATTGTCACACACTACCATGCCTGGCTGGAGATTCGCTGGCACAAGCCACGCTTCGCTCTGCTGCTTGATGGCATTCAAGAGCTCCTGCGCTGTGTGGCTTTGATTCCCCAAAGAAATTAATTTCAATACGGCCTGTTGACGTTTGGCCATGGCTGTGCTCATATCGGTCGTAACAGGTAACCGTTCGCGGGTCGATGTGGAGGTAGACCGTGACGGCTCCTGCAGCGCTGATTCAGAGGAACTGGAGTATGAGCAGGAGTCAATGTGTACAGACTGGATTCCTGCCATCCTTGGAGTTGGCAGAACACGTACAGTGCCACTCTCAAGATCTGTACCCGGCTCCACAACATTTACCCAATGGGCAGTGAGGGAAAGGTATCGCCCCTGTCCATGCTTACTGGTCCACGCATCGGTGTTCAGGTGGACCTTGCTACTAATGGCGTTTTGTAGCGCATGTTTAATTTTTCCCTCCACATGCTGTTGCAGGTCAGGGACGGCTTGCCTGCTGAAATAAAAGTGGCTGGGCACGTTGTATTGTGGGACTGCCAATGCCATAAAGTTACGGAAGGTGTCAGTCTCCACCAGCCTGAATGATAGCATTTCAAGGGACAGTAGTTTTGCAATGTCAGCATTCAGAGCCTGTGCTCGGGGGTGGTTTGCCGAGTATGGGCGCCTTTTCTCCCATGCCTATGCTAACGATGGCTGTAGACTGTCCTGGGAGTGTGAGGATGACAGGGAACGTGGTGCTGTGGGTGGAATGACACTGTGTCTCTGTACAACAGTGCCAGAGGTTCTTCCATGGCGATCCTGTGAGGAAGCCAAACCAGCTGTGTGTGAGCTGGAGGAACAGGCTACAACACGAGCTGAAGAGGTGGTATGTGGCGCTGTAGGTTGGCCTAGGTCTTCAGTGTGTTTTTGTAACTCCACCACGTGCTTGGTCTGCACATGTTTCCACATATTTGCTGACACTTTTCCCTCTTTTCACTTTCTGATTACTCAGCTTGCATTTGACAAAGCAAATGTCATCTGCAACTGTGTCAAAAAAGGACCAGGCACTGCAAGTCTTGGGAGCACCCATTTTGGATTTTGGAAGATGCATGCTCTTAATGGGTGCCGAAGTGGAGGCTACAGGCAACAAGTCTGCCCCCTCCCTCTCCCTCCTTTTTGGGCCATTCGGGGAATCTCTTCCTCAGAGCTGCTCCCACCACCTTCCTGTACCTCACGCCATGATGGGTCAAGGACCTCATCATCTTTACTACCCTCTTCAAACAACTGCTTCTCCTGGGTAGTCTCGAGAGCACAGTACACACCAGAAAGTGGCACCTGAGTCTCATCATCAGATGCGTACTGAGGTGTGCTGACCATAGGCACGGGCCCACCCGCCTCTTCAGATTCAGAGGGACAAAGTGGTTGCGCATCACTGCATACTACCTCTTCTTCTAATTCTAGAATTCTGCTTGGCTGTCCCCTTCTTTCCAAGCCAAGACATTCAGAGAACAGAAGTAGAGTAGGCTCCTGTCCAGGGCTCTCTGATTGCCTGGGCAATTTGGCAGGTGGTGAAGAGACAGATGGGTGATCTTCAGTGCTCAAGACCTGAGAGGATCTGGAACTAATTGAAGTCGATGCGTTAGCTGCCATCTATCCGACAATGGCTTCAATTTGGTCCTCCCGCAGCAGTGGGGTAGAGCGAGCTCCTACAAAGCTGCGCATAAAGGACTGTTGCCTGGTAAAACTGGGGAATGCTGAGTCACTGGTGCCCGCAGCAGGCACAGAATCCCCACGTCCTCTCCCTGCAGAAACTCCACGTTCACGCCGACGCCCACGAGCCTTACTCCCTGCCATCTTAATCTTGGTAGACTGATAAAGCTAGGCAGAAAAGTACTCAGGGCTTAGAGTGCTTATTCCTGAACAGCTGCTAACAGGTATAAGAAAAACTATTTTTATAAATTGTGGGCTAGACTTTAATATGAGCTAATGTGGCCTACACAACTGTAAAGTGGAGTGTTTGTTGAACTTTATTTACGTTTTTTTTTTTCACAAAAAGACTCTGGATGTGCCCAAAGATGTAAAACCGATAGTATCACAAACTTTTTGCAGCTATTACAATGCAGGAAGGTAACCTACAATGCAATAGATGAGGCTACAAAAAATAGGCTAACACTAATCTGGCTGGGGCTGCAGGGTACAAGGCTGCAGAAAGGCTCCTCTATTTACGCCTAAATAGTTTGTTTGCAAGCAATCTAGCTGGACACGGATGGAACCACACTTATAGGAGAAATCAGGAAAAATGAGCAGCACTAATGCAAAAAAGGACAATGTATGAGGCAGTGACGCACGCTGAGCAGACTACAACCGGACGTGGCTGCAGAACACACTACAGCATCAGCTGCACTCACACACAGAGACCTCGCAGACAGCTGTGAACAGTGCAGAGAACTGTGCACTGGCGCTGCATGGCAAAAGAAAGCTTCTCGCACAGAGGTTTATAAAGTAGCCTGGGTAAAGCACAATAAAGCAAATAGCTAGCTCAAACTGTCCCTCAGAACAGCAGCGTCCTGTCCCTAACTGAATTCACAGCAGATTGTACCCAAAACGGCGGCGGCGGCTTTTATAGTGCATCATGACATCATTTCAGCAGCCAATCACAGCCATGACATTAGTTAACATGGCTAACATGCATAATAGGATGTGCCCACACTCATTGGCTGAATAAAATGAAACTGGCTCATTGCATTATGGGAACTTCCGATTCCGGTATTCGATATTCTAAAAGTATCGGAACTCAGTATTGGAACTCCGATACAGCGAATATCGGTCGATACCTGATATTTCAGAATCGGAATGCTCAACACTAATGATCAACCATTCTCAAAATTTGACAAAATTAATCTTGGTCAAAAGAATGCTAACTGCTAGCTCATATCCCTGCTGCCTTTTTAGGGTTATCAATACAAGATGAGCAGACTAATTAGCAAATATAAACAGAGCCATGCTGCTTCTGCTGCTTTCCAGTAAGTCAACCTATTGATGAACTCATAGCTACACTGCTCTGCACTGCTGTATAATGTCTTCCTTGCTGCTGCTTCTAATTATCTGTTACGTACAGGCAGGGGTGTAGGAATCCTTCATGTTTGAGAGTCCTGTTTATGGGAGATAATAGCAAGTAATCTATACCACCTAATTCAATGATATCTAAAAATTAGCAGATGAGCCATCAGAGGAAAGATTAGTAAAATGTCTAGATACAAGTCATATGTTTTGTAAAATGATGTTGAGAAGACTGAACTATTTTGCTTCTGTGTTCTCTAAGAAAGCAAATGTAACATCAAGTGATCTTCACTGTGCTGTAGAAGAAAAGGAACATGTGAACAAGTCCTACGTATGAATACTGCATATGAGTGGTCATGTTGGCTTTAGGCATCAGAATTAATTACATAATTTACCATCTATGTTACATCCATGTCAGTTCAATCAATGATCAACCATTCTCAAAATTTGCCAAAATCAATCTTGGTCAAAAGAAGTCTAACTGCTAGCTCATATCCCTGCTGCCTTTTTAGTGCTATGAATACAGGATGAGCAGAGTGATTAGAAAATATAAACAGAGCCATGCTGCTTCTGCTGCTTTCCAGTAAGTCACCCTAGTGATGGATTTACAGCTACACTGCTCTGCACTGCTGTATAATGTCTAGAGATGAGCGGTGTTCGAATCGAACTGTTCGCCAATTTAAAATTCGAGCTGTTTTGGGCGGTGTTCGAGCCGTTCGACGAACCCGAACGATTTGAAAAAAATTCGGCTGTTCGAGGTTATGTTCGATAACTGTTCATGCACCAAAATCATAACTGGATTTTTTCACAGTAATGCTGATAAATAATGTTAAAACATAGTTTGAGTGTACAGCGGTGCGGGGGGAGGGGCATGGGATGGATCTCTGCATAAATAATGAAGATCTCCATATTTTTTTCTCTTTCCTGCATTTATAGTGGGGAGGTACAGACTGTCAGCCTATTAGCAGCGCACACATGGAGCGAAGTCCTTTTTTTCACAGATGCAAGGGCATGTGTCATTGGCAGTGTATGTCACATGTCCTTGCCCTATAAGATCCAGCCATTTTCCCCGTCGCCACCATTTTCTCACTGCTGCAGCTGAGTGTTAGACGGCACTGCTGCTGCTGTTAGCGCTATATTGTGTAACTGTGAATTGCAAGCGAATTTTCTTCTAAATAGAAAGAAAGGTTTAGGGAGTAGGGACTAGTTTGTAATTGCAGCCCTTTTGAGGGCTAGGTTACAGCAGTTCCTAGCACTTTTAGCAGGCAGGTCTGTGCTCTTAAATAGACAAATAGGTTGGGAGTAGTGACTAGTTGGTATTGCAGCCCTTTTGGAGGCTAGGTTACATCAGTTCCTATCACTTTTTGCTAGGCAAGTCTGATTTAGTGCTGTGCAAGTGTTTTTCACAGCATTTGGCTAAATCTAGCTAAACAAATCCTTTTGGGCCTCTTGCAGTGTGTGTTAGTCAGTGGAGTAGCCTATCTGTGTTGCAAGCTACACCACCTGTGTATGTAATACAATTTATTTACTGCACCTAGCCAAGTAAAACCTTTTGGGCAAATTAGCAGTGTGTGTTAGTCAGTGGAGTAGCCTATCTGTGTTGCAAGCTACACCACCTTTGTATGTAACACAAATTTTTTACTGCACCTAGCCAAGTAAAACCTTTTGGGCATATTAGCAGTGTGTGGTACTCATTCTATTAGGCCATCTATACTAAGCTCCACCAACTTTCAAATTACTAATAATTTTTAGCTGCATCTTGCCTGTAAAATAATTTTGGGCATATTAGCAGTGTGTGGTAATCATTCTATTAGGCCATCTATACTAAGCTCCACCAGCTTTCAAATTACTAATAATTTTTAGCTGCATCTTGCCTGGAAAATAATTTTGGGCATATTAGCAGTGTGTGGTACTCATTCTATTAGGCCATCTATTCTAAGCTCCACCAGCTTTTAAATTACTAATAATTTTTAGCTGCATCTTGCCTGTAAAATAATTTTGAGCATATTATCAGTGTGTGGTATTCATTTTATTAGGCCATCTATACTACGCTCCACCAGCTTTCAAAATACTAATAATTTTTAGCTGCATCTTGTCTGTAAAATAATTTTGGGCATATTAGCAGTGTGTGGTACTCATTCTATTAGGCCATCTATACTAAGCTCCACCAGCTTTCAAATTACTAATAATTTTTAGCTGCATCTTGCCTGGAAAATAATTTTGGGCATTTCAGCAGTGTGTGGTACTCATTCTATTAGGCCATCTATACTAAGCTCCACCAGCTTTCAAATTACTAATAATTTTTAGCTGTATCTTGCCTGGAAAATAATTTTGGGCATATTAGCAGTGTGTGGTACTCATTCTATTAGGCCATCTATACTAAGCTCCACCAGCTTTCAAATTACTATTAATTTTTAGCAGCATCTTGCCTGGAAAATTATTTTTGGCATAGTAGCAGTGTGTGGTACTCATTGTATTAGGCCATCTATACGTAGCTCCACCAGCTTTGAAATTAACAGTAATTTTTAGCTGCATCTACACCCAGAAAATAATTTTTCTTCCCAATAGTGGTAACAATAGAAATATGGGGTGCGCGCCTGGCTAACAAAAATATACGCTTCATAACAAAAAACACCAGCCTAGCGCACTGCATTAATAAGATGGCATCATCGTCCCTCCCAGTGCTATTCCTACTACGCCGGCTAGCATTCCTGTGCCTAAAACACAATGTATGGGTCCGAGCTAGCCACAATGCTGAGGGGTCTAACGCTGCTGCTAACGCTTTATCACAATTCAATTGGCAGATTTTCACAGAGCTCCTCTCCAACGCCCACCCATCGGGTAACAGATGCCCACCCTCCCTATGGGATCTAGTGGCAAATAGTTGATGGCATTAATCAGAGCGTCAGTTTCCCCGTCGACGTGGCAAGCATACGGTAAGGCATGGGAACAGTGGACACGACTAGAAGCAGGCAGACGGGTTGACCAATGTGAACAAGCCAGATTACAATTCACCATAGAATTTCTCCACCAGCTAATGATGAGGGGCATATCAGGGGCGTCAGCACAGCAGTGTCTGACCGGAGTAGCATTTCACTTCCAACTACTGAATTGGGGAGATGTGACAAAGAGATTCATCATCAGACAATCCATAAAAGGGAGGAAAAGGGGTCAACCAAGTCAGGAGTGTAGACGTCTCGTCCCGTGTCACTAAAACTAATTTCTCACATCATATCCCTAACACCATTAACATGACACACACAATTTGAAGCAACAATACTGTCTACTGCATTTGCGATTGCCTTCTTCGGGGCGCTATGCATAAGCGAATTAGTCCGTCAATCCAAAATTACCACCAGTGAAGGCTTATTACACCAGTATGTAGTCATAGCCAATAATGCAATATGTCTACGCATACGCAATCGAAAACGGTTCCATCGGGCAGGGGCACTTGGGTACTTCTACAACCCACAAATGGTACACTGAGTCGGGTAACAATAGTAATACATTTATAACCATCAGATCACAAAGTAATTTCTTCCTATCACACATTGATGGAACGCTATTATCAAGATACCAGTTCCAAGCTATATTTAATAAATGCCTAACATCGGCAGGGAACCACCCCAAAGATTACCGGACACACTCATTCTGCATAGGCGTGGCCACGGAAGCAGCAAGAGCAGGACTGTCAGAAACGGAAGTTCAGAGGATAGGGAGATGGCGATCCACGTGTTTGGTGAGATACATAAGACCGGACTTGTTAACCTAACGTGGTTTGTTTCTTTTACAGGTGACGCTAAGCCAACAGTGTGGGTGATAGGCCACTCGTATATATATCGGGCAGAAAAAAGGGCGAAAGTCTGTTCAGGTGGGAGGAAATTAGAGTTTCATAACACATATTTCACCTGGAGAGGTATCAGAGGCCTGCTATGGCCACAGGTACTAATGGAGGTAATCAAGGTAGGGAGAGAGGCAAGAGGTCCGGTCATCTTAGTTATACAGGCCGGGGGAAATGACCTAGGTCATCACAAGAGCGCATAAGTAATGGCAATAATGAAACTAGACACTGAGCGCTTCAGAGAATTTTTCACAAAACTAACTATAGTATGGTCAGAGATTGTGCCGATAGCGGTATGGCAAGGTGCGCGTGACATCACGGCCAACAAACGGACAAGGCGGGTAATAAATATTCGGATGGAAAAATTTAGAAGAGACAGAGGCGGTGTAGTGATACAACACCAACAACTGGAAGGAGATAAAGCAGGCCTCATACGGCCCGACGGTGTTCACTTATTGGATATTGGACTGGACATATTCCTGTCAGGACTCCAGGATGTAGTGGAACAAGCGTTAAGAGTGATGGATGGGGGTCAGAGTCCTCCATACGAGTACGCAGGATCCTCCGTGGCCTGGAAATAGAAAGTAGATGTTACACTTGTTGGCCAACTTGTCGGTGTGGAGACCTAGGGCATGCTGCAACAAGCTGAATTACTTTAGAAATAAATTCCTTTCTAATGGAATGAGTATAAACAGTTAATAAAGCTGTGACCGATCCTCACCCATCCAGTTTTAAGAGTTACATGATTGTATTGTCAAGGAAAGGGGGGCGATAGGGGGCTGAGCGTCTAGGTGTGGTTGGGGGTCCCCACAGTCTGCCTTGGCTAGATGCAGTTAAAAATTCTTATTAGATACACAGGCGGTGCAGCTTGCTTCGCAACTGGGCTACTGCGCCCAAAGTATTGCCGGGGCTAAATGCAGTTAAAAATTCTAATTAGATACACAGGCTGTGCAGCTTGCTGCACAGCTGGGCTACTATGCCCAAAGTATTGCCTAGGCTAGAAGCAGTTAAAAATTCTACGCTGACTAGCAGACACTGAATCTTTGGAGCAGACCTCTGAGTAAACAGCTTTTCAGACTCAACCATCTGTGTTACCCCAAGCCATAGTGTATGTAGATTCTTATGGTTAAAAGGGGGGGGAGCGACCCAACCCACCTGGAATTGACGATGCCAACATCACGTAAAACACAGCAAGGGGACTACAAAAAGAGTCTCCATTTTTTCCAAAAATTGTGGCACAGACACCACTTAAGTGGCATCAATTACCCCAGAGTTGATTAAAACGGTTGGTGTGGTGATTTTACAAAATCCTCAAGCTTTTAGTCTCCCCAGGGTGACACAGGTGTAGAAAAGTCCTTGCAGATCCATGATTTGTTCATCTTTATGAACGTGAGTCTGTCTACATTCTCAGTGGAGAGCCGCGTGCGCTTATCTGTCAGCACACCACCAGCAGCACTGAACACAAGTTCAGAGAGAACACTGGCTGTGGGGCATGACAAGATCTCCAAGGCGTGAGTGGCTAGCTCAGGCCATTTTTCCAGATTGGAAGCCCAAAATGAGCAAGGGTCCTGTGACACAATCATGGCTTCGATGTTCACTTGGAGATACTCCTGTACTATCCTCTCTAGGCGTTGACTATGTGACAGACTTCTTGTCTCCTGTGGCCTTGCAAAGGATGGTCTAAAAAAGTGGTCAAGCTATTCCACAAAATTGCTGTTACCAGCAGATATTGTGTTACTGTTATGGTTTGAGTGATGAAAACTCGTCAGTCCACCGGTTGGCACATTAGAACTGTGAGATTCACTACGTGCACCACTGGTGTTTTTTGGAAAAGCACATGTAAGATTCTGCAACAGCCTCTTCTGATACTCCTGCATGCGTGAATCCCTTTCTATGGCAGGAATTATTTCAGCAAATTTACTTTTGTACCTTGGATCTAAGAGTGTGGCAATCCAGTAGTCGGGATTGCTTCGAATTCTGACAATCCGAGGGTCATGTTGCAGGTAGTGCAGCATGAAGGCACTCAAGTGTCTTGTGCATCCAGGATTACCAAGTCCTTGTTGTGTTGGTTTCGAGGTAAGATTCATGCTTTCTTCCTCTGCCCTCTCCCCCAACCTCGCACAACAGAAATGTGATCAAGGTCTCCCTCATCTAATGAGTCTTCCATGCCCATCGCCAGATCGTCCTCCACTTCTTCCTCGGCTCCTGCACCTTCCTCAACAGTTTGGCTGCTACCATGTGCCCTGGTTAATCCCTATCCCCCACCCTCCCATGCCTGCCGCCTTGTTGCTGCCGACCGTCTGGACCTTGGAGATGTTATCACTTCTGCATATGGCTCCTCCTCTACTTCCTCCACCTCCTCTTGTCCCACCACCTGACTCTGAATTCGGTTTAGCGTGTGCTCCAGCATGTAAATCACTGGAATAGTCATGCTGATAATGTCATCGCCAGCACTAAACATGTTCGTCGTCATTCCAAAACTGTGCAGAAGGGTGTTTGGCACCCCTGAGGGTTCAGTCGCCACAGAGGTACTGCATCTCACCCAGAGGTATGGTATCTCACCCTCAGGTAAGGAAGGAGTATGGCTCGGGACCTTAGCACCTGTATCCAACACATACCCGCAGTGGGGGTAGGGCGAGATTACTCCTAAGGGAGAGCACAGTCCCAGGTCCCTAGCTGGTGGGAGGGTCCTATGTAGTAGGTGTGGGTGGAGAAAACAGCTTAGGGGAGCACATGACAGGGAGAGTATAAATAGGAAGCCATCTTAGAAAGAGCAAGCCAGTCAGAGGAGGAGAATTGACAGGAGCAGAGGTTCTGCATGAGCTCTGCTCTGGAGGCAGGCCTAGGACTGAAGGAGAGAAGAGAGGAGAGGGAGCAGGAAGGCTCCAGGAACCGAAGGGATCCTAGGGGTATGGGCCATGCAGAAGGCCACCCGTACACCCACTGCTTCCAGGAGGTAGAGGGGTCAGGCCAGATAAGAGGAACTGGTCCTTCAACTAGCGGAGAAACAGTAAGGCTCAACTAGAAACTGGAGGCTGCAGCATTTCATGTACTGCAGGCCAAAGTCCACACCTGTCTCACTAAGAAGGTAGCCACATAGGACCCAGGGGACGGAACAAACGTCGCCCGCCAAGGCCCGAGGATACCGGATAGAAGTGTCACTGGGTGTGAGGTGCAGGCAGAAGGCAAGAGAAACGACACACAGAAGGGGGTCCTGCTAAGTACTCCGGAGCTATCTGGTGGTGGACTGAGCCCCTCACTGAGTATGCAGAGCGCGACGGGGGAGATTGCTCTGGTACCTGTAATCTGGACTGCAACAACTGTGAGTAAAGATTTTGGGACTGCATCGCACGGTCTCTGTGTTCATTACTGACTCCCTGCACTACAACCACCATCATCCACCCAATCTGGCATGAAGCTACACTCTTCCTGTGGGGAGAAATAATACCATTGCTGCAAAACCACCAGCTTCAGAGGTCTGTTCTGCAGCGGCGGCCCCTTTGGCCGCACTCCACAGGTGGCGTAGATGGACATTATAAAACCCATATATACAAATTACCCTTGGATTGACCGCCCTGGGTCACGGACCGGGTAACCGCCACAGTGACTACAACCCCCAGCGTCTACCGGCCCGACTTCGGGTACCCCACGGCCCAGGGGGCGCGTCAACTTCATTGGTCCCTGATCTGAGACCACTGCTGCAGCGTGATTTGCCCCACCTCTGGATCTCTTTGGCCCAGGCTATACGTCAGAACGTATTTCACCTGGGCTTGTCGGTGCTGCCACAGTCGCTGCAACATGTGCAGAGTTGAATTCCACCCTGTAGGCACATCGCATTTCAGCCGGTGAACTGGCAGGCCCAACAACTTCTTTTAGAGATGTAAGACGTTGAGCTGCGGGATGCGAATGGCGGAAGTGAGCACACAGCAACCGTGCCCTCTGGAAAAGGCCATCTAGTCCGGCATAGTGGGCTAAAAATTGCTGGACAACCAGGTTGAACACGTTTGCCATACAAGGCACGTGTGTGACATTGCCCCGGCGAAGGGACGCACCCATGTTGCAGCATTGTCACACACGACTTTCCCTGGTTGCAGGTCCAGTGGAGACAACCATTCATGAAAGTGGATGGCATTACCAGACAGGCTTGGTTGCAGGTGGAGGACCTAGAGGAGGTTGAGGAGGCAGAAGCAGTGGAGGAACTTCTAGATAAAGAGGATTGACGTCCAACTCGTGGAGACGGCAAGACTTGGACAGCAGCCCCTTGTCCTGGTGTCACCATAGTTACCCAGTACCCAGTCAGAGACATGTAACGCCCCTGTCCATGCCTACTTGTCCAAGTGTCTGTGGTTAAATGCACCCTGTAACACACAGAGTTTCTCAAAGAAGTGGTGATGTTGTGTGCAACATGCTTGTGTAGCGCAGGTACACCTTTCTTTGAGAAGTAGTGCCGACTGGGCATCTGGTACTGGGGCACTGCGACGGACATAAGGTCTCGAAAATCCTTTGTGTCCACCTCCCGGAAAGGCAGCATTTCTGTAGCCAACAGCTTGCAGATGGTGAAATTCAACCTCTTAGCTTTGTAATGGCTCGGAGGAAATGGTATTTTACTTGTCCACATCTGAGGGACCGAGGGCTGGCTGTTGTGCTTAGACGGGGTTGATTAGGGTGTCCCCGGCAAGCTGCCGGTCTGTGAGGAAGATGCAGGCGGAAAAGTTAGGTTGCCTTGAATCAAGGTGGTGCTCTCGATGTCGGAGAGTGCCCAACACCAGCTGGTGTTTCCACTTCCAAATGAAATAATGACCTGCCAATCACACTGGCTGTTGCGGGTAAAGAGGTGGCAGGTCTACGTCCAAAAACGTGTGTGACTGCTGTCCCCCCAGTCACAGAGGATGAAAAGGCCGCTGATGCACAAGATGGGACAGACGGTGGTTGGCCCGGCCCGCTAGACCGCATTGTAGCATAGTGAGCTTCCCACTGCAACTTATGCTTCATATCCATGTGATGGTTCATGCATGAAGTACTCAAACTATGGATTTTTTGGCCTCTACTTAGCTTTTGGTGACAAATATTACAGATAACACGAGTTGGGTGATCCTTATCGATCTGAAAAAATGCCCAGGCTATGCAAGGCTTAGAGCCCATGTTACCTGAAGAGCCAATACGACTTGTGGTCAGAGGCAGAGTTGTGGTTGAGGATGCAGTTGTTGACCTGCTTCCAGTACTCCGTCTCTGTCCAGGAAGGCGCAACCTAACCTCGTCATCAATAGCATCTGAGACGCCCAGCTGCGCTTGGTATAACAGATCCTAGAAGAGTGCATTGATGGAATCCTCCACAAGAGGCCCCCATAAACATTTACACATCTCCACCTTCCACCTCAGACCAGCATAGGGAGCCTGTTAGGGACATAAATAGGGAAGGTGGAGCTAGGCAGTTCAGTTCCTCTGAAGAGTTCCTGCAGTAGAGAAGCCTAAGAGAGGTCAGTCTACAGTGGAGCTCAGTCTAGTCTAGAGTACTCAGTTAATAGTTCAGCAGTGGAGCACGAGGCTCTTGCTAGCTAGATTCAGGGAGCCCAGTTAGAGCTTAAGGTGTGCCGGTGCCATAAGATGGGTGAAACACTGCAAGCTGCCGTTAGTGTGCATAGCCTAGTGAGGGCCTGAGTAGGCTGAAGGCAAGTGGAGAGTTAGTACACACGGGGCAGAGTAGCTTAACCAGCTCACCCCGAAGCATTTACCGGACAACGGATCCGAGCTAACCAGGATCTCTATGACCCAGTAAGGTATAACTGGAATCCCTGGAGTACTAAAAGTGCCAGGATCGCTAAGGTGCTGATACGTAACAGAGCCAGAAGACGCTTAGGCCACGCATACTGAGAGCGTGAACTCCAAGACAAGGCCCTACCACAAGGTCAGCCAGCGCAGGACAGAAACAAAGTTAGGCCTAGCTCCAGGCAGGTCAGAAACTTACTACGCAGAGGCAAGAAACAGGAGGTCCTACATCCGCTCATTGGTGAGGATCCTGATAGGCACCCTTCACCCTACCGTGCTCCGGCATGTGCCTAAATTTCCTCCAGTAAAAGGTACTGAAGTGACTACCGTGTCTGTTCCCTTTCTTGCTCTGACCCAGCTGGGTCTCGCCTGTCCTGCATTCCCCCTGCATACGCTGCCCTGAGGCCTAGCTCCACCTGTGGGGAGCTATACCATCGAGCTGCCTTATCACCGGCCTCAGTGGACTGCTGCAGCGCTGGTGGTTCTCACCAGATACCACAGGTGGCATCACAAACTCTTATAAAAATTAACAATTATCCACCCTTTTAAAGAGTGACCCCAGGGTATGGGCCCGGGAGCCGACCACCGCGACATCCCAAAGGCCAGGCAAAGGCCCGAGTACCGAGTCATCCACATTCCCTGGTCTAGTCACATCCTCCACCTCCTCTGCTGACCTCATCGACTGGCTGACTGTGGGTTGACAGTAAGTGGGATCTCCAACCTCATCATCATCACCCTGTGTGTTCTCACACCCGTCGTCGTCAGAGCCAACCTCTTCCTGCCCTCACTGATAAGTAAAGTTGTCGCTCCAATCAGGTATTTGAGTCTCATCATCGTCTTCATCATTGTCTCCACCAACAGGAATTACAGTTTGGGAACGAGGGTCTACATTATGCTCAGAACCTTCTTCATCTGGTCCTGGATCCGACTCATAAAGATTCTGGGCATCAGTGCAGATCATTTCCTCGTCTGGATTAACAGAAGCTCTGGAGCAGACCTCCGTTTCCCAGGCTATAGTATGAGGAAACAGCTGTGCAGACTCAACGATCTGTGTTACCCCATACTCAGATGGGCAGCTGGAGACTTGGGAGCTGTGAGGAAGCAAGTGCGATTGGGGTGACACCTCTGAGGACTGTAGTATTTGCGATGTTGAAGTTGAGGTGGAGGAGAGCCCACTTGAAGAAGCACTTGATATCCGTTGAAGTACCTGCTATTTTTGTGCCTCATCTGGAATTTGTAACGATGGGCATATATCTGTAAGAAAGAGATCGTATCACATTGTCCACCAAAAGAAGTAGACATCTTAGTTTGGCTGGAAGATGGTCTTTCTTCTGCATATGTTACCCACCCACCGCAGGGGGGCTCGACCCACAAACGGACAGGCACCAGTATTGGGAGAGGGGGGCTGGCCGTCAGGGTCCACCACGGCTCTGACACAAACCTGGCGATACAGAGGTCGCACGGGCAGGAACGGACTGGCCGTGTCGGCTTCGCACTCCAGCGTAGTCCCTCTGCCCACTCGCGCCGGTAACCTCAAAGGGATATGCAAGCGACTTTTCTTCCCAGGGCTGTTCCCTGCACAGCAGGAACGTGGGGGAGCTTAGGTTGGCCTTCCACTGTACTCCCTTACCTCCCTCACCCTCTTTCCTTCTTCCGTTCTCCATCTAACCCCTTGGGTCTGTGGTGTCCGCTCTCCCTCCAGCTCTCTCCTTCTCACAGGTGGTCTACCGCTTGTATTCACACTGTGGTGAATCTTTCGGGCCCAGGCATAAGAAGTTGTCGAGGCACTGGATAATATGTGCCCCCTTAGAAACGTCCATTTCAACCCATTCGAGGAAGCAACTAAACGCCTCAAATAGTGAGCAGGATCTGGAGCACCCCATGGGCAAATAGCGATCTATATACCCAGAAGCAAGACAATAGGTGGCACAGGTAGTAAGTAACTGGAATGCCGCATCAATGTCTGTTTTGGCCATTAGGGTGACCCTTCCCAACTTCTTGATCCGCCTGATTGCCTTGTCAAAGGATGTACAGTATATACTACTGTACTTGGTTCCGCGTCGATGTTGTCGTTTATTGACCTGCCCCTTGGATATGACAAATGGTGGATTAGTCCGAATGTATTGGGTTCCGTTTTTGGCACAACTCACAAAAAGAATACCAATTCGCCTTGTAAGGAAAGTGTTCTGAATGGAACCGCCATTCTACCTAAAGATATTTATTTTTTTTAATTTTCTAGTCACGACGTCTGGGTGTTGGTAGGCTGATTTTAGATTTTTTCTCCAGCCTTTCTTGATTTTAGAAGGGCATGACATGCCTATATCTGTGTCTCCCCCTCCTTTTACTCCTCCACCTCTTTTCTTTTCCCATGACTATATGTACTTGTTGTAACATACCTGGCGGTGTACTTGCATAGTGTACCATCTCCCACTATGCAAGATTGCAATCTTAGCCTTCAGTCCAGTTTGTAAGTCGTGCTCCTGTTCTTGCTGTGGACATGCTCTGGTCTGACTGTTTAGGGCGGCGGCCCGGTTATTTCCTGCTTCTTATAGCTGCTGTGGGCACACCTTTAATGCGTCCTCAGCCTATTACTGTCTGTCACTGGATATTTAAACCAGCTTCACCTGGAAGCTAGTGCCTGAGCATCTTGGTCCTTCAGAGGGCTTCTTGCCTCGATAGTGCCAGGTCCTGTCTGAACTAACTCCTAGCCTGTTGTCTGTTTGCCTTCCTGGAGGCTGTATTTCCAGGCCTGTCTGAACTCGCTCTTAGCCTGTTCGTTTCTGCCTCTGGGGGCCATATTCCCAGGTTCGTTCCTGTATTTTTCTTCAGTACAGTTCCTGTCTGAACTGTCTCCTAGCTTCCGACCTGTTTTGTCTTTATGTTCATTTGTTCCCTTTTTCTGCAGTGTTTGAACCAGCTCTTCAATTTTTCTAGACTCGTTACTGCATTTTGTTGCAGTAACTGTTCTTGTCTGAAATGTCTCCTTGCTTCTTACCTTTTTTTTCTTTATGTCCGTTTGCTCCCTTTTTCTGCAGTGTCTGCACCAGCACTTGGCTTTACCTAAGCTCGTTCCTGCGTTTTGTTGTAGTAACTGTTCTTGTCTGAATTATCTCCTAGCTTCTTACCTGTTTTGTCTTTATGTCCGTTTGCTTCCTTTGTCTGTAGAGTCTGAACCTGCACCTAACATCTACTCGTTGTCATTGTGCTTCCGTTTGTGAGTTGGAGTCCTTTCGCTACTTCTTTGCAAGTAACTTGTGTGTATCTGGTTCTGCCTTTCTTTTCCAGTCTGTTCCGTGTGAACAGAGTCCTGTCCCCTTTGCTTTGTCTTTGTTTAACGCTTCGGCGATTTAATTCTGTCCTGTCTTACTTACCGCTCCGGCGGTTCCTGCCTGCTCAGCCTTGTCCTCCGCACTTGCGGTTTCGCTCTGCTCAGCCTTGTCCACCGCGTCTGCGGTTTCGCTCTGCTCAGCCTTGTTTACCGCGTCTGCGGTTTCGCTCTGCTCAGCCTTGTCAACTGCGTCTGCGGTTTCGCTCTGCTCAGCCTTTTCTACCGCGTCTGCGGTTTCGCTCTGCTCAGCCTTGTCTACCGCGTCTGCAGTTTTGCTCTGCTCAGCCTTGTCTACCGCTTCTGCGGTTTCACTCTGCTCAGCCCTGTCCACCGCGTCTGCGGTTGTGCTCTACTCAGCTTTGTCTACCGCATCTGCGGTTTCGCTCTGCACAGCCTTATCTACCGCATCTGCGGTTTCGCTCTGCACAGCCTTATCTACCGCGTCTGCGGTTTCGCTCTGCTTAGCCTTGTCTACCACGTCTGCGGTTTTGCTCTGCTCAGCCCTGTCCACCGCATCAGCGGTTTTGCTCTGCTCAGCCCTGTCCACTGCGTCTGCGGTTTCACTCTGCTCAGCCCTGTCCACCGCGTCTGCGGTTGTGCTCTACTCAGCTTTGTCTACCGCGTCTGCGGTTTTGCTCTGCTCATACTTGTCCACCGTGTCTGCGGTTTTGCTCTGCTCAGCCTTGTCTACTGCATCTGTGGTTTTGCTCTGCTCAGCCTTGTCTACCGCGTCTGCGGTTTTGAACTGCTCAGCCTTGTCCACCGCGTCTGCGGTTTTGCTCTGCTCAGCCTTGTCTACCGCATCTGCAGTTTCGCTCTGCTCAGCCTTGTTTACCGCGTCTGCGGCTTTGCTCTGCTCAGCCTTGTCTACCGCACCTGCGGTTTCGCTTTACTCTGCTTGATTACCGCATCCGTGGCTCTGAACCCGTCTCCCAGTCGGTACTGGACCCTACCCAGCCTGCGCTCTAGCCTGCCTGTTTCTGTATTCCCCGGTGTGGGTCAACAGCCGTGTCCGGGGTCTGACCTGGAATGGCACCTGGTACCTCTGCTCGGTTCCCCCCTGGTGCACTGGCGTTGTATGCCGTCATGCGACCTTGGTCGGATGGGGCAGATACTTACTTATGCCCCTCCATGCACTCTCCGGTTCATGGCACAGTGGAATCACTAATCACGCACACGCCAGTCATTCCTGGTGTGTGCATAACACTTGTCAGTTTCCCATGTGTAAGTTGTGTCTTCTGAGCAGTTTGGAAGGAAAGGTAGGATGTTCTAAAGGAGAGAAATGTCCAGGAAGGATGAGAGATTTTGCTAAATTAAATTCTCACTACACAATCAGTAACAAACCCGAAAAGAAGGAAGAATGGAAAGCATTTAAGGAGACCAGAATGGCTAAATACTGAACTTAAAAACTTGCTAAAAGGGAACAAAGAAATGAATATCAATTGGAAAGAAGGGTTCATATCTAAAGAAGAATATAATGCTGTCTTCAAAAAAGCTGGGCTAGCGTTAGAAGAGCTAGAGCCAGTAATGAAGTGAGGCTTGCAAGAGAGAACAAAAGCAATAAGAAAGGATTTTGGTACTAAGTCAAAAGTTAAATAAAAGCCTAAGATGCTATAGGATTTTTACAGGATGAAAAGGGTAAAGTGGTCAAACATTATGTTAAGAAGACTGAACTTTTAAATTCCTATTTTGCTTCTGTGTTCTCTAAGAAAGCAAATGTAATATCAAGTGATCTTCACTGTGCTGTAGAAGAAAAGGAACATGTGAACAAGTCATACGTATGTAAACTGCATAAGAGTGGTCATGTTGGCTTTAGGCATCAGAATTAATTACATCATTTACCATCTATGTTACATCGATGTCTGTTCAATCAATGGTCAACCATTCTCAAAATTTGCCAAAATCAGTCTTGGTCAAAAGCAGTATAACTGCTAGCTCAAATCCCTCCTGCCTTTTTAGGGCTATGAATACAGGATGAGCAGAGGGACTAGCAAATATAAACAGAGCCATGCTGCTTCTGCTGCTTTCCAGTAAGTCACCCTAGTGATGGATTCACACCTAAACTGCTCTGCACTGCTGTATAATGTCTTCCTTGCTGCTGCTTCTGATTATCTGTTACGTACAGGCAGGGGTTTAGGAATCCTTCATGTTTGAGTGTCCTGTATATGGGAGATCATAGCAAGTAATCTATACCACCTAATTCAGTGATATCTAAAAATTAGCAGATGAGCCAAAAGAGGAAAGATCAGTAAAATATCTGGATACAAGTCATATGTTTTGTAAAATGGTGCCCCAGAATCAATGTACAAACAAATCCCTGATAATTACGTTGCTGTTGCATAACATTTGTCTTTTTGTCTTATTGGATATAAAATATTTTCTGACACTTACATCAAAAGCAAACTTCTGATAAATATAACTTTGAACATCTGCATAAGGTAGAGTGGTCGAGCGGTCTAAGGCGCTTGATTTAGGCTTGAGTCTCTCTGGAGGTGTGGGTTCAAACCCCACAGCTGCCATTATTTATTTGGATCTAATTTTTACCAAAATTTAGGAAACGGTTGAGGAAGTAAAGGGTGCTGAGAACTTAGGAGGCAGCGATCATGCTATTCTATAATTTTGAACTACAAAAGGAGCAAAACCTGCGAAAACTTAGATTTTAAGATTGGACTGTAGAAAGGCAGTTTTTAATGGACTCAGTAAAAAAGGAAGGAAAGGTAGGATGTTCTAAAGAAAAGAAATGTCCAGGAAGGATGAAAATTTTGCTAAATTAAATTCTCACTGCACAATCAGTATCAATCCCGAAAAAAAGGAAGAATGGAAAGCATTTAAGGAGACCAGGATGGCAGAATACTGAACTTAAAAACTTGCTAAAAAGGAACAAAGAAATGAATGTCAGATGGAAAGAAGGGTTCATATCTAAAGAAGAATATAATGCTGACTGTAGGGAAAGCTGGGCTAGTGTTAGAAGAGCTAAAGCCAGTAATGAAGTGAGGCTTGCAAGAGAGACCAAAACCAATAAGAAAGGATTTTGGAAGTAAGGCAAAATTTAAAGAAAAGCCAAAGATCCTATTGCATTTTTAAAGGATGAAAAGGGTAAAGTGGTCAAAAATGATGTTGAGAAGACTGAACTTTTAAATTACTATTTTGCTTCTGTTTTCTCTAAGAAAGCAAATGTAACATCAAGTGATCTTCACTTTGCTGTAGAAGAAAAGGAACATGTGAACAAGTCATACGTATGAGTAGTGCATATGAGTGGTCATGTTGGCTTTAGGCATCAGAATTAATTAAATCATTTACCATCTACTGTATGTTACATCCATGTCAGTTCAATCAATGATCAACCATTCTCAAAATTTGCCAAAATAAATCTTGGTCAAAAGAAGTCTAACTGCTAGCTCATATCCCTGCTGCCTTTTTAGGGTTATCAATACAGGATGAGCAGAGTGGTTAGCAAACATAAACAGAGCCATGCTGCTTCTGCTGCTTTCCAGTAAGTCACCCTAGTGATGGATTCATAGCTACACTGCTCTGCACTGCTGTATAATGTCTTCCTCTGCTGCTTCTGATTATCTGTTACGTACAGGCAGGGGTGTAGGAATACTTTATGTTTGAGTGTCCTGTATATGGGAGATCATAGCAAGTAATCTATACTACCTAATTCAGTGATATCTAAAATTTAGCGGATGAGCCAACAGAGGAAAGATTAGTAAAATATCTGCATACAAGTTATATCTTTTGTAAAATGGTGCCCCAGAGACAATGTACAAACAAATCCCTGATAACTACGTTGCTCATGCATAATAACATTTGTATTTTTGTGTAATGGGATATACAATATTTTCGGCGACTTATATCAATAGCAAATTCTGTTTTAAATAAGTTTAAACATCTGTAGGAGGTAGTGTGGCCGAGCGGTCTAAGGCGCTGGATTAAGGCTCCAGTCTCTCTGGAGGCGTTGGTTCAAATCCCACCACGGCTATTATTTATTTGGATCTAATTTTTACCAAAAATTAGGAAACGGTTAAAGAAAAGCAAAAGATGCTATAGGATTTTTAATGGATGAAAAGGGTAAAGTGGTCAATATTGATGTTGAGAATACTGAACTTTTAAATTCCTATTTTGTTTCTGTGTTCCCTAAGAAAGCAAATGTAACATCAAGTGATCTTCACTGTGCTGTAGAAGAAAAGGAATATGTGAACAAGTCATACGTATGAATACTGCATATGAGTGGTCATGTTGGCTTTAGGCATCAGAATTAATTACATAATTTACCATCTATGTTACATCCATGTCAGTTCAATCTATGATCAACCATTCTCAAAATTTGCCAAAATCAATCTTGGTCAAATGAAGTCTAACTGCTAGCTTATATCCCTGCTGACTTTTTAGGGCTATGAATACACGATGAGCAGAGTGATTAGCAAATATAAACAGAGACATGCTGCTTCTGCTGCTTTCCAGTAAGTCACCCTAGTGGTGGATTCATAGCTACACTGCTCTGCACTGCTGTATAATGTCTAGAGATGAGCGGTGTTCGAATCGAACTGTTCACCAATTTCAAATTCGAGCTGTTTTGGGTGGTGTTCGAGCCGTTCGACGAACCCGAACGATTTGAAAAAAATCCGGCTGTTCGAGGTTATGTTTAATAACTGTTCGTGCACCAAAATCGTAACTGGATTTTTTCACAGTAATGCTGATAATCTATGTTAAAACACAGTTTGAGTGGAGGGGCATGGGATGGATCTCTGCATAAATAATGAAGATCTCAATTTTTTTTTCTCTTTCCCGCATTTACAGTGGGGAGGTGCAGTTTGTCAGCCTATCAGCAGCGTTGTAATGCACACGCCCGGGCTGAGGGGTGTGTGCGTGTATATGTAGTGATTCCACTGGACCGTGCCGGAGAGTGAATGCCTGGAGGGGCGTAACTAAGTATCCACCCGATCCGACCAGGGTCACACGACGGCATACGATGCCAGTGGACCAAGGAGGAACCGAGCAGAGGGACCAGGTGCTACTCCAGGATAGACCCAGGACAAGGCTGTTGACCCACACAGGGGAATACAGGAACAGGCAGGTTAGGCTGGCACACAGACTGTTGGGTATAGGCAGACACGGCTGGTATGCTGACTGGCGGATGCTGGTAAGCACGACTGGTATGCAGGCAGGGAGGTACTGGCAGGTATGACAGGTTGGAGCACTGAGTGGATAGGACCCAGTACTGACTGGGACTCAGGAACAGAACCGCAGATGCTGTGGACAAACAGCAGAGTGAGGCCGCCCAGAGCGGTGAGCAAGAGCAGAACAAGACGAGACCGGCTGGAGCGGTGAGCGAGAGAAGAGCAAGACAAGGCCGCCTGGAGCGGTGAGCGAGAGAGGAGCAGGACAAGAATGCTGAAGCAGCGAGCAAAGGGTCAGAGCAGAGCGAGACTGCCGGAGCAGCGAGCAAAGGGTCAGAGCAGAGCGAGACTGCCGAAGCAGTGAGCAAAGGGTCAGAGCAGAGCAAGACTGCCGGAGCAGCGAGCAAAGGGTCAGAGCAGAGCGAGACTGCCGGAGCAGCGAGCAAAGGGTCAGAGCAGAGCGAGACTGCCGGAACAGTGAGCAAAGGGTCAGAGCAGAGCGAGACTGCCAGAGCAGCAAGCAAAGGGTCAGAGCAGAGCGAGACTGCCGGAGCAGCGAGCAAAGGGTCAGAGCAGAGCGAGACTGCCAGAGCAGCGAGCAAAGGGTGAGAGCAGAGCGAGACTGCCGGAGCAGCGAGCAAAGGGTCAGAGCAGAGCGAAACTGGGCTCTGTTAACACGGAACAGACTGGAAGGAAAAGGCAGAACCAGGTAGACACAGGATGCTTGGTTGTGAGTAGTGACTAGTTGGAATTGCAGCCCTTGGGCTAGGTTACATCAGTTCCTATCACTTTTATCAGGCAGGTCTGTTTTAGTGCTGTGCAAGTGCTTTTCACAGCATTTGGCTAAATCTAGCTAAGCAAATCCTTTTGGGCCTCTTGCAGTGTGTGTTAGTCAGTGGAGTAGCCTATCTGTGCTGCAAGCTACAGCACCTGTGTATGTAATACAAATTTTTTACTGCACCTAGCCAAGTAAAACCTTTTGGGCATATTAGCAGTGTGTGGTACTCATTCTATTAGGCCATCTATACTAATCTCCACCAGCTTTCAAATTACTAATAAATTTTAGCTGCATCTTGCCTGTAAAATTATTTTGGGCATATAAGCAGTGTGTGGTACTCATTCTATTAGGCCATCTATACTAAGCTCACCCAGCTTTCAAATTACTAATAATTTCTAGCTGCATCTTGCCTGTAAAATAATTTTGAGCATGTTAGCAGTGTATGGCACTCATTCTGTTAGGCCATCTATACTAAGCTCCACCAGCTTTCAAATTACTAATAATTTTTAGCTGCATCTTGCCTATAAAATAATTTTGTGCATATTAGCAGTGTGTGGTACTCATTGTATTAGGCCATCTATACTAAGCTCCACCAGCTTTCAAGTTACTAATATTTTTTAGCTGCATCTTGCCTGTAAAATAATTTTGGGCATATTAGCATTGTGTGGTACTCATTCTATTAGGCCATCTATACAAAGCTCCACCAGCTTTCAAATTAATAATAATTTTTAGCTGCATCTTGCCTGGAAAATAATTTTGGGCATATTAGCAGTGTGTGGTACTCATTCTATTAGGCCATCTATACTAAGCTCCACCAGCTTTCAAATTAATAATAATTTTTAGCAGCATCTTACCTGTAAAATAATTTTGGGCATATTAGCAGTGTGTGGTACTCATTCTATTAGGCCATCTATACTAAGCTCCACCAGCTTTCAAATTACTAATATTTTTTAGCTGCATCTTCCCTGGAAAATAATTTTGGGCATATTAGCAGTGTGTGGTACTCATTCTATTAGGCCATCTATACTAAGCTCCACCAGCTTTCAAATTACTAATAATTTTTAGCTGCATCTTGCCTGGAAAATAATTTTAGGCATAGTGGCAGTGTGTGGTACTCATTCTATTAGGCCATCTATACCAAGCTCCCCCAGCTTTGAAATTAATAATAATTTTTAGCTGCATGTAGCCCGGAAAATAATTTTGGGCATAGTAGCAGTGTGTGGTACTCATTGTATTAGGCCATCTATACCAAGCTCCACCAGCTTTGAAATTAATAATAATTTTTAGCTGCATCTAGCCCGGAAAATAATTTTTCTTCCCAATAGTGGTAACAATAGAAATATGGGGTGCGCGCCTGGCTAACAAAAATGTACACTTCATAACAAAAAACACCAGCCTAGCGCACTGCATTAATAAGATGGCATCATCGTCTCTCCCAGTGCTAGGCCTACTACGCCGGCTAGCATTCCTGTGCCTAAAACACAATGTATGGGTCCGCGCTAGCCACAATGCTGAGGGCTCTAACGCTGCTGCTAATGCTTTATCACAATTCAATTGGCAGATTTTCACAGAGCTCCTCCCCAACGCCCACCCATCGGGCAACAGTTGCACCCTCCCTATGGGTTCTAGTGACGAATAGCTGATGCCATTAATCAGAGAGACAGTTGCCCCGTCGACGTGGCAAGCATACGGTAAGGCATGGGAAGAGTGGACACGACTTGTAGCAGTAGACAGGTTGACCAATGTGAACAAGCCAGATTACAAGTCAACATAGAATTTCTCCACCAGCTAATGATGAAGAGCATATCAGGGGCGTCAGCGCAGCAGTGTCTGACCGGAGTAGCATTTCACTTCCAACTACTGAAATGGGGAGATGTGACAAAGAGATTTATCATCAGACAATCCATAAAAGGGTGGAAAATTGGTCAGCCAAGTCAGGAGTGTAGACGTTCCGTCCCGTGTCACTAAAACTAATTTCTCACATCATATCCCTAACACCATTAACATGACACTCACAATTTGAAGCAACACTACGGCATACTGCATTTGCGATTGCCTTCTTCGGGGCGCTATGCATAAGCGAATTAGTCTGTCAATCCAAAATTACCACCAGTGGAGGCTTATTACACCAGGACGTAGTCATAGCCAATAATACAATACGTCTACGCATACGCAAATCGAAAATGGTTCCAGCGGGCAGGGGCACTTGGGTACTTCTACAACTCACAAACGGTATACTGAGTCGGGTAACAATAGTAAAAACATATTTAACCATCAGATCACAAAGTAATTTCTTCCTATCACACATTGATGGAATGCTATTATCAAGATACCACTTCCAAGCCTAATTTAATGAATGCCTAACATCGGCAGGGAACCACCCCAAAGATTACGGGACACACTCATTCCGCATAGGCACGGCCACGGAAGCAGCAATAGCAGGACTGTCAGAAACGGAAGTTCAGAGGATAGGGAGATGGCGATCCACGTGTTTGGCGAGATCCATAAGACCGGACTTGATATCTTAACATGGTTTGTTTCTTTTACAGGTGACGCTAAGCCAACAGTGTGGGTGATAGGCCACTCGTATATATATCGGGCAGAAAAAAGGGCGAAAGTCCATCCAGGCGGGAGGAAATTAGAGTTTCATAACACATATTTCACCTGGCGAGGTATTAGAGGCCTGCTATGGCCACAGGTACTAATGGAGGTAATCAAGGTAGGGAGAGAGGAAAGAGGTCCGGTCATCTTAGTTATACAGGCCGGTGGGAAATGACCTAGGACATCACAAGAGCGCATTACTAATGGCAATAATGGAACTAGACACTGAGCGCTTCAGAGAATTTTTCCCAAAACTAACTATACCAAGGTCAGAGATTGCACCGATAGCGGTATGGCAAGGTGCGCGAGACATCATGGCCATCGAACGGATAAGGCGGGTAACAAATATTCGAATGGCAAAATTTAGAAGAGACAGAGGCGGTGTAGTGATACAACACCGACAACTGGAAGGAGATAAAGCAGGCCTCATAGGGCCGCACGGTGTTCACTTAATGGATATTGGACTGGACATTTTCCTGTCAGGACTCCAGGACGGAGTGGAAAAGGCGTTAAGAGTGATGGATGGGGGTCAGAGTCCTGCATAAGAGTACGCAGGATCCTCCTTGGCCTGGAAATAGAAAGGACATGTTACACTTGTTGGCCAAATTGCTGGTGTGGAGACCCAGGACATGCTGCAACAAGCAGAATTATTTTAGAAATAAAATTCCTTTCTAATGGAATGAGTATAAACAGTTAATAAAGCTGTGACCGATCCTCACCTATCCAGTTTTAAGAGTTACATGATTGTATTGTAAAGGATAGGGGGGCGATAGGGGGATCTGAGCGTCTGGGTGTGGTTGAGGGTCCCCAGAGTCTGCCTAGGCTAGATGCTGTTAAAAATTCTTATTAGATACACAGGCGGTGCAGCTTGATACGCAGCTGGGCGACTGTGCCCAAAGTATTGCCTGGGCTAAATGCAGTTAAAAATTCTTATTATATACACAGGCTGTGCAGCTTGCTTCTCAGCTGAGCTACTACGCCCAAAGTATTGCCTAGGATAGATGAAGTTAAAAATTGTACGCTGACAAGCAGACACTGAAGCTTTGGAGCAGACCTCTGAGTAAACAGCTCTTCAGACTCAACCATGTGTGTTACCCCAAGCCATAGTGTATGTAGTTTCTTACGGTTAAAAGGGGGGGTGGCGACCCAACCCACCTGGAATTGACGATGCCAACATCACGTAAAACACAGAAAGGGGACTCCAAAAAGAGTCTCCATTTTTTCCAAAAATTGTGGCACAGACACCACTTAAGTGGCATCAATTGCCCCAGAGTTGGTTAAAACGGTTGGTGAGGTGATTTTACCAAATCCTCAAGCTTTTAATCTCCCCAGGATGACAAAGGGGTAGAAAAGTCCTTGCATATCCATGATTTGTTCATCTTCATGAACGTGAGTCTGTCTACATTCTCAGTGGACAGCCGCGTGCAATTATCTGTCAGCACACCACCAGCAGCGCTGAACACACGTTCAGAGAGAACGCTGGCTGTAGGGCATGACAAGATCTCCAAGGCATGAGTGGCGAGCTCCGGCCATTTTTCCAGATTGGAATCCCAAAATGAGCAAGGGTCCAGTGACACAGTCATGGCTTCGATGTTCACTTGGAGATACTCCTGTACCATCCTCTCTAGGGGTTGACTATGTGTCAGACTTCTTGTCTCCTGTGGCCTTGCAAAGGATGGTCTATAAAAGTGGTGAAACTATTCCACAAAATTGCTGTTACCAGCAGATATCGTGTTACTGTTACGGTTTGAGTGATGAAGACTCGACAGTCCCACTATTGGCATGTTAAAGCTGTGAGATTCACTACGTGCACCACTGGTGTTTTGTGGAAAAGCACATGTAAGATTCTGCAACAGCCTCTGCTGATACTCCTGCATGCATGAATCCCTTTCTATGGCAGGAATTATTTCGGCAAATTTACTTTTGTACCGGGGAACTAAGAGTGTGGCAACCAAGTAGTCGGGATTGCTTCGAATTCTGACAATCCGAGGGTCATGTTGCAGGTAGTGCAGCATGAAGGCACTCAAGTGTCTTGCGCATCCAGGATTACCTAGTCCTTGTTGTGTTGGTTTCGAGGTAAGAATCATGCTTCCTTCCGCTGCCCTCCCCCCAACCTCGCACAACAGAAATGTGATCAAGGTCTCCCTCATCTGATGAGTCTTCCATGCCCATCGACAGTTCGTCCTCCTCTTCTTCCTAGGCTCCTGCACCTTCCTCAACAGTTTGGCTGCTACCATGTGCCCTGGTTAATCCCTCTCCCCCACCCTCCGATGCCTGCCGCCTTGGTGCTGCCGACCGTCTGGACCTTGGAGATGTTATCCCTTCTGCATACGACTCCTCCTCTACTTCCTCCACCTCCTCTTGTCCCACCACCTGACTTTGAGTTCTGTTTAACGTGTGCTCCAGCATGTAAATCACCGGAATAGTCATGCTGATAGTGGCATCGTCAGCACTAAACATCTTCGTCGCCATTTCAAAACTGTGCAGAAGGGTGTTTGGCACCCCTGAGGGTTCAGTCGCCACAGAGGTACGGCATCTCACCCAGAGGTGTGGTATCTCACCCTCATGTAAGGAAGGAGTATGGCTCGGGTCCCTAACACGTGCATCCAACACATACCCGTAGTGGAGGTAGGGCGAGATTGCTCCTAAGGGAGAGCACAGTCCCAGGTCCCTAGCTGGCGGGAGGTTCCTATGTAGTGGGTGTGGGTGGAGCAAGCAGCTTAGGGGAGCACATGACAGGGAGAGTATAAATAGGAAGCCATCTTAGAAAGAGCAAGCCAGTCAGAGGAGGAGAAGTGACAGGAGCAGAGGCTCTGCATGAGCTCTGCTCTGGAGGCGGACCTAGCCTGGGAGGCCCAGGACTGAAGGAGAGAAGAGAGGAGAGGGAGCAGGAAGGCTCCAGGAACCGAAGGGACCCTAGGGGAATGGGTTGTTCAGAAGGCCACCCGTACGCCCGCTGCTACCAGGAGGTAGAGGGTCAGGCCAGATAAGGGGAACCAGTCCCTCAACTAGCGGAGAAACAGCAAGGCTCAACTAGAAACCGGAGGCTTCAGAATTTCATGTACTGCAGGCCAAAGATGACACCAGTCTCACTAAGAAGGTAGCCAGATAGGACCCAGGGGACGGAACACACGTCGCCCGCCAAGGCCCGAGGATACCGGATAGAAGTGTCACAGGGTGTGAGGTGCAGGGAGTAGGCCAGAGAAAGGACACACAGAAGGGGGTCCTGCTAAGTACTCCGGAGCTATCTGGGGGTGGACTGAGCCCCTCGTGGAGTACGCACAGCACGACGGGGGAGATTGCCCAGGTACCTGTAATCTGGACTGCAACATCTGTGAGTAAAGATCTTGGGACTGCATCACACAGACTCTGTGTTCATTACTAGAGATGAGCGTTGTTCTACTCGAACTGTTCGCCAATCTCAAATTCAATCTGTTTTGGGCGGTGTTCGAGCCGTTCGGCGAACACGAACAATTTGAGAAAAATTCGGCTGTTCGAGGTTATGTTCGATAACTGTTCGTGCACCAAAATCATAACTGGATTTTTTCTCAGTAATGATGAAAATTAATGTTAATACGCAGTTTGAGTGTACAGCGGGGTGGGGGGAGGGGCAGGGGATGGATCTCTGCAGGAACAATGAAGATCTCCATTTTTTTTTCTCTTTCCCGCATTTGAAGTGGGTAGGTGCAATCTGTCAGCCTATCAGCAGCGCACACATGAAGCGAAGTGCTTTTTTTCACACAAGCAAGGGCATGTGTCATTGGCAGTGTATGTCACATGTCCTTGCCCTATAAGACCAAGCCATTTTCCCCGTCGCCACCATTTTCTCACTGCTGCAGCTGCGTGTTAGACGGCACCGCTGTTGCTGTGTGCGCTATACCTTGTTAATTTCAAGCCAATTTTCGCACAAATCTACAGATAGCTTGGGAGTAGGGAATAGTTGTGATTGCAGTCCTTTTAAGGACTAGGTTACAGCATTTCCTACGATTTTTATCAGGCAGGTCTGTGCTCTTAAATAGATAGATTGTGGGAGTAAAGACTAATTGTAATTGGAGTCCTTTTCAGGACTAGGTTACATCAGTTCCTATCAGTTTTTGCCAGGCAGGTCTGTGCCAGTGCTGTGCAAGTTTTTTTCACAGCATTTGGCTGAATCTAGCAAAGCTAAACCTTTTTGGCCTATTGCAGAGTGTGTTAGTCAGTGGAGTAGCCTATCTGTGTTGCAAGATATGCCACCTGTGTATAGAATACCAATTTTTTTACTGCACCTAGTGAAGTAAAATCTTTTGGGCATAGCATCATTCTATTAGTCCATCTATACTGACCTCCATCAGGTTGCAAATTGAATATAATTTTTTTCTGCATCTAGCTCTGAAAAAATATTGGTCTTCTAGCTGTGTGTGGGACTTGTTGTATTAGTCCATCTATACTGACCTCCATCAGGTTGCAAACTGCATATATTTTTTTCTTCATCTACCTCTGAAAAAATATTGGGCTTCTAGCTGTGTGTGGGACTTGTTCTATTAATCCATCTATACAGACCTCCATCAGGTTGCAAACTGAATATATTTTTTTCTGCATCTACCTCTGAAAAAATTTTGGGCTTCTAGCTGTGTGTGGGACTTGTTCTATTAATCCATCTATACAGACCTCCATCAGGTTGCAAACTGAATATATTTTTTTCTGCATCTACCTCTGAAAAAATATTGGGCTTCTAGCTGTGTGTGGGACTTGTTGTACTAGTCCATCTATACTGACCTCCATCAGGTTGCAAACTGAATATATTGTTTTCTACATCTACCTCTGAAAAAATATTGGGCTTCTAGCTGTGTGTGGGACTTGTTGTATTAATCCATCTATACAGACCTCCATTAGGTTGCAAACTGAATATATTTTTTTCTGCATCTACCTCTGAAAAAATATTGGGCTTCTAGCTGTGTGTGGGACTTGTTCTATTAATCCATCTATACAGACCTCCATCAGGTTGCAAACTGAATATATTTTTTTCTGCATCTACCACTGAAAAAATATTGGGCTTCTAGCTGTGTGTGGGACTTGTTGTATTAGTCCATCTATACTGACCTCCATCAGGTTTCAAACTGAATATATTTTTTTCTGCATCTACCTCTGAAAAAATATTGGGCTTCTAGCTGTGTGTGGGACTTGTTGTATTAGTCCATCTATACTGACCTCCATCAGGTTGCAAACTGAATATATTTTTTTCTGCATCTACCTCTGAAAAAATATTTGGCCTTCTAGCAGTGTGTGGGACTTTCTCTATTAGTCCATCTATACTGACCTCCATCAGGTTGCAAATTAAAAATAATTTTTATCTGCATCTAGCTCTGAAAAAATATTTGGCCTTCTAGCAGTGTGTGGGACTTTCTCTATTAGTCCATCTATACTGAGCTCCATCAGGTTGCAAATTGAATATAATTTTTTTCTGCATCTAACCCAGCCAATAGTTTTGGCCTAATACCACAGTTTGGCCACTCAGCTCTGCTCGGTTCCCATCCATTGTTTTTTTGTGCAAACAACTCCAGAGTTGTTAATTAGTTAACCACCAAAATGAGTGGAAAATGGCCTGCTGCTGGTGGAAAATGGAATAAGCGTGTTGGGAAGGGGAAAAAAGGTTGTGTCCGTGGGGTAGGTGTTAAAGCAACAGTAACATCTGCAGAAGAAAGACCATCTTCCAGCCAAACTAAAATGTCTACTTCTTTTAGCGGACAATGTGATAAGATCCCTTTCTTATGGCCACGCCAATCGCTACAAATTCCAGATGAGGCACAAAAACAGCAGGTGCTCCAACGGATATCAAGTGCTCCTTTAAGTGGGCTCTCCTCCACATCAACTTCAACATCACAAATACTCCAGTCCTCAAATGTGTCACCCCAATCGCACTTGCTTCCTCAAAGCTCCCAAATCTCCAGCTGCCCGTCTGAGTATGAGGTAGAACAGATGGTTGAGTCTGCAGAGCTGTTTACTCATACTATAGCCTGGGAATCAGAGGTCGACTCCAGTGCTTCTGTGAATCCAGACGAGGAAATGATCTGCACTGATGCCCAGAATCTTTATGAGTCGGATCCAGGACCAGACGCAGAAGGTTCTGACCATAATGTAGACCCTCATTCCCAAACTATAACTCCTGTTGGTGGAGACAATGAGGAAGACGATGATAAGACTCAAATACCTGATTGGAGCGACAACTTTAGTTTTTTGTCAGGGCAGGAACAGGTTGGCTCTGAGGGCGACGGGTGTGATAACGCACAGGGTGATGATGATGAGGTTGGAGATCCCACTTACTGTCAACCCACAGTCAGCCAAGAGATGAGGTCAGCAGAGGAGGTGGAGGAAGATGCTAGTGACGACGAGGTCAGGTTGCGCCTTCCTGGACAGAGACGTAGTATTGGAAGCACGTCAACAACTGCATCCTCAAACACAACTCTGCCTCTCACCACAAGTCGTGGTGGCTCTTCAGGTCGCATGGGTGCTAAGCCTTGCATAGCCTGGGCATTTTTTCAGAACGATAAAGATGACCCAACTCGTGTTATCTGTAACATTTGTCAGCAAAAGCTAAGTAGAGGCCAAAAAATACATAGTTTGAGTACTTCATGCATGAACCGGCACATGGACATGAAGCATAAGTTGCAGTGGGAAGCTCAGTGTGCTACAATGCGGCCTAGCCGGCCGGGCCAACCACCGTCTGCCATATCTTGTGCATCCGCGGCCTCTTCATCCTCTGTGACTGGGGGGACAGCAGTCACACCTGTTTTGGGGCGCAGACCTGCCATCTCTTTACCCGCAACAGCCAGCGTGATTGGCAGGTCATCATTTTCTTTGGAGGTGGTAACACCAGCTGGTGATGAGCGCTGTCCGACATCGATAGCACCACCTTTGGATCAAGGCAACCTAACATGTCCGCCTGCATCTTCCTCACAGACCGGCAGTTTGCCGGGGACACCCTTATCAACCCCGTCTAAGCACAATAGCCAGCCCTCGGTCCCTCAGATGTGGACAAGTAAAAGACCATTTCCTCCTAGCCATGAGAAAGCTAAGAGGTTGAATTTCACCATCTGCAAGCTCTTGGCTACAGAAATGCTGCCTTTCCGCCTGGTGGACACAGAGGATTTTCGAGACCTTATGTCCGTCGCAGTGCCCCAGTACCAGAAGCCCAGTCGGCACTACTTCTCAAAGAAAGGTGTGCCTGCGCTCCACCAGCATGTCGCACACAACATCACCGCTTCTTTGAGAAACTCTGTGTGTGGCAGGGTGCATTTCACCACAGACACTTGGACGAGTAGGCAAGGACAGGGGCGTTACATGTCGCTGACTGGGCACTGGGTAACTATGGTGACAGCAGGACAAGGGGCTGCTGTCCAAGTCTTGCCGTCCCCACGAGTTGTGCGTCAATCCTCTTTATGTCAAAGTTCCTCCACTGCTTCTGCCTCCTCAACCTCCTCTCAGTCTTCCACCTGCACCCAAAGCCTGTCTGGTCATGCCACAAGCTTTCTAACTGCGCAGAAGGGATCCTGCACACCTCCTTACTATGCTGGCAGTAGGGCTCAACGTCATCAGGCGGTTTTTACATTGAAATGTCTGGGAAATGTGAGTCACACAGCTGAGGAGTTGTGGTCAGCTCTGGAGAACCAATTTCATGAATGGTTGTCTCCACTGGACCTGAAACCAGGGAAGGCCGTGTGCGACAATGCTGCAAACCTGGGTGCGGCCCTTCGCCGGGGCAATGTCACACACGTGCCTTGTATGGCTCACGTGTTGAACCTGGTTGTCCAGCAATTTTTAGCCCACTATCCCAGACTAGATGGCCTTCTGCAGAGGGCACGGTCGCTGTGTGCTCACTTTCGCCGTTCGCAGCCCGCAGCTCAGCGACTTACATCTCTACAGAAGTCGTTGGGCCTGCCACTTCACCGGCTAAAATGCGATGTGCCTACCCGGTGGAATTCAACTCTGCACATGTTGCAGCGACTGTGGCAGCACCGACAAGCCCTGGTGCAATACGTTCTGACGTATAGCCTGGGCCAACGCGATCCAGAGGTGGGGCAAATCACGCTGGAGGAGTGGTCTCAGATCAGGGACCTATGCACCCTTCTGCACAGTTTTGAAATGGCGACGAAGATGTTTAGTGCTGACGATGCCATTATCAGCATGACTATTCCGTTGATTTACATGCTGGAGCACATGTTAAACAGAATTCGGAGTCAGGTGGTGGCACAAGAGGAGGTGGAGGAAGTAGAGGAGGAGGAGTTGTATGCGGAAGGGCTAACATCTGCAAGGTCCAGACGGTCGGCAGCACCAAGGCGGCAGGCATGTGAGGGTGGGGGAGATGGTTTTACCAGGGTGCATGGTAGCAGCCAAACTAGTGAGGAAGGTGCAGGAGCCCAGGAAGAAGTGGAGGACGAACTGATGGAAGACTCATCAGATGAGGGAGACCTTGATCACATTTCTGTTGTGCGAGGTTGGGGGGAGAGGACAGAGGAAGGAAGCATGATTGTTACCTCGCCACCAACACAACAGGGACTTGGTGCTCCTGGATGCGCAACACACATGAGTGCCTTCTTGTTGCACTACCTGCAACATGACCCTCGAATTGTGAGAATTAGAAATAATCCTGAGTACTGGGTTGCCACACTGTTAGATCCCCGGTACAAAAGTAAATTTGCAGAAATTATTCCTGCCATAGAAAGGGATGCACGCATGCAGGAGTATCAGCAGAGACTGTTGCAGAATCTTACATGTGCTTTTCCATAAAATACCAGTGGTGCACGTAGAGAATCTCACAGTTCCAACTTGACAACTGTGGGACCGTCAAGTGTTCAGCACTCAAACCGTAACAGAATCACAGTATCTGCTGGTAACATCAATTTTGCGGAATCATTTCACCACTTTTTTAGTCCATCCTTTGCAAGGCCACAGGAGACAAGAAGTCTGACACATAGTCAACGCCTAGAGACGATGGTACAGGAGTATCTCCAAGTAAACATTGAAGCCACGACTGTGTCACTTTACCCTTGCTCTTTTTGGGCTTCCAATCTGGATAAATGGCTGGAGCTGGCCACTTACGCCTTGGAGATCTTGTCATGCCCCGCAGCCAGCGTTCTGTCTGAACGTGTGTTCAGCGCTGCTGGTGGTGTGCTGACAGATAATCGCACGCGGCTCTCCACTGATAATGTAGTCAGCCTCACGTTCATAAAGATGAACAAATCATGGATCCGAAACGACTTTTCTACCCCTGTGTCATCCTGGGGAGAGTAAAAGCTTGATGATTGGTTAAAATCACCCTACCAACCGTTTTAAGCTTTCAAATTACTAATCATGTTTATCTGTATCTTGGCTGGAAAATAATTTGGGCTTTGTAGCAGTGTGCAGTACTGATTCTATTATTCCATCTATAATAAGCTCCACCAGATTTAAAATTACTAATCATGTTTATCTGTATCTTGACTGGAAAATAATTTGGGCTTTGTAGCAGTGTGCAGCACTGATCCTATTAGGCCATCTATACTAAAGCTTCACCAGATTTAAAATTAATAATAATTTTTAGCTGCATCTAGCCCGGAAAATAATTTGGGGCTCCGAGATGCGCAAGACACATAAGTGCCTTCTTGCTGAACTACCTGCAGCATGACCCTCATATTGTCAGAATTCGAAGTAATCATGACTACTGGGTTGCCACACTCTTAGATCCCCCAAACTTTTCGATCAACCTTTTCATTTTAATAAAGACCAAAAAAATGGTCATTTTTGAAATTATAAGCATTAGCAGGTTGTTAGAAACTGAAATCAAACAGTTTTCAACTCAAAACTTTATTCTAGGTGATGTTACATTTTCACATAGGACCCCTTGTTCAAAAGGAGCTTCTGAACTCTCTCGTCCATTGAATTTGTCAGGTTTTGGATGGTTTCTGCTTCAATTGTTTTGCATGAGGACAGAATACCCTCCCAGAGCTGTTGCTTAGATGTGAACTGCCTCCCGCCATCATAGACACTCCTTTTAATGATGCTCCAAAGGTTCTGAATTGGGTAGAGGTCAGGGGAGCATGGGGGTCACACCATAAGTTTGTCCCCTTTTATGCCCATATCAGCCAGAGATGCAGATGTTTTATGTGCAGCATGAGATGGTGCATTATCATGCAGAAAAATGATCTTGCTGTGAAATACACGGTTCTTCTTCTTGAACCATGGCAGGAATTGCTGTTTGAGAAAATCCACATACATTATGGAGTTCATCTTTAGCGCCTTCAGGGATCCTAAAGGGGCCGACAATCTCTCTCCCCATGATTCCAGCCCAAAACATTACTCCACCTCCTCCTTGTTGGCGCTGTAGCCGTGTTTGCGTGGGGTGTCCATCAACCAGCCATCCTCCACTCCATCCATCTGGACCATCGAGCGCTGCACGGCACTCATCCGTGAACAAAACAGTTTTGAAATCAGTCTTCATGTAATGTTTGGCCCACTGGAGCCGTTTCTGCTTGTGTGAAGTGGATAGAGGAGGTCGACAGGATGGCGTATGCACAGCTGCAAACCTCTGAAGGACCCTGCATCTTGTTGTTCGGGGGACGTTGGAGGCAAAAGCAGCTTCAAAAGCTTGTCTGCTGCTATGACAAGGCTTTTTTGCCGCTGCTCTTTCAACCTGACGTAATTGCCTATAGGAAAGAGTCCTCAATTTGCCCTTATCAGCACGCACACGTGTGTACTGTGAATCAGCTACATACTTCTTGATTGCCAAGACACTTCATCCTGATCATCGCACAATGTTGATTGTAGTCATGCCTTGACCTAAACACTCCACAATTTGTTGCTTCTCAGCAGCCGACACATCCTTTTTCTTTCCCATTTTGGCAGAAAATGTAGGCTGCTTAATAATGTGAGAGAGCCTTCTTAAGTAGTCTTGCCTTTCATTGGACACACCTGCCAAACTAATTAGCACAGGTGTCTGCAATTGCTTACAGTGATATAAAGAGCCCTGACACACATCACCATCAATGAGTTTAACTGACAAACAAACAAATTCTTCCCTTATCACTCCTAAACACTTTTTGCATAATAATTTGGAACACAGTGTACATGTGCTTTTCCACAAAACACCAGTGGTTCACGTAGTGAATCTTACAGTTCTAACTTGCCAACCGTGGTCTGTATGGAGTTGTTCAATAAAGGGCCCAAAATTAAGATAACATAGATGGGAGAGGTCTCTATGAATAGGAATTCCTAAGTATTTGATACCCTGTGAGGGCCAGGCAAAGGGAAAGTTGGACTGGATGGAATCCTATATGGATTTGGGGAGGGAGACATCGAGGGCCTCAGACTTCGCTGCATTGATTTTAAAATTTGACCATGTAACAAAGTGATCTATTTCAGCCATAACAGCATGGATGGATATATGTGATTGAGTGATATATACTAGGACATCATCAGCAAATAGAGAGCACTTGTACTCGGTGCCTCCCACCTCAATCCACCTAATATTGGGGTTATGGCGAATTGATGAGAGCAGGTGCTCCGTCACTAGGATGTATAAGAGAGGGGACAGAGGACATCCCTGCCTTGTCCCATTGGTGATTGTGAAAGGTGATGAAAATGTTCTGATGCACCCCCTATGCCTTGGGACACCCGGAGCCAGACCCTTTTTGGTGGATGCTGGTGGTTGTAATCTTCGTGGCGGCGACCCGGTTCCGTGGCTCAGGGTGGTCAAACCAGTGGCGGAACTATTTATGTGGTTTTGATGTTTAAATGTCCGACTACGCCACCCGTGGATTGCGGTCAGAGTGAACCGCCGCTACAGGGCAGACCGCTGAGGCTGGTGTTGTGGGTGCAGCAGAGCGTAGCATAACTCCCCACGGGAGGAGTATAGCCTCAGGGCAGTGTATGCGGAGGATGGGGGTGATGGTGCAGGGCAGCAGCAGTAACGACACGGAGGCAGTGATGCAGTTCAGGGCCTTTACTCACAGTTCTTATTATCCAGACCACGTCTGCAGGTGACGGCTGCCCACGTCGTACTGTGCTCACCAGGTGAGGGGCTCAGACAACTCCCAGATAACTTTGGAGCGCTTCACAGGACCCCCTTTGTGTGTCCTTTGTCTGGCCTTTCTTACCAACACTTCTGTCCAGCTGCCTCGGTCCTCCTCTTGGTAAACTTGGCGCCAGTTTCCCTGACCCTATGTGGTGCCTTCCTAGCAGGTGTAGCGAGGGGCTGCGCCACATAAAATGTCAGAGCCTCCGGTTTCTAGCTGAGGGTCGTTTCCTGCCTCCACTAGTTCGGGGACAGGTCTCCCCCTTTGGCCTGACCCCTCCACGCAGGTGGATTCGGGCGTGCGGTGGCGACTCGCCTGTCCGCACCCCTGGGATCCCTTCATTCCTCGTTCCTGGAGCCTTCTCCGCTCCTCTTCCTTCCTTCTCCCTCTTCCAGGCCTGGGCCTCTGTTACTAGGCCCGCCTCCGGAGCAGAGCTCATGCAGAGCCCCTGCTCCCTGCCACTTCTGCTCAGACTTCTCTGCACTGAACTAAGATGGTGCCCACCTTTTATACTCCCTTCTCAATGCACCCAGGAACTGCTTCCTCCCTGCTCCTGCACTACAGGGTTCCCCTTCCTCAGTGTTCCCTCCCCCCACTCCAGCCAGGGACAGGGACTGTCGTGCCCATCTCAGGGGCATATTGGTCGCCCTGCCCCACGGCAATGTGGTGTAATGCATGCAGGTGTCGGGTCCTGATCTACACTCCATCCTTACCTGAGAGTGAGATATCACACCTCTGGGTGAGGTGCAATACCTCTGTAGCAACCGAGCCCTCAGGGTGCTACAGTTCCATTTATCTTCAGCCTAGGTGACGTATTGTGATACAGGGCCGTGATTTTGGCTATAAAAGGGTCCCCTAGACCCCTACCCCAAGCTTTTTAAGAGAATCATATATGGCGTGCCAGGAGACTCTATGGAATGCTTTCTCAGCATCCAACGAGAGTATCTAATTACAAATTTTTAACTGCATCTAGCCCAGGAAATATTTTGTGCCTAGTAGCAGTGTCTGCTAGTCAGCAGATTATCCCGGCTGTTAAGCAAGCTACACCACCTGTAGTTTGGACACTTAATTTTTCAAAGGAAATGCTTCGGGACCACGGGATACTCAGTGAAGAGCATCAGGAGGCACCCCAAGGCATAGGGGCTGGGACTGGCAGTAGGATGCCTTGCGCTGGACAGCCGAGCTCGATCCTTATAAAAGCTTTTTAACTGCAGCAGCTTTAGTGGACGCTACTGGAGCTGGAATTACGCGGCTGCTGGCATGAGACTTGCCCTCCAATAGATCCTTGTAAATGGATTTAAAGTGTATTCATTCAAATTAGAGAGACAATTTAAATTAAAAAGCTTAGAGCTACCTCCACCACAGGGGGGCTCGCTCGACCCACCAGCAGACAGGCACCAGTATTGGGAGAGGGGGGCTGGCCATCAGGGTTCACCGCGGCTCTGGCACAAACCCGGCGACACGGAGGTGGCACGGGCAGGAGCGGACTGGCCGTGTCGGCTTCTCACTTTTTGGATTTTAGAAGGGCATGACATGCCTATATCTGTGTCTCCCCCTCCTTTTACTCCTCCACCTCTTTTCTTTTCGCATGACTATATGTACTTGTAACTTTTCCATGTGTTAGTTATGTCTTCTGAGCAGTTTGTCAGCTTTTGGACACCTTTGAAGGTGTTTTCTATGTGTTTCTATGTGTTTTTGTTTGCCTGCCATTGGTTTTAACGGTGTTCGAAGGTGTTCGACGAACAGTTCGACGAACAGTTCGGCGAACACACGGGTGTTCGACGAACCGAACTGAACTCGAACACTACAGGGGTGGCTCAACACTATTCATTACTGACTCCCTGCACTACAACCACCATGATCCACCCACACTGCCCTGAAGCTACACTCTTCCTGTGGGGAGTAATAATACCATTGTTGCAAAACCACCAGCTTCAGAGGACTGTTCTGCAGCTGCGGCCCCTTTGGCCGCACTCCCCAGATGGCGTAATCGGACATTATAAACCCATATATACAAATTACCCTTGGATTGACCGCCCTGGGTCACGGACCGGGTCACCGCCACAGTGACTACAACCCCCAGAGTCTACCGGCCCGGCTTCGGGTACCCCATGGCCCAGGGGACACATCAACTTCATAGGTCCCTGATCTGAGACCACTCCTGCAGCGTGATTTGCCCCACCTCTGGATCTCATTGGCCCAGGCTATACATCAGAACGTGCACCAGGGCTTGTCGGTGCTCCCACAGCTGCTGCAACATGTGCAGAGTTGAATTCCACCGTGTCGGCACATCGCATTTCAGCCGGTGAACTGGCAGGCCCAATGAGTTCTGTAGAGATGTAAGTCGTTGAGCTCCAGGATGCGAATGGCAGAAGTGAGCACACAGCGACCGTGCCCTCTGCAGAAGGCCATCTGGTCCGCCATAGTGGGCTAAAAATTGCTGGACAACCAGGTTCAACACGTTTGCCATACAAGGCACATGTTTGACATTGCCCCGGCGAAGGGACGCACCCAGGTTTGCAGAATTGTCGCATGCGGCCTTCCCTGGTTGCAGGCCCAGTGGACACAACCATTCATGAAACTGGGTGTCCAGAGCTGACCACAACTCCTCAGCTGTGTGACTCACATTTCCCAGACATTTCAAAGTAAACACCGCCTGATGACGTTGAGCCCTGCTGCCAGCATAGTAAGGAGGTGTGCAGGATTCCTTCTGCACAGTTAGAAAGCGGATGGCATTACCAGACAGGCTTTGGGTGAAGATGGAGGACCGAGAGGAGGTTGATGAGGCAGAAGCAGTGGAGGAACTTCTAGATAAAGAGAATTGACGTACAACTCGTGGGGACGGCAAGACTTGGACAGTAGCCCCTTGTCCTGCTGTCACCAAAGTTACTTAGTGCCCAGTCAGCGACATGTAATGCCCCTGTCCATGCCTACTTGTCCAAGTGTCTGTGGTGAAGTGCACCCTGTCACACACAGTGTTTCTCAAAGAGTTGGTGATGTTGTGTGCGACATGCTGGTGTAGCGCAGGTACAAGTTTCTTTGAGAAGTAGTGCCGACTGGGCATCTGTTACTGGGGCACTGCGACGGACATAAGGTCTCGAAAATCCTCTGTGTCCACCAGGCGGAAAGGCAGCATTTCTGTAGCCAAGAGCTTGCAGATGGTGAAATTCAACCTCTCAGCTTTGTCATGGCTAGGAGGAAATTGTCTTTTACCTGTCCACATCTGAGGGACCGAGGGCTGGCTGTTGTGCTTAGACGGGGTTGAGTAGGGTGTCCCCGGCAATCTGCCGGTCTGTGAGGAAGATGCAGGCAGAAAAGTTAGGTTGCCTTGATCCACAGGTGGTGCTCTCGATGTCGGAGAGCACTCAACACCAGCTGGTGTTTCCGCTTCCAAATGAAATGATGACCTGCTAATCACACTGGCTGTTGCGGGTAAAGAGGTGGCAGGTCTGCGTCCAAAAACTTGTGTGACTGCTGTCCCCCCAGTCACAGAGGATGAAGAGGCCACAGATGCACAAGATGCGACCGACGGTGGTTGGCCCTGCCGCATTGTAGCACAGTGAGCTTCCCACTGCAACTTATGCTTCATATCCATGTGACGGTTCATGCATGAAGTACTCAAACTATAGATTTTTTGGCCTCTACTTAGTTTTTGGTGACAAATATTACAGATAACACGAGTTGGGTCATCCATTTCGATCTAAAAAAATGCCCAGGCTATGCAAGGCTTAGAGCCCATGCGACCTGAAGAGCCTATACGACTTGTGGTCAGAGGCAGAGTTGTGGTTGAGGATGCAGTTGTTGACGTGCTTTCAGTACTCCGTCTCTGTCCAGGAAGGCGCAACCTAACCTTGTCATCAATGGCATCTGTGACGCCCAGCTGCGCTTGGTATCACAGATCCTAGAAGAGTGCATTGATGGAATCCTCCACAAGAGGCCCCCATAAACATTCACAAATCTCCACCTTCCACCTCAGACCAGCAGAGGGAGCCCGTTAGGGATATAAATAGGGAAGGTGGAGCTAGGCAGTTCAGTTCCTCTGAAGAGTTCCTGCAGTAGAGAAGTCAAAGAGAGGTCAATCTGCAGTGGAGCTCAGTCTAGTCTAGAGTACTCAGTTAATAGTTCAGCAGTGGAGCACGAGGCTCCTGCTAGCTAGATTCAGGGAGCCCAGTTAGAGCTTAAGGTGTGCCAGCGCCATAAGATCGGTGAAGCACGTCAAGCTGCCTTTAGTGTGTAGCCTAGTGAGGGCCCAAGTAGGCTGAAGGCGAGTGGAGAGTTAGTACATAGTGGGCAGAGGAGCTTAACCAACTCACCCCGAAGCATTTACCGGACACCGGATCCGAGCTAACCGGGATCTCTATGACCCAGTAAGGCTTAACTGGAATCCCTGGAGTACTAAAAGTGCCAGGATCGCTAAGGTGCTGATACGTAACAGAGCCAGGAGACGCTTAGGCCCCGCATACTGGAAGCGTGAACTCCAAGACAAGGCCCTACCACAAGGTCAGCCAGCGCAGGACACAAACAAAGTTAGGCCTAGCTCCAGGCAGGTCAGAAACTTACTACGCAGAGGCAAGAAACAGGAGGTCCTACACCCGCTCATTGGGGAGGATCCTGATATGCACCCTTCACCCTACAGTGCTCCGGCATGTGCCTAAATTTCCACCAGTAAAAGGTACTGAAGTGACTACCGTGTCTGTTCCCGTTCTTGCTCTGACCCAGCTGGGTCTCGCCTGTCCTGCATTCCCCCTGAATACGCTGCCCTGAGGCCTAGCTCCATCTGTGGGGAGCTATACCATCGAGCTGCCTTATCACCGGCCTCAGTGGACTGCTGCAGCGCTGGTGGTTCTCACCAGATACCACAGGTGGCGTCACAAACTCTTATAAAATTAACAATTATCCACCCTTTTAAAGAGTGACCCCAGGGTACGGGCCCGGGAGTAGACCACCGCGACATCCCCAAGGCCAGGCAAAGGCCCGAGTACCGAGTCATCCACATTACCTGGTCTAGTCACATCCTCCACCTCCTCTGCTGACCTCATCGACTGGCTGACTGTGGGTTGACAGTAAGTGGGATCTCCAACCTCATCATCATCACCCTGTGTGTTCTCACACCCGTCGTCGCCAGAGACAACCTCTTCCTGCCCTGACTGAAAAGTCAAGTTGTCGCTCCAATCAGGTATTTGAGTCTCATCATTGTCTTCATCATTGTCTCCACCAACAGGAATTACAGTTTGGGAACGAGGGTCTACATTATGCTCAGAACCTTCTTCATCTGGTCCAGGATCCGACTCATAAAGATTCTGGGCATCAGTGCAGATCATTTCCTCGTCTGGATTAACAGAAGCTCTGGAGCAGACCTCCGTTTCCCAGGCTATAGTATGAGGAAACAGCTGTGCAGACTCAACCATCTGTGTTACCCCATACTCAGATGGGCAGCTGGAGACTTGGGAGCTGTGAGGAAGCAAGTGCGATTGGGGTGACACCTCTGAGGACTGGAGTATTTGTGATGTTGAAGTTGAGGTGGAGGAGAGCCCACTTGAAGGAGCACTTGATATCCGTTGAAGTACCTGCTATTTTTGTGCCTCATCTGGAATTTGAAGCGATGGGCATATATCTGTAAGAAAGAGATCGTATCACATTGTTCAACAAAAGAAGTAGACATCTTAGTTTGGCTGGAAGATGGTCTTTCTTCTGCAGATGTTACCCCCCCACTGCAGGGGGGCTCGACCCACAAGCGGACAGGCACCAGTATTGGGAGAGGGGGGCTGGCCGTCAGGGTCCACCATGGCTCTGGCACAAACCTGGCGATACAGAGGTCGCACGGGCAGGAACGGACTGGCCGTGTCGGCTTCGCACTCCAGCGTAGTCCCTCTGCCCGCTCGCGCCGGTAACCTCAAAGGGATGTGCAAGCGGCTTTTCTTCCCAGGGCTGTTCCCTGCCCAGCAGGAACGTGGGGGAGCTTAGGTTGGCCTTCCACTGTACTCCCTTACCTCCCTCACCCTCTTTCCTTCTTCTGTTCTCCATCTAACCCCTAAGCTCTGTGGTGTCCGCTCTCCCTCCAGCTCTCTCCTTCTCACAGGTGGTCTACCGCTTGTATTCACATTGTGGTGAATCTTTCGGGCCCAGGCATAAGAAGTTGTCGAGGTACTGGATAATATGTGCCCCCTTAGAAACGTCCATTTCAACCCATTCGAGGAAGCAACTAAACGCCTCAAATAGTGAGCAGGATCTGGAGCACCCCATGGGCAAATAGCGATCTATATACCCAGAAGCAGCCCAATAGGTGGACACTATTCGGAGGCACAGGTAGTAAGTAACTGGAATGCCGCATCAATGTCTGTTTTGGCTATTAGGGTGACCCTTCCCAACTTCTTGATCCGCCTGATTGCCTTGTCAAAGGATGTACAGTATATACTACTGTACTTGGTTCCGCGTCGATGTTGTCTTTTACTGACCTGCCCCTTGGATATGACAAATGGTGGATTAGTCCGAATGTATTGGGTTCCGTTTTTGGCACAACTCACAAAAAGAATACCACTTCGTCTTGTAAGGAAAGTGTTCTGAATGGAACCGCCATTCTACCTAAAGATATTTATTTTTTCAATTTACTAGTCACGACGTCTGGGTGTTGGTAGGCTGATTTTAGATTTTTTCTCCAGCCTTTATTGATTTTAGAAGGGCATGACATGCCTTTATCTGTGTCTCCCCCTCCTTTTACTCCTCCACCTCTTTTCTTTTCCCATGACTATATGTACTTGTTGTAACATACCTGGTGGCGTATTTGCATAGTGTACCATCTCCCACTATGCAAGATCGCAATCTTAGCCTTCAGTCCAGTTTGTAAGTCGCGTTCCTGTCCTTGCTGTGGACATGCTCTGGTCAGACTGTTTAGGGCGGCGACCCGGTTATTTCCTGCATCTTATAGCTGCTGTGGGCACACCTTTAATGCATCCTCAGCCTATTACTGTCTGTCACTGGATATTTAAACCAGCTTCACCTGGAAGCTAGTGCCTGAGCATCTTGTTCCTTCAGAGGGCTTCTTACCTCTGTAGCGCCCGGTCATGTCTGAACTATCTCCTAGCCTGTTGTCTGTTTGCCTTCCTGGAGGCTGTATTTCCAGACTTGTCTGAACTCTCTTTTAGCCTGTTCGTTTCTGCCTCTGGGGGCCATATTCCCAGGCTTGTTCCTGTATTTTGCTTCAGTACAGTTCCTGTCTGAACTGTCTCCTAGCTTCCTACCTGTTTTGTCTTTATGTTCATTTGTTCCCTTTTTCTGCAGTGTCTGAACCAGCTCTTGGATTTACCTAGATTTGTTCCAGCATTTTGTTGCAGTAACTGTTCTTGTCTGAACTGTCTCCTAGCTTCTTACCTGTTTTGTCTTTATGTCCGTTTGTTCCCTTTTTCTGCAGTGTCTGAACCAGCTCTTGGCTTTACCTAGACTCGTTCCTGCATTTTGTTGCAGTAACTGTTCTTGTCTGAACTGTCTCCTAGCTTCTTACCTGTTTTGTCTTTATGTCCGTTTGCTCCCTTTTTCTGCAGTGTCTGAACCAGCACTTGGCTTTACCTAGGCTCGTTCCTGCAATTTGTTGCAGTAACTGTTCTTGTCTGAACTGTATCTTAGCTTCTTACCTGTTTTGTCTTTATGTCCGTTTGCTCCCTTTTTCTGCAGTGTCTGAACCAGCACTTGGCTTTACCTAGGCTCGTTCCTGCAATTTGTTGCAGTAACTGTTCTTGTCTGAACTGTCTCCTAGCTTCTTACCTGTTTGTCTTTATGTCCATTTGCTCCCTTTTTCTGCAGTGTCTGAACCAGCACTTGGCTTTACCTAGGCTCGTTCCTGCATTTTGTTGCAGTAGCTCTTCTTGTCTGAAATGTCTCCTAGCTTCTTACCTGTTTTGTCTTTATGTCCGTTTGCTCCCTTTTTCTGTAGAGTCTGAACCTGCACCTAACTTCTACTCATTGTCATTGTACTTCCGTTTGTGAGTTGGAGTCCTTTCGCTACTTCTTTGCATGTACCTTGTGTGTATCTGGTTCTGCCTTTCTTTTCCAGTCTGTTCCGTGTGAACAGAGCCCTGTCCCCTTTGCTTTGTCTTTGTTTACCGCTTCAGCGATTTATCTCTGTCCTGTCTTACTTACCGCTCCGGCGGTTCCTGCCTGCTCAGCCTTGTCCACCGCACTTGCGGTTTCCCTCTGCTCAGCCTTGTCCACCGCGTCTGTGGTTTCGCTCTGCTCAGCCTTGTCTACCGCGTCTGCGGTTTCGCTCTGCTCAGCCTTGTCTACCACATCTGTGGTTTCACTCTGCTCAGCCTTGTCTATCACGTCTGCAGTTTTGCTCTGCTCAGCCTTGTCGACCGCGTCTGCGGTTTCGCACTGCTCAGCCTTGTCTACCGCGTCTGCGGTTTCGCTTTGCTCAGCCTTGTCTACTGCGTCTGCGGCTTTGCTCTGCTCAGCCTTGTCTACCGCACATGCGGTTTCGCTTTACTCTGCTTTATTAATACATCTGTGGCTCTGAACCCGTCTCCCAGTCTTTACTGGACCCTGCCCAGCCTGCGCTCTAGCCTGCCTGTTCCTCTATAACCCGGTGTGGGTCAACAGCCGTGTCCGGGGTCTGACCTGGAGTGGCACCTGGTCCCTCTGCTCGGTTCCTCCCTTGTGCACTGGCGTCATATGCCATCGTGCGACCTTGGTCGGATCGGGCAGATACTTAGTAAAGCCCCTCCAGGCACTCTCCGGTTCATGGCACAGTGGAATCACTAATCACGCACACGCCAATCAGTCCGGGCGTGTGCATAACACTTGTCACTTTTCCATGTGTTAGCTTTGTCTTCTGAGCAGTTTGGAAGGAAAGGTAGGATGTTCTAAAGGAGAGAAATGTCCAGGAAGGATGGGAGATTTTGCTAAATTAAATTCTCACTGCACAATCAGTAACAATCCCGAAAATAAGGAAGAATGGAAAGCATTTATGGAGACCAGGATGGCTGAATACTGAACTTAAAAACTTGATAAAAAGGAACAAAGAAATGAATATCAAATGGAAAGAAGGGTTCATATCTAAAGAAGAATATAATGCTGTCTGCAGGGAAAGCTGGGCTAGCATTAGAAGAGCTAAAGCCAGTAATGAAGTGAGGCTTGCAAGAGAGACCAAAAGCAATAAGAAAGGATTTTGGAAGTAAGTCAAAGGTTAAAGAAAAGCCAAAGATGCTATAGGATATTTTTCAGGACGAAAAGGGTAAAGTGGTCAAAAATGATGTTGAGAAGACTGAACTTTTAAATTCCTATTTTGTTTCTGTGTTCTCTAAGAAAGCAAATGTAACATCAAGTGATCTTCACTGTGCTGTAGAAGAAAAGGAACATGTGAACAAGTCATATGTATGAAAACTGCATATGATTGGTCATGTTGTCTTTAGGCATCAGAATTAATTACATCATTTACCATCTATGTTACATCCATGTTAGTTCAATCAATGATCAACCATTCTCAAAATTTGCCAAAATCAATCTTGGTCAAAAGAAGTCTAACTGCTAGCTCATATCCCTGTTACCTTTTTAGGGTTATCAATACAGGATGGGCAGTGTGATTAGCAAACATAAACAGAGTCATGCTGCTTCTGCTGCTTTCCAGTAAGTCACCCTAGTGATAGCTTCACAGCTACACTGCTCTGCACTGCTGAATAATGTCTTCCATGCTGCTGCTTCTGGTTATCTGTTACGTACATGCAGGGTTGTAGGAATCCTTCATGTTTGAGTGTCCTGTATATGGGAGATCATAGCAAGTAATCTATTCCAACTAATTCATTGATATCTAAAAATTAGCGGATGAGCCAACAGAGGAAAGATTAGTAAAATATCTGCATACAAGTCATATGTTTTGTAAAATGGTGCCCCAGAGTAAATGTACAAACAAATCCCTGATAACTACGTTGCTCATGCATAATAACATTTGTATTTTTGTCTAATTAGATATACAATGTTTTCTGCCACTTATATCATGAGCAAATTTCTGATTTAGATAAGTTTGAACATCTGTATGAGGCAGCGTGGCCGAGCTGTCTAAGGTGCTGGATTAAAGTTCTAGTCTCTCTGGAGACGTGGGTTCAAATCCCACTGCTGCCATTATTTGTTTGGATGTAATTTCTACCAAAAATTAGGAAACAGTTGAGGAAATAAAGGGGATTGAGAATTTAGGAGGCAGCGATCATGCTATCCTATAATATAAATGTACAAACAAATCCCCGATAATTACTTAGCTGTTGCATAATAACATTTGTATTTTTGTCTTATTGGATATAAAATATTTTCTGCCACTTACATCAAAAGCAAACTTCTGATATAAATAACTTTGAGCACCTGTATGAGGTAGCATGGACGAGTTGTCTAAGGTGCTGGGTTTAGGTTCCAGTCTATTGGGAGGCGTGGCTTCAAATCCCACAGCTGCCATTATTTATTTGGATCTAATTTTTACCAAAAATTAGGAAACGGTTGAGGAAGTAAAGGGGATTGAGAACTTAGGAGGCAGCAATCATGCTATCCTATAATTTTGAACTACAAAAGGAGGAAAACCTGCGAAAACTGAGATTTTAAGATTGGACTGTAGAAAGGCAGTTTTTAATGGACTCAGTAAAAAGGAAGGAAAGTTAGGATGTTCTAAAGGAAAGAAATGTCCAGGAAGGATGGGAGATTTTGCTAAATTAAATTCTCACTACACAATCAGTAACAATCCCGAAAAGAAGGAAGAATGGAAAGCATTTATGGAGAACAGGATGGCTGAATACTGAACTTAAACGCTTGCTAAAAAGGAACAAAGAAATGAATATCAAATGGAAAGAATGGTTCATATCTAAAGAAGAATATAATGCTGTCTGCAGGGAAAGCTGGGCTAGCGTTAGAAGAGCTAAAGTCAGTAATGAATTGAGGCTTGCAAGAGAGACCAAAAGCAATAAGAAAGAATTTTGGAAGTAAGTCAAGAGTTAAAGAAAAGCCAAAGATGCTATAGGATTTTTAAAGGATGAAAAGGTTAAAGTGGTCAATAATGATGTTGAGAAGACTGAACTTTTAAATTCCTATTTGGCTTCTGTGTTCTCTAAGAAAGAAAATGTATCATCAAGTGATCTTCACTGTGCTGTAGAAGAAAAGAAACATGTGAACAAGTCATACGTATGAATACTGCATATGAGTGGTCATGTTGGCTTTAGGCATAAGAATTAATTACATAATTTACCATCTATGTTACATCCATGTCAGTTCAATCAATGATCAACCATTCTCAAAATTTGCCAAAATCAATCTTGGTCAAAAGAAGTCTAACTGCTAGCTCATATCCCTGCTGCCTTTTTAGGGTTATCAATACAGGATGAGCAGAGTCATTAGCAAACATAAACAGAGCCATGCTGCTTCTGCTGCTTTCCAGTAAGACACACTAGTGATGAACTCATAGCTACACTGCTCTGCACTGCTGTATAATGTCTTCCTTGCTGCTGCTTCTGATTATCTGTTACATACAGGCGGGGGTGTAGGAATCCTTCATGTTTGAGTTTCCTGTATATGGGAGATCATAGCAAGTAATCTATACCACCTAATTCAGTGATATCTAAAATTAGCGGATGAGCCAACAGAGGAAAGATTAGTTAAATATCTGGATACAAGTCATATGTTTTGTAAAATGGTGCCCCAGAGTCAATGTACAAACAAATCCCTGAAAATTACGTTGCTCATGCATAATAACATTTGTATTTTTGTCTAATTAGATATACAATGTTTTCTGCCACTTATATTATTAGCAAATTTCTGATTTAAATAAGATTGAACATCCGGATGATGTAGCGTGGCCGAGCGGTCTAAGGAGCTGGATTAAGGCTCCAGTCTCTCTGGAGCCGTGGGTTCAAATCCCTTTGCTGCCATTTTTTATTTGGATCTAATTTTTACAAAAAATTAGTAAAACTGTTGAGGAAGTAAAATGGATTGAGTATTTAGGAGGCAGGGGTCATGCTATTCTATAATTTTGAACTGCAAAAGGAGGAAAACCTGCAAAAACTGAGATTTTAAGATTGGACTGTAGAAAATTTCTGATTTAAATAAGATTGAACATCCGGATGAGGTAGCGTGGCCGAGTGGTCAAAGGCCCTGGATTAAGGCTCCAGTCTCTCTGGAGGCGTGGGTTCAAATCCCACCACTGCCATTATTTGGAAGTGCATTGCTGGAAAAGGAAGAAAAAAAAAAAAAAAATCTCTTAGTTTGCGAGTGTGAATGAGCTGTGTGTGTCCGGAGCGTAAGTGCGAACGAAAGTAAGTGTGTGACTTGTTTTTCAGTGAAGTGGTATTAGGAATCCTGCAAAAAATACCTGTGTGAATTGCGGTGAGTGGCTGCATTGTGACCTGCTGAGTGTTTTTCTACCTGTTTAGATTTATTGGGCTTTTTAAAATCTATTTTCTCACTACAGTTTTAGTTTCTTAGTTTACTACCTGTGTATTTAAGGGTTAACTACATTGCACTAAAATCCTGAGGTGTAGATTTACTCACAAGGGGTTAATTAAGGGGAAGGGGTCATAATTAAGGGTTTATAAGGGGCAGCTGGTTGGGCATCAAGTCCTTTGGAAGTGCATTGAGGTGAAGGGTACATTGCTGGAAAAGAAAAAAAAAAAAAAAAAACTCTTTAAATCTCTTAGTTTGCGAGTGTGAACGAGCTGCGTGTGTCCGGAGCGTAAGTGCGAACGAAAGTAAGTGTGTGACTTGTTTTTCAGTGACTTTGGATTCAGGGAGTTTGGAAGGGAGGACTTTGGACTGAATTGCTGACTGTATTTCATTCTTTCTTTACTTTACTTTTCACTTAATTATTCCACCTGATCTACTTAGCTGATTCCCCCGTCCATACTTGATACTTAACTGATCCCCCGCCGATATCTAATTGATACACTTGCACATCCCTAATTGATCCCCGTCCATACACCTATATATAAATAATTGTGTTTTGTACTTGTATATATATACTGACTGTATCCCCATATTTAGAATGACGTCCATGTTGGCCGGAGCCGTGCAGTGTACATCTTGCGCAATGTATGCATTCTGTGAGCAACCGCTCGAGGATCCATACTGCTGTGAGAGATGTGAGCATATCGTGCACTTGGAAGCCCAAATTCTGGATCTAAGTGCTCAGATAGCGGTACTGAGGAGCATCGACAACATGGAACGGAGTTTGCTGCTCACCGAGCAGACACTCAATGGGTCAATACTGGGGGTGGAGCATAGAGGGGAAGTGCAGGCTGAACAGGCAGGGAGCTGGATAACAGTTAGGAGGGATAGAGGGAAGAAGTATAGGAAGGCTGGTTCAGAACCGGCATTATTGGAGCACGACAGATCCTCTGACCGCCGGGGGAGTGTATGCTCCAGTAATGAGGGGGAGGGGGGAAGTGTAGGGCAGGCAAGACAGGTTCTGGTAGTGGGTGACTCTATTATTAGGGGGACAGACAGGGCAATCTGTCACAAAGACCGGGATCGCCGAACGGTGTGCTGCCTCCCTGGCGCTCGAGTCCGGCACATCGCGGATCGGGTTGACAGGTTACTGGGGGGGGCTGGCGAAGACCCAGCGGTTATGGTCCACATCGGCACCAATGACAAAGTGAGTGGTAGATGGAGGGTCCTTAAAAATGATTTCAGGGACCTAGGTAGGAAGCTTAGGGCAAGGACCTCCAAGGTAGTTTTCTCAGAAATACTACCAATCCCGCGAGCCACACAGGAGCGCCAACGGGAGGTTAGGGAGGTGAATAAGTGGCTAAAGAGTTAGTGCAAGGCAGAAGGGTTTGGGTTCATGGAGAACTGGGCCGACTTCGCGGTCGGCTACAGGCTCTACCGGAGGGAAGGGCTGCACCTCAATGGGGAGGGTGCAGCGGTGCTGGGGAAGAAGATGGCTAATAGGTTGGAGGAGTTTTTAAACTAGAGACGGGGGGGAAACCAAGGAAATAGGTGGGATGTGAGGCAAGCAAGGGGGAAGGGGAGAAGTGAATATAATGAGGGTAGAGGGGGGGGTGGGGATAGTACAGTTAGATCGTTAGAGAAGAATAGGATGCTAAATAACCACAAAGTTTTATCTTGCATGCTGACCAACGCAAGAAGCCTGACCAATAAGGCGGATGAGCTGCGGGCGCTTATATCGGAGGAGAGGTATGACATCGTAGGTATAACAGAGACTTGGCTAGACGATAGCTTCGACTGAGCGGTAAATTTATTCGATTATAGTTTATTTAGAAGGGACCGGAAACAGGGGAAAGGTGGAGGAGTCTGCTTATATGTAAAGTCATGTCTAAAACCCAGACTAAGGGAAGATATAGGAGAGGGAGAAGAGGGGGTCGAGTCCATGTGGGTAGAGATATAGGGGGCAAAAAATAATAATAAAATATTACTGGGGGTCTGCTATAAGCCACCAAATATAACAGAGGAGAATGAGAATCTGCTATTAGGACAAATAGACAAAGTAGCAAAACATAATGAAGTGATTGTTATGGGGGACTTCAACTACCCGGATATTGACTGGGAAACAGAAACCTGTAGATCTCAGAAAGGAAAAAGGTTCTTGACAAATATTAAGGATAATTATCTCTCCCAACTAGTGCAGGAACCAACGAGAGGGAAGGCCGTGTTGGACTTAATATTGACTAATAGGCCTGATAGAATAACTGAGGTACAGATAGGGGGGCAGTTAGGTAATAGCGACCATAATATTATCGACTTCAAAATGCCCTTCAGTAGGGTTATCAATAAGAGAACAACAAAAACATTAAACTTTAGGAGGGCGAAGTTTGATCAGCTGAAAGAAAGCCTTCAACTTATTGACTGGGACAAAATTCTTAATCAAAGGAATACGAATAGTTAATGGGAAACCTTCAAAAGAATTCTGAATACTCAGTGCAAGAGGTATATACCGTATGGGAATAAAAGGGCCAGAAATAAGAGGAAACCAATATGGTTGAACAAGAACGTAAAAGGGGCGTTAAATAGCAAAAAAGAGGCATTCAAGAGATTAAAACAGGAAAACAGTAAGGAGGCACTAAAGTGTTACAAGGAAAAAACGAGAACCTGTAAAAAACAAATAAAAATAGCGAAGGAGGAAACAGAGAGACGTATTGCTAGGGAAAGTAGATCAAATCCCAAACTGTTCTTTACGTATATAAATAGTAAAAGGATTAAATCGGATAATTTTGGACCAATAAAAAGTGATGAAGGCAAAATCATAGAGAAAGATGAGGATAAAGCTAATCTATTAAATAATTTTTTTTCGACAACTTTCACAAAGGAAATCGAACTAACAGGAGAAATGAGAAGCGACAAGCTTAATCCTCCACTAAGTATGACTAATCTAACCCAAGTTGAGGTACAGAAACGCCTCAGTAACATTAAAATAAACAAATCACCAAGACCTGATGGCATACACCCACGGGTACTAAGGGAACTAAGTAATGTGATAGACAGACCGTTATATCTTATATTTAAGGACTCTGTTGAGACTGGGTCTGTGCCACTTGATTGGCGACAGGCGAATGTAGTGCCAATATTCAAAAAGGGAGCGAAAAGTGACGCCGGAAACTATCGGCCGGTGAGTCTGACGTCCGTTGTGGGCAAAATTTTTGAAAGCTTCATTAAAGAGGCAATTACGGAGCATCTTGATGCTAATAATCTTTTAATCCCGAACCAACATGGATTCATGAGGAATCGCTCCTGCCAAACAAACCTGATTGACTTCTACGCGGAGGTTAGCTCTCGAGTAGATCAGAGGGAACCAGTGGATGTCGTGTATCTCGACTTCTTAAAAGCGTTCGATAGCGTGCCACATAATAGGTTGGTATACAAAATGAGAATGATGGGGCTGGGGGAAAATATCTGCAACTGGGTAGCTAACTGGCTAAAGGATAGAAGGCAGAGGGTGGTTATAAATGGAATATACTCAGATTGGGTAAGCGTCACTAGTGGGGTACCACAGGGGTCTGTACTAGGCCCATTGTTATTTAATATCTTTATTAACGACATAGTCAACGGGATAAATAGTAAAATATCAATATTTGCAGATGACACAAAGTTATGTAAAACAATTAATGCAAAAGAGGACAGTGCAGACCTACAGAGGGATTTGGATAAGCTGGGTAGGTGGAGCATTAAATGGCAAATGAGGTTTAACGAGGAGAAATGTAAGGTCATACATATGGGAAGGAAAAATGGAAGTCACCAGTACTCACTGAATGGGAAATCATTGGGGAATTCAGAGATGGAGAAGGACTTGGGCATCTTGATTGATAGCAAACTAAATTGGAGTGCCCAAAGTCAGGCCGCTGCTGTAAGGGCAAACAGGGTAATGGGATGTATCAGAAGAGGTATAGCTGCAAAGGATGAGACCATTGTTCTTCCACTGTACAAAGCGCTGGTCAGACCACACTTGGAATACTGTGCTCAGTTATGGGCCCCAATATATAGAAAGGATATAAATAAGCTTGAAAAGGTACAAAGGAGGGCAACAAAATTAATAAAGGGAATGGAGGGGCTGCAATACCCAGAGAGGTTGGCAAAACTAAGACTATTCAGCCTGGAAAAGAGAAGGTTGAGGGGGGACATAATAAATGTGTACAAATATGTTAGGGGACAGTATAGAGACCTTGCCAGGGATTTGTTCAAAAGGAGGAATATTACGGTAACAAGAGGGCATTCACTAAGACTGGAAGAGAAAAGGTTTCAGCACCAGCATAGGAAGGGGTTCTTTATGGTAAGAGCAGTGAGAATATGGAATTCACTGAGTGAGGAGACGGTAATGTCGGATTCACTACACCAGTTCAAGCGGGGACTGGATGCATTTCTAGATACCAGGCAGATTTCAGCATATACTTAAAAATAAAATAAAATAGTAGGTTGAAACATGGATTTATTCTGACTGCTGGTTTCAGAGTCGGGAGGGAATTTTTCCTCAGGTGAAGATTGGCCAAATCATTTGGGGTTTTTGCCCTCCTCTGGATCAACTTTAGCAATTACAGAACTAACAGGTTGAACTTGATGGACGCAAGTCTTTATTCGGCCTTACAAACTATGTTACTATGTTACTATATTTATTTGGATCTAATTTTTACCAAAAATTAGGAAACGGTTGAGGAAGTAAAGGGGATTGAAAATTTAGGAGGCAGCGGTAATTCTATCCTATACTTTTGAACTACAAAAGGTGGAAAACCTGCAAAAACTGAGATTTTAAGATTGGACTGTAGAAAGGTAGTTTTTAATGGACTCAGTAAAAAGGAAGGAAAGGTAGGGTATTCTAAAGGAAAGAAATGTCCAGGAAGGATGGGAGATTTTGCTAAATTAAATTCTCACTGCACAATCAATAACAATCCCGAAAAGAAGGAATAATGGAAAGCATTTATGGAGACCAGGATGGCTGAATACTGAACTTAAAAGCTTGCTAAAAAGGAACAAAGAAATGAATATCAAATGGAAAGAAGGGTTCATATCTAAAGATGAATATAATGCTGTCTGCAGGGAAAGCTGGGCTAACGTTAGAAGAGCTAAAGCCAGTAATGAAGTGAGGCTTGCAAGAGAGACCAAAAGCAATAAGAAAGGATTTTGGAAGTAAGTCAAAAGTTAAAGAAAAGCCAAAGATGCTCTAGGATTTTTAAAGGATGAAAAGGGTAAAGTGGTCAATAATGATGTTGAGAAGACTGAACTTTTAAATTCCTATTTTGCTTCTGTGTTCTCTAAGAAAGCAAATGTAACATCAAGCGATCTACACTGTGCTGTAGAAGAAAAAGATCATGTGACCAATCATATGTATGACTACTGCATATGAGTGGTCATGTTGGCTTTAGGCATCAGAATTAATTACATAATTTACCATCTATGTTACATCCATGTCAGTTCAATCAATGATCAATAGTGTTGAGCGATACCTTCCGATATCGGGAAATATCGGATCGGATTGGATCGGACCGATACCGAAAAAGTATCGGATATCGCCGATTCCGATACCGGAAACCAATGCAAGTCAATGGGACATAAATATCGGAATTAAAATAAACCCTTTCTTTCCTTGTAGGTTATTTCTACATGAAGGAAAACAACTAAGAATAATGTAGAATGTATTGGGGGAGGTGGGGGAGACAATAAAGGCATAGAGGTTTAGCCCAGTCAAATGGAATAGCAGGAATTAATATTTTTTTATTATGTTCTGAGTTACGGAAATATTAACTATGTTAAGTATTTTTATATTTTGTCAGATATTTATGTTTCACTACTTCCATGCTCTTCACCTTCTTTTTTACTTCTCCCACACTTTCTCCTTCATCATCCTCAGCATCTTTTTCATCCACTTCTTCTTCACCTTCTTCTTCTTCACCTTCTTCGTATTATTCTTTTTTTTACATTCTTCATATTCTACTTCTTCATCTTCTTCATATTCTTCTTCTTCATCATATTCTTATTTGTGACAGGCATTCCTGTAGTTGTTATCTATAAAAGGTTGGACATTACACCTTTCGTTCTGCCCGTCACAAAAGATTTACAACAGGATTTGTCCGCGTTCAGTTTGGCCTGCAGCAGCAGGTCTTTTCCAGGGGCACCACGAGGAGGAACGGACTCACCCCCATACACTGCTTAGTCATCTTCTGCTTATAATTTAGATATTATCTTTTGCTCTGATTTTTAGTCTTATGCTTAATGTTCTTCCGCTTTTTGTTCTGCAGCTTCTTGTATTTCTGCTTCTTGGTTTTCTGTCTCTTGTTTTTCTGTATCTTGGTGCTTGTCTTCTCTTCTTTGTCTTCTTGGTCAACTTCTTCAGGGTCATCTTCTTGGTCTTCTTCGGGGTGGTCTTCAGGGTCGTCGTCTTCGGGGGTCCTCGTCTTCGGGGTCCTCGTCTTCTTCGGGTTGGTCTTCTGGGTCCTCGTCTTCGGGGTCCTCGTCTTCTTCGGGGTGGTCTTCAGGGTCCTCGTCTTCTTCGGGGTGGTCTTCAGGGTCCTCGTCTTCTTCGGGGTGGTCTTCAGGGTCCTCGTCTTCAGGGTCATTGTCTTCGGGGTCCTCGTCTTCTTAGGGTTGGTCTTCAGGGTCCTCGTCTTCAGGGTCCTCGTCAGGGAGATCCAGAGTGATTACCAAGAACCATTTCAAAAAGCTTGAACTTGGAAATGTAGCAGAAGGTACAAGAAAGCTGAGGAACTACCGAGGACCAGCTGACGGTACTGGAACCCGGATGGATAGCAGAAGGTACAAGAGCCAATGGAACTACCGAGGACCAGCTGATGTTACTGGAACTCGGTTACTAAGCAGGAGGTACCTGTGCCAGAAAGCACTACCAAGGACCAGCAGACGTTGGTGGAACTTGGATACCGAGAAGGAGGCACCTAATCCAAAGGCACTGCCGAGAACCAGCTGACGGTACTGGAACCCGGATGGGTAGCAGAAGGTACAAGAGCCAATGGAACTACCGAGGACCAGCTGATGTTACTGGAACCCGGATGGGTAGCAGAAGGTACAAGAGCCAATGGAACTACCGAGGACCAGCTGATGTTACTGGAACTCGGTTACTAAGCAGGAGGTACCTGTGCCAGAAAGCACTACCAAGGACCAGCAGACGTTGGTGGAACTTGGATACCGAGAAGGAGGCACCTAATCCAAAGGCACTGCCGAGAACCAGCTGACGGTACTGGAACCCGGATGGGTAGCAGAAGGTACCCATGTAAAAAAAAAGTTCAAGGCCGCGAGCCGGCCGCAGTTACCAAAACCCACAGTCCTACAGAGGGTGCTTGTCCTATTGGCACTATGGAACCAGCCTTCATTGCCAGATCCCGCAGCCCACATAGGAGTCACCTAAACTGCAGGCACCATAGAGTCGGCTAACCCGACCGCAACACGACAGGACAACGCATTGGAGGCAAAGTGACGTTGACACTACCCGGAAACAGCTGGCGTGCTGGAACCAGGCTGGGCAGGAGGGAGTACCCGTGCCAAAGACACTGCCGAGAACCAGCTGACGGTACTGGAACCCGGATGGGTAGCAGAAGATACAAGAGCAAATGGAACTACCGAGGACCAGCTGACGGTACTGGAACCCGGATGGGTAGCAGAAGGTACAAGAGCCAATGGAACTACCGAGGACCAGCTGATGTTACTGGAACTCGGTTACTAAGCAGGAGGTACCTGTGCCAGAAAGCACTACCAAGGACCAGCAGACGTTGGTGGAACTTGGATACCGAGAAGGAGGCACCTAATCCAAAGGCACTGCCGAGAACCAGCTGACGGTACTGGAACCCGGATGGGTAGCAGAAGGTACCCATGTAAAAAAAAAGTTCAAGGCCGCGAGCCGGCCGCAGTTACCAAAACCCACAGTCCTACAGAGGGTGCTTGTCCTATTGGCACTATGGAACCAGCCTTCATTGCCAGATCCCGCAGCCCACATAGGAGTCACCTAAACTGCAGGCACCATAGAGTCGGCTAACCCGACCGCAACACGACAGGACAACGCATTGGAGGCAAAGTGACGTTGACACTACCCGGAAACAGCTGGCGTGCTGGAACCAGGCTGGGCAGGAGGGAGTACCCGTGCCAAAGACACTGCCGAGAACCAGCTGACGGTACTGGAACCCGGATGGGTAGCAGAAGATACAAGAGCAAATGGAACTACCGAGGACCAGCTGACGGTACTGGAACCCGGATGGGTAGCAGAAGGTACAAGAGCCAATGGAACTACCGAGGACCAGCTGATGTTACTGGAACTCGGTTACTAAGCAGGAGGTACCTGTGCCAGAAAGCACTACCAAGGACCAGCAGACGTTGGTGGAACTTGGATACCGAGAAGGAGGCACCTAATCCAAAGGCACTGCCGAGAACCAGCTGACGGTACTGGAACCCGGATGGGTAGCAGAAGGTACCCATGTAAAAAAAAAGTTCAAGGCCGCGAGCCGGCCGCAGTTACCAAAACCCACAGTCCTACAGAGGGTGCTTGTCCTATTGGCACTATGGAACCAGCCTTCATTGCCAGATCCCGCAGCCCACATAGGAGTCACCTAAACTGCAGGCACCATAGAGTCGGCTAACCCGACCGCAACACGACAGGACAACGCATTGGAGGCAAAGTGACGTTGACACTACCCGGAAACAGCTGGCGTGCTGGAACCAGGCTGGGCAGGAGGGAGTACCCGTGCCAAAGACACTGCCGAGAACCAGCTGACGGTACTGGAACCCGGATGGGTAGCAGAAGATACAAGAGCAAATGGAACTACCGAGGACCAGCTGACGGTACTGGAACCCGGATGGGTAGCAGAAGGTACAAGAGCCAATGGAACTACCGAGGACCAGCTGATGTTACTGGAACTCGGTTACTAAGCAGGAGGTACCTGTGCCAGAAAGCACTACCAAGGACCAGCAGACGTTGGTGGAACTTGGATACCGAGAAGGAGGCACCTAATCCAAAGGCACTGCCGAGAACCAGCTGACGGTACTGGAACCCGGATGGGTAGCAGAAGATACAAGAGCAAATGGAACTACCGAGGACCAGCTGACGGTACTGGAACCCGGATGGGTAGCAGAAGGTACAAGAGCCAATGGAACTGCCGAGAACCAGCTGGCGGTGCTGGAGCCCAGGGTAAATACTAAAAACAGAAGAGCCAGAGGTGTATTTGGAGGAGGTTTTAAATCCGTACTACAGTGGATGTGGACAAAGCAGGAGAATTTGCCGGACACACAGCTGGGGATCAGCTGACGTTACTGAATCCCAATAACACTGGAGCAAGCGTTGACTGTGCAGACGGCACTTCTGAGCAGCAACTAGCGGTATTGGAGCCCAGGGTAAATACTAAAAACGGAGGAGCCAGAGGTGTAATTGGAGCAAGTTTTAAATAAGTAGCACAGTGAATATGGACAGAGCAGGAGAAATTGCCGTGAACACAGCAGGGGAACAGCTGACGTTACCGAACCCCAATAACACCGCAGCAAGTGTTGACTGTGCAGACGGCACTTCCGTGCGCCAACTGGCGGTGTTGGAGCTCAGGGATAATACTGAAAACAGAGGAGCCAGAGGTGTAATTCGAGCAACTTTAAAATGTGTAGTACAGTGGATTTGGACAAAGCAGGAGAAATTGCCGTGAACACAGCAGGGGAACAGCTGACGTTACTGAACCCCAATAACATGGTAGCAAGTGTTGACTGTGCAGACGGCACTTCCGAGCGCCAACTGGCGGTGCTGGAGCCCAGGGATAAGAATGAAAATAGAGGAGCCAGAGGTGTAATTCGAGCAACTTTAAAATGTGTAGTACAGTGGATGTGGACAAAGCAGGAGAAATTGCCGTCCGCACAGCAGGAGAACAGCTGACGTTACTGAACCCCAATAACACGGCAGCAAGTGTTGACTGTGCAGACGGCACTTCCGAGCGCCAACTGGCGGTGCTGGAGCCCAGGGATAAGAATGAAAACAGAGGAGCCAGAGGTGTAATTCGAGCAACTTTAAAATGTGTAGTACAGTGGATTTGGACAAAGCAGGAGAAATTGCCGTCCGCACAGCAGGAGAACAGCTGACGTTACTGAACCCCAATAACACGGCAGCAAGTGTTGACTGTGCAGACGGCACTTCCGTGCGCCAACTGGCGGTGTTGGAGCTCAGGGATAATACTGAAAACAGAGGAGCCAGAGGTGTAATTGGAGCAACTTTAAAATCTGTAGTAGTGAGAATGTGGACAGAGCAGGAGAAATTGCCGTCCGCACAGCAGGGGAACAGCTGACGTTACTGAACCCCAATAACATGGTAGCAAGTGTTGACTGTGCAGACAGCACTTCCGAGCGCCAACTGGCGGTGCTGGAGCCCAGGGATAAGAATGAAAACAGAGGAGCCAGAGGAGTAATTGGAGCAACTTTAAAATGTGTAGTACAGTGGATGTGGACAAATCAGGAGAAATTGCCGTCCGCACAGCAGGAGAACAGCTGACGTTACTGAACCCCAATAACACGGCAGCAAGTGTTGACTGTGCAGACGGCACTTCCGAGCGCCAACTGGCGGTGTTGGAGCTCAGGGATTACAGTTCAGGTGGTAGAAACATGAACAGAACAGGAGACCTGGATACTGTTGCCAACCAATTATTTATTCTGGAAGAGGACTGGCAAATTCATGAGAGATCCAGGCCTTGTTCATTTTGAGAAAAGTAAGCCGGTCAACGTTATCGGAGGATAGTCGCATGCGACGGTCTGTTAGTACACCACCTGCGGCACTAAAGACGCGTTCCGATAATACACTAGCAGCAGGGCAAGCTAGCACCTCCAGTGCATACTGACTAAGCTCTGGCCATGTATCCAGCTTACAGACCCAAAACTTGAAGGGAGAAGAGCCGTCTGGGAGTACACTAAGAGGGCAAGACATGTAGTCTGTCACCATCTGACGGAAACGTTGCCTCCTGCTGACTGGAGCTGTCTGTGATGGTGTAGACATTTGTGGCGGCGGGGACACAAAACTTTGCCACATTTCGGCCATACTGGTCTTGCCTTGTGCTGAGGCGCTGCTTCTGCTCCCTCTTTGTGCAGAGCTTCCTCCACTGCCTCGACGCACTGAGCTGCTTTGTAAAGCACTAGCAGCACTGCTCTCGGTTGGAATGGAGAACATGATGGAATGCACCAGTGCGTCTTGGTACTCCCGCATTTTACGCTCCCGGTTCAATGGTGTTATGAGGCTTTGTAAGTTGTCCCGGTAGCGAGGATCTAGGAGGGTGGACACCCAATAATCAGCCGTGTTGAGAATGTGGGCGATGCGGCGGTCGTTTCTGAGGCACTGCAGCATGAAATCAACCATGTGCTGCAGACTGCCAACTGGCCAAGAAACGCTGTCCCCTGCTTGAGGCGTGATCTCTGCCTGCTCTGCATCACCCCACCCTCGCTCTAGATACTGACTACTAGAGCATTGTGTACCTCCCTCCTCTGGACAGATGTCTTCCTCATCCATTGACTCCTCCTCATCCTCCTCACAAAGTGTCCCGTGCCTAGGCCTTTGTGAGGAACCACGTTGCGCAGACTGTAGAGAAGCAGATGGCATTTGTGACTCCTCATCCTCCACCTCTTCCAAAACCTCGTCCCTTAGTGCTTGCAGTGTTTTTTCAAGCAGGCAGATAAGGGGGATAGTCATGCTGACTAGTGCATCATCTGCACTCGCCATCCGCGTGGAATAATCGAAGGCACGCAAAACGTGGCAAATGTCCTTCATAGAGGCCCACTCAGTGGTGGTGAAGTGTGAACGGCGCGCACTGCGACTTGTTTGCGCCTGCTGCAGCTGGTACTCCATTACTGCTGCCTGCTGCTCACACAACCTCTCCAACATATGTAACGTTGAATTCCACCTGGTGGGTAGGTCACATATGATGCGATGTTCCGGAAGACATAATCGGCGCTGCAGAGCTGCAATGCGTGATCTTGCATTGCTGGAACGCCGCAAGTGAGCGCACTCTATGCGGACCTTGTGAAGCAGTGCATCAAGATCCGGATAGTCCCTCAAAAAACTCTGCACGACCAAGTTGAGCACATGTGCCAGACATGGGATGTGAGTGAGGTTGCCTAGGCCCAGAGCTGCCACCAGATTTCGGCCATTGTCACACACTACCATGCCTGGCTGGAGATTCGCTGGCACAAACCACACGTCACTCTGCTGCTTGATGGCATTCCAGAGCTCCTGCGCTGTGTGGCTTCGATTCCCCAAAGAAATTAATTTTAATACGGCCTGTTGACGTTTGGCCACGGCTGTGCTCATATCGGTCATCATAACAGGTAACCGTTCACGGGTCGATGTGGAGGTAGACCGTGACGGCTCCTGCAGCGCTGATTCAGAGGAACTGGAGTATGAGGAGGAGTCAATGTGTACAGACTGGATTCCTGCAATCCTTGGAGTTGGCAGAACACGTACAGCGCCACTCTCAAGATCTGTACCCGGCTCCACAATATTTACCCAATGGGCAGTGAGGGAAAGGTATCGTCCCTGTCCATGCTTACTGGTCCACGCATCAGTGGTCAGGTGGACCTTGCTACTGACGGCGTTTTGTAGCGCATGTTTAATTTTTCCCTCCACATGATGTTGCAGGGCAGGGACGGCTTGCCTGCTGAAATAAAAGCGGCTGGGCACGTTGTATTGTGGGACTGCCAATGCCATAAAGTTACGGAATGTGTCAGTCTCCACCAGCCTGAATGATAGCATTTCAAGGGCCAGTAGTTTAGCAATGCCAGCATTCAGAGCCTGTGCTCGGGGGTGGTTTGCCGAGTATGGGCGCCTTTTCTCCCATGCCTGTGCTAACGATGGCTGTAGACTGGCCTGGGAGTGTGAGGATGACTGGGAAAGTGGTGCTGTGGGTGGAATTACACTGTGTCTCTGTACAACAGTGCCAGAGATTCTTCCATGGCGATCCTGTGAGGAAGCCGAACCAGCTGTGTGTGAGCTGGAGGAAGAGGCTACAACACGAGCTGAAGAGGTGGTAGGTGGCGCTGTAGGTTGGCCTAGGTCTTCAGTGTGTTTTTGTAACTCCACCACGTGCTTGGTCCGCACATGTTTCCACATATTTGTGGTATTGAGGTTGCTGACACTTTTCCCTCTTTTCACCTTCTGATTACACAGCTTGCATTTGACAAAGCAAATGTCATCTGCAACTGTGTCAAAAAAGGACCAGGCACTGCAAGTCTTGGGAGCGCCCGCTTTGGATTTTGGAAGAGCCATGCTCCTAATGGGTGCCGAAGTGGAGGCTACAGGCAACCAAGTCTGCCCCCTCCCTCTCCCTCCTTTTTGGGCCGTTCGGGGAATCTCTTCCTCAGAGCTGCTCCCACCACCTTCCTGTCCCTCACGCCATGATGGGTCAAGGACCTCATCATCTACACCACCCTCTTCAAACAACTGCTTCTCCTGGGTAGTCTCGACAGCACAGTACGCACCAGAAAGTGGCACCTGAGTCTCATCATCAGATGCGTACTGAGGTGTGCTGCTGACCATAGGCACTGGCCCACCCGCCTCTTCAGATTCAGAGAGACAAAACGGTTGCGCATCACTGCATACTACCTCTTCTTCAAATTCTCGAATTCTGCTTGGCTGGCCCCCTCTTTCCAAGCCAAGAGATTCAGAGAACAGAAGTAGAGATGGCTCCTGTCCAGGGCTCTCTGACTGCCTGGGCAATTTGGCAGGTGGTGAAGAGACAGATGGGTGCTCTTCAGTGCTCAGGACCTGAGAGGATCTGGAACTAATTGAAGTCGATGCGTTAGCTGCCATCCATCCGACAACGGCTTCAATTTGGTCCTCGCGCAGCAGTGGGGTACGGCTAGCTCCTACAAAGCTGCGCATAAAGGACTGTTCCCTGGTAAAACTGGGGGATGCTGAGTCACTGGTGCCCGCAGCAGGCACAGAATCCCCACGTCCTCTCCCTGCAGGCACAGAATCCTCACGTCCTCTCCCTGCAGAAACTCCACGCCCACGCCCACGACCACGACCACATGCCTTACTCCCTGCCTTCTTCATCTTGGTAGACTGATAAAGATAGGCAGAAAAGTACTAAGGGCTTAGTGTGCTTATTCCTGAACAGCTGCTAACAGGTATAAGAAACACTAATTTTATAAAGTGTGGACTAGACTTTAATATGAGCTAATGTGGCCTACACAACTGTAAAGTGGAGTGTTTGGTGAACTTTATTTAGGTTTTTTTTGTCACAAAAAGACACTGGATGTGCCTAAAGATGTAATAACGATAGTATCACAAACTTTTTGTAGCTATTACAATGTAGGAAGGTAACCTACAATGCAATAGATGAGGCTGCAAAAAATAGGCTAATACTAATCTGGCTGGGGCTGCAGGGCCCAATGCTGCAGAAAGGCTCCTCTATCTACTCCTATATAGTGTGTTTGGAATCAATTTAGCTGAATATGGATGGAACCACCACACTAATAGGAGATATCAGGAAAAATTATGAATTGGCAATAAAGGACAATGTATGAGGCAGTGACACACACTGAGTGCACTACAACCAGACGGGGTTGAAGCACACACTACAGGGTGAGCTGCACTCACACACCAGACCTTGCAGACAGCGGTGAACAGTACAGATGCAGAGCACTGTGCACTAGTGCTGCAAGACGGAAAAAAAATTCTCTATCTACTCCTATATAGTGTGTTTGGAACCAATTTAGCTGAATACAGATGGAACCACCACACTAATAGGAGATATCAGGAAAAATTATGAATTGGCAATAAAGGACAATGTATGAGGCAGTGACACACACTGAGTGCACTACAACCAGACGGGGTTGAAGCACACACTACAGGGTGAGCTGCACTCACACACCAGACCTTGCAGACAGCGGTGAACAGTACAGATGCAGAGCACTGTGCACTAGTGCTGCAAGACGGAAAAAAATTTCTCTATCTACTCCTATATAGTGTGTTTGGAACCAATTTAGCTGAATACAGATGGAACCACCACACTAATAGGAGATATCAGGAAAAATTATGAATTGGCAATAAAGGACAATGTATGAGGCAGTGACACACACTGAGTGCACTACAACCAGACGGGGTTGAAGCACACACTACAGGGTGAGCTGCACTCACACACCAGACCTTGCAGACAGCGGTGAACAGTACAGATGCAGAGCACTGTGCACTAGTGCTGCAAGACGGAAAAAAATTTCTCTATCTACTCCTATATAGTGTGTTTGGAACCAATTTAGCTGAATACAGATGGAACCACCACACTAATAGGAGATATCAGGAAAAATTATGAATTGGCAAAAAAGGACAATGTATGAGGCAGTGACACACACTGAGTGCACTACAACCAGACTTGGCTGAAGCACACACTACAGGGTGAGCTGCACTCACACACACAGACCTTGCAGATAGCGGTGAACAGCACAGGGAACTGTGCACTAGCACTGCAAGGCACAGTGATTTAGAAAGTAGCTTGGGTAAAGCAGTATAGAGCAAATAGGTAGCTAAAACTGTCCCTCAGAACAACAGCGTCCTATCCCTAACTGAATTCACAGCAGAGTGAGCTCAAAATGGCGGCGGTGGCTTTTATAGTGCATCATGACATCATTTCAGCAGCCAATCACAGCCATGCCATTAGTTAAGATGCCTACATGCCTAACAGGATGTGCCCACACTTCTTAGGATCCTCATTGGCTGAATAAAATGAAAATGTCTCATTGCATTATGGGAACTTCCGATTCCGGTATACGATATTGCAATAGTATCGGAATTAAGTATCGGAATTCCGATACCGCGAATATCGGCCGATACCCGATATTTCAGTATCGGAATGCTCAACACTAATGATCAACCATTCTCAAAATTTGCCAAAATCAATCTTGGTCAAAAAAAGTCTAACTGCTAGCTCATATCCCTGTTGCCTTTTTAGGGTTATCAATACAGGATGAGCAGAGTGATTAGCAAACATAAACAGAGCCATGCTGCTTCTGCTGCTTTCCAGTAAGTCACCCTAGTGATGGATTCATAGCTACACTGCTCTGCACTGCTGTATAATGTCTTCCTTGCTGCTGCTTCTGATTATCTGTTGCGTACAGGCAGGGGTGTAGGAATCCTTCATGTTTGAGTGTCCTGTATATGGGAGATCATAGCAAGTAATCTATACCACCTAATTCAGTGATATCTAAAAATTAGCGGATGAGCCAACAGAGGAAAGATTAGTTAAATATCTGGATACAAGTCATATGTTTTGTAAAATAGTGCCCCAGAGTCAATGTACAAACAAATCCCTGGTAATTACGTTGCTGTTGCATAATAACATTTGTCTTTTTGTCTTATTGGATAAAAAATATTTTCTGCCACATACATCAAAAGCAAACTTCTGAAATAAATAACTTTAAACATCTGTAAGAGGTAGCATGGCTGAGCGGTTTAAGGCGCTGGATTTAGGCTCCCATCTCTCTGGAGGTGTGGGTTCAAATCCCAGCGCTGCAATTATTTATTTGGATCTAATTTTTACCAAAAGTTAGGAAACGGTTGAGGAAGTAAAGGGGATTGAGAACTTAGGAGGCAGCGTTCATGCTATCCTATAATCTTGAACAACAAAAGGAGGAAAACCTGCGAAAACTGAGATTTTAAGATTGGACTGTAGAAAGGCAGTACTTAATGGACTCAGTAAAAAGGAAGGAAGGGTAGGATGTTCTAAAGGAAATAAATGTCCAGGAAGGATGGGAGATTTTGCTAAATTAAATTCTCACTGCACAATCAATAACAATCCCGAAAAGAAGGAAGAATGAAAAGCATTTATGGAGACCAGGATGGCTGAATACTGAACTTAAAAGCTTGCTAAAAAGGAACAAAGAAATGAATATCAAATGGAAAGAAGGGTTGATATCTAAAGAAGAATATAATGCTGTCTGTAGGGAAAGCTGGGCTAGCTTTAGAAGAGCTAAAGCCAGTAATGAAGTGAGGCTTGCAAGAGAGACCAAAAGCAATAAGAAAGGATTTTGGAAGTAAGTCAAAAGTTAAAGAAAAGCCAAAGATGCTATAGGATTTTAAAAGGATGAAAAGGGTAAAGTGGTCAATAATGATGTTGAGAAGACTGAACTTTTAAATTCCTATTTGGCTTCTGTGTTCTCTAAGAAAGCAAATGTAACATCAAGTGATCTTCACTGTGCTGTAGAAGAAAAGGAACATGTGAACAAGTCATATGTTTGAATACTGCATATGAGTGGTCATGTTTGCTTTAGGCATCAGAATTAATTACATAATTTACCATCTATGTTACATCCATGTCTGTTCAATCAATGATCAACCATTCTCAAAATTTGCCAAAATCAATCTTGGTCAAACGAAGTCTAACTGCTAGCTCATATCCCTGCTGCCTTTTTAGGGTTATCTATACAGTATGAGCAGAGTGATTAGCAAACCTAAACAGAGCCATGCTGCTTCTGCTGCTTTCCAGTAAGTCACCCTAGTGATGAACTCATAGCTACATTGCTCTGCACTGCTGTATAATGTCTTCCTTGCTGTTGCTTCTGATTTTCTGTTACGTACAGGCAGGGGTGTAGGAATCCTTCATGTTTGTGCGTCCTGTATATGGGAGATCATAGCAAGTAATCTATACCACCTATTTCAGTGATATCTAAAAATTAGCGGATGAGCCAACAGAGGAAAGATTAGTTAAATATCTGGATACAAGTCATATGTTTTGTAAAATGGTGCCCCAGAGTCAATGTACAAACAAATCCCTGATAACTACGTTGCTCATGCATAATAACATTTGTATTTTTGTCTAATTAGGTATACAATGTTTTCTGCCACTTATATCATAAGTAAATTTCTGATTTAAATAAGTTTGAAATTCCATATGAGGTAGCGTGGCCGAGCGGTCTAAGGTGCTTAGATAAAGGCTCCAGTCTCTTTGGAGGCGTGGGTTCAAATCCCACCGCTGCCATTATTTATTTGGATCTAAATTTTACCAAAAATTTGGAATCAGTTGAGGTAGTAAAGGGGATTGAGAATTTAGGAGGCAGCGGTAATTCTATCCTATACTTTTGAACTACAAAAGGTGGAAAACCGGCGAAGACTGAGATTTTAAGATTGGACTGTAGAAAGGCAGTTTTTAATGGACTCTGTCAAAAGGAAGGAAAGGTAGGATGTTCTAAAGGAAAAAAATGTCAAGGAAGGATGGGAGATTTTGCTAAATTAAATTCTCACTGCACAATCAATAACAATCCCGAAAAGAAGGAATAATGGAAAGCATTTATGGAGACCAGGATGGCTGAATACTGAACTTATAAGCTTGCTAAAAAGGAACAAAGAAATGAATATCAAATGGAAAGAAGGGTTCATATCTAAAGATGAATATAATGCTGTCTGCAGGGAAAGCTGGGCTAGCGTTAGAAGAGCTAAAGCCAGTAATGAAGTGAGGCTTGCAAGAGAGACCAAAAGCAATAAGAAAGGATTTTGGAAGTAAGTCAAAAGTTAAAGAAAAGCCAAAGATGCTGTAGGATTTTTAAAGGATGAAAAGGGTAAAGTGGTCAATAATGATGTTGAGAAGACTGAACTTTTAAATTCCTGTTTTGCTTCTGTGTTCTCTAAGAAAGCAAATGTAACATCAAGCGATCTACACTGTGCTGTAGAAGAAAAGGATCATGTGACAAATCATATGTATGACTACTGCATATGAGTGGTCATGTTGGCTTTAGGCATCAGAATTAATTACATAATTTACCATCTATGTTACATCCATGTCAGTTCAATCAATGATCAACCATTCTGAAAATTTGCCAAAATCAATCTTGTTCAAAAGAAGTCTAACTTCTAGCTCATATCCCTATTGCCTTTTTAGGGTTATCAATACAGGATGAGCAGAGTGATTAGCAAACATAAACAGAGCCATGCTGCTTCTGCTGCTTTCCAGTAAGTCACCCTAGTGATGAACTCATAGCTACATTGCTCTGCACTGCTGTATAATGTCTTCCTTGCTGCTGCTTCTGATTATCTGTTACGTACAGGCAGGGGTGTAGGAATCCTTAATGTTTGTGCGTCCTGTATATGGGAGATCATAGCAAGTAATCTATACCACCTAATTCAGTGATATCTAAAAATTAGCGGATGAGCCAACAGAGGAAAGATTAGTAAAATATCTTCATACAAGTCATATGTTTTGTAAAATGGTGCCCCAGAGTCAATGTACAAACAAATCCCTGATAATTACGTTGCTGTTGCATAATAACATTTGTCTTTTTGTCTTATTAGATAAAAAATATTTTCTGCCACATACATCAAAAGCAAACTTCTGAAATAAATAACTTTAAACATCTGTAAGAGGTAGCATGGCCGAGCGGTCTAAGGTGCTGGATTTAGGCTCCCATCTCTCTGGAGGCATGGGTTCAAATCCCACCGCTGCAATTATTTATTTGGATCTAATTTTTACCAAAAGTTAGGAAACGGTTGAGGAAGTAAAGGGGATCGAGAACTTAGGAGGCAGCGAACATGCTATCCTATAATCTTGAACAACAAAAGGAGGAAAACCTGCGAAAACTGAGATTTTAAGATTGGACTGTAGAAAGGCAGTACTTAATGGACTCAGTAAAAAGGAAGGAAGGGTAGGATGTTCTAAAGGAAATAAATGTCCAGGAAGGATGGGAGATTTTGCTAAACTAAATTCTCACTGCACAATCAATAACAATCCCGAAAAGAAGGAAGAATGAAAAGCATTTATGGAGACCAGGATGGCTGAATACTGAACTTAAAAGCTTGCTAAAAAGGAACAAAGAAATGAATATCAAATGGAAAGAAGGGTTCATATCTAAAGAAGAATATAATTCTGTCTGTAGGGAAAGCTGGGCTAGCGTTAGAAGAGCTAAAGCCAGTAATGAATTGAGGCTTGCAAGAGAGACCAAAAACAATAAGAAAAGATTTTGGAAGTAAGTCAAAAGTTAAAGAAAAGCCAAAGATGCTATAGGATTTTTAAAGGATGAAAAGGGTAAAGTGGTCAATAATGATGTTTAGAAGACTGAACTTTTAAATTCCTATTCGGCTTCTGTGTTCTCTAAGAAAGCAAATGTAACATCAAGTGATCTTCACTGTGCTGTAGAAGAAAAGGAACATGTGAACAAGTTATACGTTTGAATACTGCATATGAGTGGTCATGTTTGCTTTAGGCATCAGAATTAATTACATAATTTACCATCTACAGTACAGACCAAAAGTTTGGACACACCTTCTCATTTAAAGATTTTTCTGTATTGTCATGACTTTGAAAATTGTACATTCACACTGAAGGCATCAAAACTATGAATTAACACAGGTGGAATTATATACTTAACAAAAAAGGGTGAAACAACTGAAATTATGTCTTATATTCTAGGTTCTCCAAAGTAGCCACCTTTTGCTTTGATGACTACTTTGCACTCTCTTGGCATTCTCTTGATGAGCTTCAAGAGGTAGCCATCGGAAATGGTTTTCACTTCACAGGTGTGCCCTGTCAGGTTTAATAAGTGGGATTTCTTGCCTTATAAATGGGGTTGGGACCATCCGTTGTGTTGTGCAGGAGTCTGGTGGCTATACAGCTGATAGTCCTACTCAATAGACTGTTAGAATTTGTATTATGGCAAGAAAAAAGCAGCTAAGCAAAGAAAAATGAGTGGCCATCATTACTTTACGAAATTAAGGTCAGTCCAAAAAATTGGGAAAACTATGAAAGTGTGCCCAACTGCAGTTGCAAAAACCTTCAAGCGCTACAAAGAAACTGGCTCACATGAGGACCGCCCCAGGAAAGGAAGACCAAGAGTCACCTCTGCTTCTGAGGATAAGTTTATCCGAGTCACCAGCCTCAGAAATCGCAGGTTAACAGCAGCTCAGATTAGAGACCAGGTCAATGTCACACAGATTTCGAGCAGCAGACACATCTCTTCAACAACTGTTAAGAGGAGACTTTGTGCAGCAGGCCTTCATGGTAAAATAGCTGCTGGGAAACCACTGCTAAGGACAGGCAACAAGCAGAAGAGACTTGTTTGGGCTAAAGAACACAATGAATGGACATTAGACCAGTGGAAATCTGTGCTTTGGTCTGATGAGTCCAAATTTGAGATCTTTGTTACCAACCACCGTGTCTTTGTGCGATGCAGAAAAGGTGAACGGATGGACTCTACATGCCTGGTTCCCACCGTGAAGCATGGAGGAGGAGGTGTGATGGTGTGGGGGTGCTTTGCTGGTGACACTGTTGGGGATTTATTCAAAATTGAAGGCATACTGAACCAGCATGGCTACCACAGCATCTTGAAGCGGCATGCTATTCCATCCGGTTTGCGTTTAGTTGGACCATCATTTATTTTTCAACAGGACAATGACCCCAAACACACCTCCAGGCTGTGTAAGGGCTATTTGACCAAGAAGGATAGTGATGGGGTGCTACGCCAGATGACCTGGCCTCCACAGTCACCAGACCTGAACCCAATTGAGATGGTTTGGGGTGAGCTGGACCGCAGAGTGAAGGCAAAAGGGCCAACAAGTGCTAAGCATCTCTGGGAACTCCTTCAAGATTGTTGGAAGACCATTTCCGGTGACCACCTCTTGAAGGTCATCAAGAGAATGCCAAGAGTGTGCAAAGCAGTCATAAAAACAAAAGGTGGCTACTTTCAAGAACCTAGAATATAAGACATATTTTCAGTTGTTTCACACTTTTTTGTTAAGTATATAATTCCACATGTATTAATTCATAGTTTTGATGCCTTCAGTGTTAATGTACAATTTTCAAAGTCATAAAAATACAGAAAAATCTTTAAATGAGAAGGTGTGTCCAAACTTTTGGTCTGTACTGTATGTTACATCCATGTCTGTTCAATCAATGATCAACCATTCTCAAAATTTGCCAAAATCAATCTTGGTCAAAAGAAGTCTAACTGCTAGCTCATATCCCTGCTGCCTTTTTAGGGTTATCTATACAGGATGAGCAGAGTGATTAGCAAACATAAACAGAGCCATGCTGCTTCTGCTGCTTTCCAGTAAGTCACCCTAGTGATGAACTCATAGCTACATTGCTCTGCACTGCTGTATAATGTCTTCCTTGCTGTTGCTTCTGATTTTCTGTTACGTACAGGCAGGGGTGTAGGAATCCTTCATGTTTGTGTGTCCTGTATATGGGAGATCATAGCAAGTAATCTATACCACCTAATTCAGTGATATCTAAAAATTAGCGGATGAGCCAGCAGAGGAAAGATTAGTTAAATATCTGGATACAAGTCATATGTTTTGTAAAATGGTGCCCCAGAGTCAATGTACAAACAAATCCCTGATAACTACGTTGCTCATGCATTATAACATTTGTATTTTTGTCTAATTAGATATACAATGTTTTCTGCCACTTATATCATTAGAAAATTTCTGATTTAAATAAGTTTGAACATCTTTATGAGGTAGCGTGGCCGAGCGGTCAAAGGCGCTGGATTAAGGCTCCAGTCTCTCTGGAGGTGTGGGTTCAAATCCCATCGCTGCCATTATTTATTTGGATCTAATTTTTCCCAAAAATTAGGAAATGGTTGAGGAAGTAAAGGGGATTGAAAATTTAGGAGGCAGCGGTATTTCTATCCTATACTTTTGAACTACAAAAGGTGGAAAACCTGCAAAAACTGAGATTTTAAGATTGGACTGTAGAATGGCAGTTTTTAATGGACTCAGTAAAAAGGAAGGAAAGGTAGGATATTCTAAAGAAAAGAAATGTCCAGGAAGGATGGGAGATTTTGCTAAATTAAATTCTCACTGCACAATCAATAACAATCCCGAAAAGAAGGAAGAATGGAAAGCATTTATGGAGACCAGGATGGCTGAATACTGAACTTAAAAGCTTGCTAAAAAGGAACAAAGAAATGAATATCAAATGGAAAGAAGGGTTCACATCTAAAGATGAATATAATGCTGTCTGCAGGGAAAGCTGGGCTAGCGTTAGAAGAGCTAAAGCCAGTAATGAAGTGAGGCTTGCAAGAGAGACCAAAAGCAATAAGAAAGGATTTTGGAAGTAAGTCAAAAGTTAAAGAAAAGCCAAAGATGCTCTAGGATTTTTAAAGGATGAAAAGGGTAAAGTGGTCAATAATGATGTTGAGAAGACTGAACTTTTAAATTCCTGTTTTGCTTCTGTGTTCTCTAAGAAAGCAAAGGTAACATCAAGCGATCTTCACTGTGCTGTAGAAGAAAAGGATCATGTGACCAATTATATGTATGACTACTGCATATGAGTGGTCATGTTGGCTTTAGGCATCAGAATTACTTACATAATTTTCCATCTATGTTACATCCATGTCTGTTCAATCAATGATCAACCATTCTCAAAATTTGCCAAAGTCAATCTTGGTCAAAAGAAGTCTAACTTCTAGCTCATATCCCTGTTGCCTTTTTGGGTTATCAATACAGTATGAGCAGAGTGATTAGCAAACATAAACAGAGCCATGCTGCTTCTGCTGCTTTCCAGTAAGTCACCCTAGTGATGAACTCATAGCTACATTGCTCTGCACTGCTGTATAATGTCTTCCTTGCTGTTGCTTCTGATTTTCTGTTACGTACAGGCAGGGGTGTAGGAATCCTTCATGTTTGTGCGTCCTGTATATGGCAGATCATAGCAAGTAATCTATACCACCTAATTTAGTGATATCTAAAAATTAGCGGATGAGCCAGCAGAGGAAAGATTAGTTAAATATCTGCATACAAGTCATATGTTTTGTAAAATGGTGCCCCAGAGTCAATGTACAAACAAATCCCTGATAACTACTTTGCTCATGCATAATAACATTTGTATTTTTGTCTAATTAGATATACAATGTTTTCTGCCACTTATATCATAAGTAAATTTCTGATTTAAATAAGTTTGAAAATCCATATGAGGTAGCGTGGCCAGGCGGTCTAAGGTGCTAGATAAAGGCTACAGTCTCTTTGGAGGCGTGGGTTCAAATCCCACCACTGCCATTATTTATTTGGATCTAATTTTTCACCAAAAATTTGGAATCAGTTGAGGTAGTAAAGGGGATTGAGAATTTAGGAGGCAGCGGTAATTCTATCCTATACTTTTGAACTACAAAAGGTGGAAAACCGGCGAAAACTGAGATTTTAAGATTGGACTGTAGAAAGGCAGTTTTTAATGGACTCTGTCAAAAGGAAGGAAAGGTAGGATGTTCTAAAGGAAAGAAATGTCAAGGAAGGATGGGAGATTTTGCTAAATTAAATTCTCACTGCACAATCAGTAACAATCCCGAAAAGAAGGAAGAAAGGAAAGCATTTATGGAGGCCAGCATGGCAGAATACTGAACTTAAAAGCTTGCTAAAAAGGAACAAAGAAATGAATATCAAATGGAAAGAAGGGTTCATATCTAAAGAAGAATATAATGCTGTCTGCAGGGAAAGCTGGGCTAGCATTAGAAGAGCTAAAGCCAGTAATGAAGTGAGGCTTGCAAGAGAGACCAAAAACAATAAGAAAGGATTTTGGAAGTAAGTCAAAAGTTAAAGAAAAGCCAAAGATGCTCTAGGATTTTTAAAGGATGAAAAGGGTAAAGTGGTCAATAATGATGTTGAGAAGACTGAACTTTTAAATTCCTATTTGGCTTCTGTGTTCTCTAAGATAGCAAATGTAACATCAAGTGATCTTCACTGTGCTGTAGAAGAAAAGGAACATGTGAACAAGTCATACGTATGAATACTGCATATGAGTGGTCATGTTGGCTTTAGGCATCAGAATTAATTACATAATTTACCATCTATGTTACATCCATGTCTGTTCAATCAATGATCAACCATTCTCAAAATTTGCCAAAATCAATCTTGGTCAAAAGAAGTCTAACTGCTAGCTCATATCCCTGCTGCCTTTTTAGGGTTATCTATACAGTATGAGCAGAGTGATTAGCAAACATAAACAGAGCCATGCTGCTTCTGCTGCTTTCCAGTAAGTCACCCTAGTGATGAACTCATAGCTACATTGCTCTGCACTGCTGTATAATGTCTTCCTTGCTGTTGCTTCAGATTTTCTGTTACGTACAGACAGGGGTTTAGGAATCCTTCATGTTTGTGTGTCCTGTATATGGGAGATCATAGCAAGTAAGCTATACCACCTAATTCAGTGATATCTAAAAATTAGCGGATGAGCCATCAGAGGAAAGATTAGTTAAATATTTGGATACAAGTCATATGTTTTGTAAAATGGTGCCCCAGAGTCAATGTACAATCAAATTCCTGATAACTACGTTGCTCATGCATAATAACATTTGTATTTTTTGTCTAATTAGATATACAATGTTTTCTGCCGCTTATATCATAAGCAAATTTCTGATTTAAATAAGTTAGAAAATCCGTATGAGGTATCGTGGCCGAGCGGTCTAAGGTGCTAGATAAAGGCTCCAGTCTCTTTGGAGGCGTGGGTTCAAATCCCACCACTGCCATTATTTATTTGGATCTAATTTTTACCAAAAATTTGGAATCAGTTGAGGTAGTAAAGGGGATTGAGAATTTAGGAGGCAGCGGTAATTCTATCCTATACTTTTGAACTACAAAAGGTGGAAAACCGGCGAAAACTGAGATTTTAAGATTGGACTGTAGAAAGGCAGTTTTTAATGGACTCTGTCAAAAGGAAGGAAAGGTAGGATGTTCTAAAGGAAAGAAATGTCAAGGAAGGATGGGAGATTTTGCTAAATTAAATTCTCACTGCACAATCAGTAACAATCCCGAAAAGAAGGAAGAATGGAAAGCATTTATGGAGACCAGGATGGCAGAATACTGAACTTAAAAGCTTGCTAAAAAGGAACAAAGAAATGAATATCAAATGGAAAGAAGGGTTCATATCTAAAAAATAATTTAATGCTGTCTGCAGGGAAAGCTGGGCTAGCGTTAGAAGAGCTAAAGCCAGTAATGAAGTGAGGCTTGCAAGAGAGACCAAAAGCAATAAGAAAGGATTTTGGAAGTAAGTCAAAAGTTAAAGAAAAGCCAAAGATGCTATAGGATTTTTACAGGATGAAAAGGGTAAAGTGGTCAATAATCATGTTGAGAAGACTGAACTTTTAAATTCCTATTTTGCTTCTGTGTTCTCTAAGAAAGCAAATGTAATATCAAGTGATCTTCACTGTGCTGTAGAAGAAAAGGAACATGTGAGCAAGTCATACATATGAATACTGCATATGAGTGGTCCTGTTGGCTTTTGGGCATCAGAATTAATTACATAATTTGCCATCTATGTTACACCCATGTCAGTTCAATCAATTATCAACAATTCTCAAAATTTGCCAAAATCAATCTTGGTCAAAAGAATTCTAATTGCTAGATTATATCCCTGCTGCCTTTTTAGGGTTATCAATACAGGATGAGCAGAGTGAATAGCAAACATAAACAGAGCCATGCTGCTTCTGCTGCTTTCCAGTAAGTCACCCTATTGATGGATTCACAGCTACACTGCTCTGCACTGCTGTATAATGTCTTCATTGCTGCTGCTTCTGATTATCTGTTACGCACAGGCAGGGGTGTAGGAATCTTTCATGTTTGAGTGTCCTGTATATGGGAGATCATAGCAAGTAATCTATACCACCTAATTCAGTGATATCTAAAAATTAGCGGATGAGCCAACAGAGGAAAGATTAGTTAAATATCTGGATACAAGTCATATGTTTTGTAAAATGGTGCCCCAGAGTCAATGTACAAACAAATCCCTAATAACTACGTTGCTCATGCATAATAACATTTGTATTTTTGTCTAATTAGATATACAATGTTGTCTGCCACTTATATCATTAGCAAATTTCTGATTTAAATAAGTTTGAAAATCCGTATGAGGTTGCGTGGCCGAGCAGTCTAAGGTGCTAGATAAAGTCTCAAGTCTCTTTGGAGGCGTGGGTTCAAATCCCACCGCTGCCATTATTTATTTGAATCTAATTTTTACCAAAAATTTGGAAACAGTTGAGGTAGTAAAGGGGATTGAGAATTTAGGAGTCAGCGGTAATTCTATCCTATACTTTTGAACTACAAAAGGTGGAAAACCGGCGAAAACTGAGATTTTAAGATTGGACTGTAGAAAGGCAGTTTTTAATGGACTCTGTCAAAAGGAAGGAAAGGTAGGATGTTCTAAAGGAAAGAAATGTCAAGGAAGGATGGGAGATTTTTGCTAAATGAAATTCTCACTGCACAATCAGTAACAATCCCGAAAAGAAGGAAGAATGGAAAGCATTTATGGAGACAAGGATGCCTGAATACTGAACTTAAAAGCTTGCTGAAAAGGAACAAAGACATGAATATCAAATGGAAAGAAGGGTTCATATCTAAAGAAGAATATAATGCTGTCTGCAGGGAAAGCTGGGCTAGCGTTAGAAGAGCTAAAGCCAGTAATGAAGTGAGGCTTGAAAGAGAGACCAAAAGCAATAAGAAAGGATTTTGGAAGAAAGTCAAAAGTTAAAGAAAAGCCAAAGATGCTATAGGATTTTTAAAGGATGAAAAGGGTAAAGTGGTCAATAGTGTTGAGCATTCCGATACTGAAATATCGGGTATCGGCCGATATTCCCGGTACCGGAATTCCGATATTTAATTCCGATACTTTTGCAATATCGTATACCGGTATCGGAAGTTCCCATAATGCAAAGAGCCAGTTTCATTTTATTCAGCCAATGAGGATCCTAAGAAGTGTGGGCACATCCTGTTAGGCATGTAGGCATCTTAACTAATGGCATCGCTGTAATTGGCTGCTGAAATGATGTCATGATGCACTATAAAAGCCGCCGCCGCCTTTTTGAGCTCACTCTGATGTGAATTCAGTTAGGGATAGGACGCTGTTGTTCTGAGGGACAGTTTTAGCTACCTATTTGGTCTATTCTGCTTTACCCAAGCTACTTTATAAATCGCTGTGCCTTGCAGCGCAAGTGCACAGGTCTCTGTGCTGTTCACCGCTGTCTGCAAGGTCTGTGTGTGTGAGTGCAGCTCACCCTGTAGTGTGTGCTTCAGCCACATCTGGTTGTAGTGCACTCAGTGTGTGTCACTGCCTCATACATTGTCCTTTTTTGCCAATACATAATTTTTCCTGATATCTCTTATTAGTGTGGTGGTTCCATCCGTATTCAGCTAAATTGGTTCCAAGCACACTATATAGGAGTAGATAGAGAAATTTTTTTTGTCTTGCAGCGCTAGTGCACAGTGCTCTGCATCTGTACTGTTCACCGCTGTCTGCAAGGTCTGTGTGTGTGAGTGCAGCTCACCCTGTAGTGTGTGCTTCAGCCACGTCTGGTTGCAGTGCACTCAGTATGTGTCATTGCCTCATACATTGTCCTTTTTTGCCAATTCATAATTTTTCCTGATTTCTCCTATTAGTGTAGTGGTTCCTTCCATATTCAGCTAAATTGGTTCCAAACACACTATATAGGAGTAGTTAGAGGAGCCTTTCTGCAGCATTGTGCCCTGCAGCCCCAGCCAGATTAGTATTAACCTATTTTTTGTAGCCTCATCTATTGCATTGTAGGTTACCTTCCTACATTGTAATAGCTACAAAAAGTTTGTGATACTATCGGTATTACATCTTTGGGCACATCCAGCGTCTTTTTGTGACCAAAAAAACTAAATAAAGTTCACCAAACACTCCACTTTACAGTTGTGTTGGCCACATTAGCTCATATTAAAGTCTAGTCCACACTTTATAAAATTTGTGTTTCTTATACCTGTTAACAGCTGTTCAGGAATAAGCACACTAAGCCCTTAGTACTTATCTGCCTATCTTTATCAGTCTACCAATATGAAGAAGGCAGGGAGTAAGGCATGTGGTCGTGGTCTTGGTCGTTGGCGTGGGCGTGGAGTTTCTGCAGGGAGAGGACGTGAGGATTCTGTGCCTGCAGGGAGAGGACGTGGGGATTCTGTGCCTGCTGCGGGCACCAGTGACTCAGCATCCCACAGTTTTACCAGGGAACAGTCCTTTATGCACAGCTTTTTAGGATTTAGCCGTACCCCACTGCTGCGGGATGACCAAATTGAAGCCGTTGTCGGATGGATGGCAGCTAACGCATCGACTTCAATTAGTTCCAGATCCTCTCAGGTCCTGATCACTGAAGAGCACCCATCTGTCTCTTCACCACCTGCCAAATTGCCCAGGCAGTCAGAGAGCCCTGGACAGGAGCCATCTCTACTTCTGTTCTCTGAATCTCTTGGCTTGGAAAAAGGGGGCCAGCCAAGCAGAATTCGAGAATTTGAAGAAGAGGTAGTATGCAGTGATGCGCAACCGTTTTGTCTCTCTGAATCTGAAGAGGCGGGTGGGCTAGTGCCTATGGTCAGCAGCACACCTCAGTATGCATCTGATGATGAGACTCAGGTGCCACTTTCTGGTGCGTACTGTGCTGTCGAGACTACCCAGGAGAAGCAGTTGTTTGAAGAGGGTGGTGTAGATGATGAGGTCCTTGACCCATCATGGCGTGAGGGACAGTAAGGTGGTGGGAGCAGCTCTGAGGAAGAGATTCCCCAAACAGCCAGAAAGGGAGGGAGAGGGAGGGGGCTGACTTGGTTGCCTGTAGCCTCCACTTCGGCACCCATTAGGAGCATGGCTCTTCCAAAATCCAAAGCATGCGATCCCAAGACTTGCAGTGCCTGGTCCTTTTTTGACACAGCTGCAGATGACATTTGCTTTGTCAAATGCAAGCTGTGTAATCAGAAGGTGAAAAGAGGGAAAAGTGTCAGCAACCTCAATACCACAAATATGTGGAAACATGTGCGGACCAAGCACGTGGTGGAGTTACAAAAACACACTGAAGACCTTGGCCAACCAACAGCGCCACCTACCACCTCTTCAGCTCGTGTTGTAGCCTCTTCCTCCATCTCACACACAGCTGGTTCGGCTTCCTCACAGGATCGCCATGGAAGAATCTCTGGCACTGTTGTACAGAGACACAGTGTAATTCCACCCACAGCACCACTTTCCCAGTCATCCTCACACTCCCAGGCCAGTCTACAGCCATCGTTAGCACAGGCATGGGAGAAAAGGCGCCCATACTCGGCAAAGTACCCCCGAGCACAGGCTTTGAATGCTGGCATTGCTAAACTACTGGCCCTTGAAATGCTATCATTCAGGCTGGTGGAGACTGACACCTTCCGTAACTTTATGGCATTGGCAGTTCCACAATACAACGTGCCCAGCCGCTTTTATTTCAGCAGGCAAGCAGTCCTTGCCCTACAACATCATGTGGAGGGAAAAATTAAACAAGCACTACAAAACGCCGTAAGTAGCAAGGTCCACCTGACCACCGATGCGTGGACCAGTAAGCATGGACAGGGACGATATCTTTCCCTCACTGCCCATTGGGTAAATATTGTGGAGCCGGGTACAGATCTTGAGAGTGGCGCTGAACGTGTTCTGCCAACTCCAAGGATTGCATGAATCCAGTCTGTACACATTGACTCCTCCTCATACTCCAGTTCCTCTGAATCAGCGCTGCGGGAGCCGTCACGGTCTACCTCCACATCGACCCGTGAACGGTTACCTGTTATGATGACCGATATGAGCACAGCCGTGGCCAAACGTCAACAGGCCCTATTAAAATTAATTTCTTTGGGGAATCGAAGCCACACAGCGCAGGAGCTCTGGAATGCCATCAAGCAGCAGAGCGACGTGTGGTTTGTGCCAGCGAATCTCCAGCCAGGCATGGTAGTGTGTGACAATGGCCAAAATCTGGTGGCAGCTCAGGGCCTAGGCAACCTCACTCACATCCCATGTCTGGCACATGTGCTCAACTTGGTCATGCAGAGTTTTTAAGGGACTATCCGGATCTTGATGCACTGCTTCACAAGGTCCGCATAGAGTGCGCTCACTTGCGGCGTTCCAGCAACGCAAGATCACGCATTGCAGCTCTGCAGCGCCGATTACGTATTCCGGAACATCGCATCATATGTGACCTACCCACCAGGTGGAATTCAACGTTGCATATGTTGGAGAGGTTGTGTGAGCAGCAGGCAGCAGTAATGGAGTACCAGTTGCAGCAGGCGCAAACAAGTCGCAGTGCGCGCCGGTCACACTTCACCACCACTGAGTGGGCCTCTATGAAGGACATTTGCCAGGTCTTGTGTGCCTTCGATTATTCCACGCGGTTGGCGAGTGCAGATGATGCACTAGTCAGCATATCTATCCCCCTTATCTGCCTGCTAGAAAAAACACTGCAAGCACTAAGGGAGGAGGTTTTGGAAGAGGTGGAGGATGAGGAGTCACAAATGCCATCTGCTTCTCTACAGTCTGCGCAACGTGGTTCCTCACAAAGTCCTAGGCAGGGGACACTTTGTGAGGAGGATGAGGAGGAGTCAATGGATGAGGAAGACATCTGTCCAGAGGAGGGAGGTACATAATGCTCTAGTAGTCAGTATCTAGAGCGAGGGTGGGGTGATGTAGAGCAGGCAGAGATCATGCCTCAAGCAGGGGACAGCGTTTCTTGGCTATTTGGCAGTCTGCAGCACATGGTTGATTTCATGCTGTAGTGCCTGAGAAATGACCACCGCATCGCCCACATTCTCAACACGGCTGATTATTGGGTGTCCACCCTCCTAGATCCTCGCTACCGGGACAACTTACAAAGCCTCATAACACCGTTGAACCGGGAGCGTAAAATGCGGGAGTACCAAGACGCACTGGTGCATTCCATCATGTTCTCCATTCCAACCGAGAGCAGTGCTGCTAGTGCTTTACAAAGCAGCTCAGTGCGTCGAGGCAGTGGAGGAAGCTCTGCACAAATAGGGAGCAGAAGCAGCGCCTCAGCACAAAGCAAGACCAGTATGGCTGAAATGTGGCAAAGTTTTGTGTCCCCGCCGCCACAAATGTCTACACCATCACAGACGGCTCCAGTCAGCAGGAGGCAACGTTTCTGTCAGATGGTGACAGACTACATGTCTTGCCCTCTTAGTGTACTCCCAGATGGCTCTTCTCATTTCAAGTTTTGGGTCTGTAAGCTGGATACATGGCCAGAGCTTAATCAGTATGCATTGGAGGTGCTAGCTTGCCCTGCTGCTAGTGTATTATCGGAACGCGTCTTTAGTGCCGCAGGTGGTGTACTAACAGACCGTCGCATGCGACTATCCTCCGATAACATTGACCTGCTTATTTTTCTCAAAATGAACAAGGCCTGGATCTCTCATGAATTTGCCAGTCCTCTTCCAGAATAAATAATTGGTTGGCAACAGTATCCAGGTCTCCTGTTGTGTTCATGTTTCTTCCACCTGAACTGTAATCCATGAGCTCCAACACCGCCAGTTGGTGCTCGGAAGTGCCGTCTTCACAGTCAACACTTGCTGCCGTGTTATTGGAGTTCAGTAACGTCAGCTGTTCCCCTGCTCTGCGGACGGCAATTTCTCCTGCTCTGTCCACATTCTCACTACTACAGATTTTAAAGTTGCTCCAATTACACCTCTGGCTCCTCTGTTTTCAGTATTATCCCTGAGCTCCAACACCGCCAGTTGGCACTCGGAAGTGCCGTCTGCACAGTCAACACTTGGTGCCATGTTATTGGGGTTCAGTAACGTCAGCTATTCCCCTGCTTTGCGGACGGCAATTTCTCCTGCTCTGTCCACATTCTCACTACTACAGATTTTAAAGTTGCTCCAATTACACCTCTGGCTCCTCTGTTTTCAGTATTATCCCTGAGCTCCAACACCGCCAGTTGGCGCTCGAAAGTGCCGTCTGCACATTCAATGCTTGCTCCAGTGTTATTGGGGTTCAGTAACGTCAGCTGTTCTCCCGCTGTGTGTCCAGCAAATTCTCTTGCTTTGTCCACATCCACTGTACTACTGATTTAAAACTTGCTCCAATTACACATCTGGCTTCTCTGTTTTTAGTATTTACCCTGGACTCCAATACCGCTAGTTGCTGCTCAGAAGTGCCGTCTGCACAGTCAACGCTTGCTCCAGTGTTATTGGGGTTCAGTAACATCAGCTGTTCCCTGCTGTGTGTCCGGCAAATTCTCCTGCTTTGTCCACATCCACTGTACTACTGATTTAAAACTTGCTCCAATTACACATCTGGCTTCTCTGTTTTTAGTATTTTCCCTGGGCTCCAATACCGCTAGTTGCTGCTCAGAAGTGCCGTCTGCACAGTCAACGCTTGCTCCAGTGTTATTGAGGTTCAGTAACGTCAGCTGTTCCCCTGCTGTGTGTCCGGCAAATTCTCCTGCTCTGTCCACATTCACAATACTACAGATTTTAAAGTTGCTCCAATTACGCCTCTGGCTCCACTCTGTTTTTAGTATTTACCCTGGGTTCCAGCACCGCCAGCTGTTTCTCAGCAGTGTCTTTGGCAGGGATACTCCCTCCTGCCCAGCCTGGTTCCAGCACGCCAGCTGTTTCCGGGTAGTGTCAACGTCACTTTGCCTCCAATGCATTGTCCTGTCGTGTTGCGGTCGGGTTAGCCGACTCTATGGTGCCTGCAGTTTAGGTGACTCCTATGTGGGCTGCGGGTTCTGGCAATGAAGGCTGTTTCCATAGTGCCAATAGGACAAGCACCCCCTGTAGGACTGTGGGTTTTGGTAACTGCGGCCGGCTCGCGGCCTTGAAACTTTTTTTTACATGGGTACCTTCTGCTACCCATCCGGGTTCCAGTACCGTCAGCTGGTTCTCGGCAGTGCATTTGGATTAGGTGCCTTCTTCTCGGTATCCAAGTTCCACCAACATCTGCTGGTCCTGGGTAGTGCTTTCTGGCACAGGTACCTGCTGCTTAGTAACTGAGTTCCAGTACCGTCAGCTGGTCTTCGGTAGTTCCATTGGCTCTTGTACCTTCTGCTACCCATCCGGGTTCCAGTACCGTCAGCTGGTCTTTGGTAGTTCCATTTGCTCTTGTACCTTCTTCTACCCATCTGGGTTCCAGTACCGTCAGCTGGTTCTCGGCAGTGCCTTTGGCTTAGGTGTCTCCTTCTCGGTATCCAAGTTCCACCCACGTCTGCTGGTCTTTGGTAGTGCTTTCTGGCACAGGTACCTCCTGCTTAGTAACCGAGTTCCAGTACCATCAGCTGGTCTTTGGTAGTTCCATTGGCTCTTGAACCTTCTGCTACCCAACCGGGTTCCAGTACCGTCAGCTGGTACTCGGTATTTCCATTTGCACTTGTACCTTCTACTACCCATCTGGGTTCCAGTACCATCAGCTGGTTCTCGGCAGTGTCTTTGGCACGGGTACTCCCTCCTGCCCAGCCTGGTTCCAGCATGCCAGCTGTTTCCGGGTAGTGTCAACGTCACTTTGCCTCCAATGCGTTGTCCTGTCATGTTGCGGTCGGGTAAGCGGACTCTATGGTGCCTGCAGATTAGGTGACTCCTATGTGATCTCTGGTATCTGGCAATGAAGGCTGGTTCCATAGTGCCAATAGGACAAGCACCCCCTGTAGGACTGTGGGTTTTGGTAACTGCGTCCGACTCGCGGCCTTGAAACTTTTTTTTACATGGGTACCTTCTGCTACCCATCCGGGTTCCAGTACCATCAGCTGGTTGTCGGCAGTGCCTTTGGCTTAGGTGCCTCCTTCTCGGTATCCAAGTTCCACCAACGTCTGCTGGTCCTTGGTAGTGCTTTCTGGCATTGGTGCCTCCTGCTTAGTAACCGAGTTCCAGTACCGTCAGCTTGTCTTCGGTAGTTCCATTGGCTCTTGTACCTTCTGCTACCCATCCGGGTTCCAGTAACATCAGCTGGTTCTCGGCAGTGCCTTTGGCTTAGGTGCCTCCTTCTCGGTATCCAAGTTCCACCAACGTCTGCTGGTCCTTGGTAGTGCTATCTGCACTGGTGCCTCCTGCTTAGTAACCGAGTTCCAGTACCATCAGCTGGTCTCCGGTAGTTCCATTGGCTCTTGTACCTTCTGCTACCCATCCGGGTTCCAGTACCATCAGCTGGTCCTCGGTAGTTCCATTTGCTCTTGTACCTTCTTCTACTCATCTTGGTTCCAGTACCATCAGCTGGTTGTCGGCAGTGCCTTTGGCTTAGGTGCCTCCTTCTCGGAATCCAAGTTCCACCAACGTCTGCTGGTCCTTGGTAGTGCTTTCTGGCACAGGTACCTCCTGCTTAGTAACCGAGTTCCAGTATCGTCAGCTGGTCTTCGGTAGTTCCATTGGCTCTTGTACCTTCTGCTACCCAAACGGGTTCCAGTACCGTCAGCTGGTCCTCGGTAGTTCCATTTGCTCTTGTACCTTCTACTACCCATCTGGGTTCCAGTACCGTCAGCTGGTTCTCGGCAGTGCCTTTGGCTTAGGTGCCTCCTTCTCCGTGTCCAAGTTCCACCAACGTCTGCTGGTCCTTGGTAGAGATGAGCGTTGTTCTACTCGAACTGTTTGCCAATCTCAAATTCGAGCTGTTTTGGGCGGTGTTCGAGCCGGTCGGCGAACACGAACAATTTGAGAAAAATTCGGCTGTTCGAGGTTATGTTCGATAACTGTTCGTGCACCAAAATCATAACTGGATTTTTTCTCAGTAATGATGAAAATTAATGTTAATACGCAGTTTGAGTGTACAGAGGGGCGGGGGGCGGGGCAGGGGATGGATCTCTGCAGGAACAATGAAGATCTCCATTTTTTTTTCTCTTTCCCGCATTTGCAGTGGGGAGGTGCAATCTGTCAGCCTATCAGCAGCGCACACACGGAGCGAAGTGCTTTTTTTCACACAAGCAAGGGCATGTGTGATTGGCAGTGTATGTCACATGTCCTTGCCCTATAAGACCAAGCCATTTTCCCCGTCGCCACCATTTTCTCACTGCTGCAGCTGCGTGTTAGACGGCACCGCTGTTGCTGTGTGCGCTATACCTTGTTAATTTCAAGCCAATTTTCGCACAAATATACAGATAGCTTGGGAGTAGGGAATAGTTGTGATTGCAGTCCTTTTAAGGACTAGGTTACAGCATTTCCTACGACTTTTATCAGGCAGGTCTGTGCTCTTAAATAGATAGATTGTGGGAGTAAAGACTAATTGTAATTGGAGTCCTTTTCAGGACTAGGTTACATCAGTTCCTATCAGTTTTTGCCAGGCAGGTCTGTGCCAGTGCTGTGCAAGTTTTTTTCACAGCATTTGGCTGAATCTAGCAAAGCTAATCCTTTTTGGCCTATTGCAGAGTGTGTTAGTCAGTGGAGTAGCCTATCTGTGTTGCAAGATATACCACCTGTGTATAGAATACCAATTTTTTTACTGCACCTAGTGAAGTAAAATCTTTTGGGCATAGCATCATTCTATTAGTCCATCTATACTGACCTCCATCAGGTTGCAAACTGAATATAATTTTTTTCTGCATCTAGCTCTGAAAAAATATTTGGGCTTCTAGCGGTGTGTGGGACTTGGTCTATTAGTCCATCTATACTGACCTCCATCAGGTTGCAAATTAAAAATATTTTTTTTCTGCATCTAGCTCTGAAAAAATATTTGGGCTTCTAGCAGTGTGTGGGACTTGGTCTATTAGTCCATCTATACTGACCTCCATCAGGTTGCAAATTAAAAATAATTTTTTTCTTCATTTATCTCTGAAAAAATATTTGGGCTTCTAGCAGCGTGTGTGACTTGTTCTATTAGTCCATCTATACTGACCTCCATCAGGTTGCAAATTAAAAATAATTTTTTTCTGCATCTAGCTCTGAAAAAATATTTGGGCTTCTAGCAGTGTGTGGGACTTGGTCTATTAGTCCATCTATACTGACCTCCATCAGATTGCAAATTAAAAATAATTTTTTTCTGCATCTAGCTCTGAAAAAATATTTGGGCTTCTAGCAGTGTGTGGGACTTGGTCTATTAGTCCATCTATACTGACCTCCATCAGGTTGCAAATTGAATAAAAAAAATTTCTGCATCTAGCTCTGAAAAAATATTTGGGCTTCTAGCGGTGTGTGGGACTTGGTCTATTAGTCCATCTATACTGACCTCCATCAGGTTGCAAATTAAAAATAATTTTTTTCTGCATCTAGCTCTGAAAAAATATTTGGGCTTCTAGCAGTGTGTGGGACTTGGTCTATTAGTCCATCTATACTGACCTCCATCAGGTTGCAAATTAAAAATAATTTTTTTCTGCATCTAGCTCTGAAAAAATATTTGGGCTTCTAGCAGTGTGTGGGACTTGTTCTATTAGTCCTTCTATACTGACGTCCAGCAGGTTGCAAATTGAATATAATTTTTTTCTGCATCTAGCTCTGAAAAAATATTTGGGCTTCTAGCGGTGTGTGGGACTTGGTCTATTAGTCCATCTATACTGACCTCCATCAGGTTGCAAATTAAAAATAATTTTTTTCTGCATCTAGCTCTGAAAAAATATTTGGGCTTCTAGCAGTGTGTGGGACTTGGTCTATTAGTCCATCTATACTGACCTCCATCAGGTTGCAAATTAAAAATAATTTTTTTATGCATCTAGCTCTGAAAAAATATTTGGGCTTCTAGCAGTGTGTGGGACTTGGTCTATTAGTCCATCTATACTGACCTCCATCAGGTTGCAAATTAAAAATAATTTTTTTCTGCATCTAGCTCTGAAAAAATATTTGGGCTTCTAGCAGTGTGTGGGACTTGGTCTATTAGTCCATCTATACTGACCTCCATCAGGTTGCAAATTGAATAAAAAAATTTTCTGCATCTAGCTCTGAAAAAATATTTGGGCTTCTAGCGGTGTGTGGGACTTGGTCTATTAGTCCATCTATACTGACCTCCATCAGGTTGCAAATTAAAAATAATTTTTTTCTGCATCTAACCCAGCCAATAGTTTTGGCCTAATACCACAGTTTGGCCACTCAGCTCTGCTCGGTTACCATCCATTGTTTTTTTGTGCAAACAACTCCAGAGTTGTGAATTAGTTAACCACCAAAATGAGTGGAAAAAGGCCTGCTGCTGGTGGAAAGGGGAATAGGCGTGTTGTGAAGGGGAAAAAAGGTTGTGTCCGTGGGGTAGGTGCAGAAGAAAGACCATCTTCCAGCCAAACTAAAATGTCTACTTCTTTTAGCGGACAATGTGATAAGATCCCTTTCTTACGGCCACGCCAATCGCTACAAATTCCAGATGAGGCACAAAAACAGCAGGTGCTTCAACGGATATCAAGTGCTCCTTTAAGTGGGCTCACCTCCACATCAACTTCAACATCACAAATACTCCAGTCCTCAAAGGTGTCACCCAAATCGCACTTGCTTCCTCACAGCTCCCAAATCTCCAGCTGCCCGTCTGAGTATGAGGTAGAACAGATGGTTGAGTCTGCAGAGCTGTTTACTCATACTATAGCCTGGGAATCAGAGGTCGACTCCAGCGCTTCTGTGAATCCAGACGAGGAAATGATCTGCACTGATGCCCAGAATCTTTATGAGTCGGATCCAGGACCAGACGCAGAAGGTTCTGACCATAATGTAGACCCTCATTCCCAAACTGTAACTCCTGTTGGTGGAGACAATGAGGAAGACGATGATAAGACTCAAATACCTGATTGGAGCGACAACTTTAGGTTTTTGTCAGGGCAGGAACAGGTTGGCTCTGAGGACGACGGGTGTGATAACGCACAGGGTGATGATGATGAGGTCAGAGATCCCACTTACTGTCAACCCACAGTCAGCCAAGAGATGAGGTCAGCAGAGGAGGTGGAGGAAGATGCTAGTGACGACGAGGTCAGGTTGCGCCTTCCTGGACAGAGACGTAGTACTGGAAGCACGTCAACAACTGCATCCTCAAACACAACTCTGCCTCTCACCACAAGTCGTGGTGGCTCTTCAGGTCGCATGGGTGCTAAGCCTTGCATAGCCTGGGCATTTTTTCAGATCGATAAAGATGACCCAACTCGTGTTATCTGTAACATTTGTCAGCAAAAGCTAAGTAGAGGCCAAAAAATACATAGTTTGAGTACTTCATGCATGAACCGGCACATGGACATGAAGCATAAGTTGCAGTGGGAAGCTCAGTGTGCTACAATGCGGTCTAGCCGGCCGGGCCAACCACCGTCTGCCATATCTTGTGCATCCGCGGCCTCTTCATCCTCTGTGACTGGGGGGACAGCAGTCACACCTGTTTTGGGGCGCAGACCTGCCACCTCTTTACCCGCAACAGCCAGCGTGATTGGCAGGTCATCATTTTCTTTGGAGGTGGTAACACCAGCTGGTCTTGAGCGCTGTCCGACATCGATAGCACCACCTTTGGATCAAGGCAACCTAACATGTCCGCCTGCATCTTCCTCACAGACCGGCAGTTTGCCGGGGACACCCTTATCAACCCCGTCTAAGCACAATAGCCAGCCCTCGGTCCCTCAGATGTGGACAAGTAAAAGACCATTTCCTCCTAGCCATGAGAAAGCTAAGAGGTTGAATTTCACCATCTGCAAGCTCTTGGCTACAGAAATGCTGCCTTTCCGCCTGGTGGACACAGAGGATTTTCGAGACCTTATGTCCGTCGCAGTGCCCCAGTACCAGATGCCCAGTCGGCACTACTTCTCAAAGAAAGGTGTGCCTGCGCTCCACCAGCATGTCGCACACAACATCACCGCTTCTTTGAGAAACTCTGTGTGTGACAGGGTGCATTTCACCACAGACACTTGGACGAGTAGGCATGGACAGGGGCGTTACATGTCGCTGACTGGGCACTGGGTAACTATGGTGACAGCAGGACAAGGGGCTGCTGTCCAAGTCTTGCCGTCCCCACGAGTTGTGCGTCAATCCTCTTTATGTCATTTTTCCTCCACTGCTTCTGCCTCCTCAACCTCCTCTCGGTCTTCCACCTGCACCCAAAGCCTGTCTGGTCATGCCACAAGCTTTCTAACTGCGCAGAAGGGATCCTGCACACCTCCTTACTATGCTGACAGTAGGGCTCAACGTCATCAGGCGGTTTTTACATTGAAATGTCTGGGAAATGTGAGTCACACAGCTGAGGAGTTGTGGTCAGCTCTGGAGAACCAATTTCATGAATGGTTGTCTCCACTGGACCTGAAACCAGGGAAGGCCGTGTGCGACAATGCTGCAAACCTGGGTGCGGCCCTTCGCCGGGGCAATGTCACACACGTGCCTTGTATGGCTCACGTGTTGAACCTGGTTGTCCAGCAATTTTTAGCCCACTATCCCAGACTAGATGGCCTTCTGCAGAGGGCACGGTCGCTGTGTGCTCACTTCCGCCGTTCGCATCCCGCAGCTCAGCGACTTACATCTCTACAGAAGTCGTTGGGCCTGCCACTTCACCGGCTAAAATGCGATGTGCCTACCCGGTGGAATTCAACTCTGAACATGTTGCAGCGACTGTGGCAGCACCGACAAGCCCTGGTGCAATACGTTCTGACGTATAGCCTGGGCCAACGAGATTCAGAGGTGGGGCAAATCACGCTGGAGGAGTGGTCTCAGATCAGGGACCTATGCACCCTTCTGCACAGTTTTGAAATTGCGACGAAGATGTTTAGTGCTGACGATGCCATTATCAGCATGACTATTCCGGTGATTTACATGCTGGAGCACATGTTAAACAGAATTCGGAGTCAGGTGGTGGCACAAGAGGAGGTGGAGGAAGTAGAGGAGGAGGAGTTGTATGCGGAAGGGCTAACATCTGCAAGGTCCAGACGGTCGGCAGCACCAAGGCGGCAGGCATGTGAGGGTGGGGGAGATGGTTTAACCAGGGCGCATGGTAGCAGCCAAACTAGTGAGGAAGGTGCAGGAGCCCAGGAAGAAGTGGAGGACGAACTGATGGAAGACTCATCAGATGAGGGAGACCTTGATCACATTTCTGTTGTGCGAGGTTGGGGGGAGAGGACAGAGGAAGGAAGCATGATTGTTACCTCGCCACCAACACAACAGGGACTTGGTGCTCCTGGATGCGCAACACACATGAGTGCCTTCTTGCTGCACTACCTGCAACATGACCCTCGAATTGTGAGAATTAGAAATAATCCTGACTACTGGGTTGCCACACTGTTAGATCCCCGGTACAAAAGTAAATTTGCAGAAATTATTCCTGCCATAGAAAGGGATGCACGCATGCAAGAGTATCAGCAGAGACTGTTGCAGAATCTTACATGTGCTTTTCCACAAAATACCAGTGGTGCACGTAGTGAATCTCACAGTTCCAACTTGCCAACCGTGGGACCGTCAAGTGTTCAGCACTCAAACCGTAACAGAACCACAGTATCTGCTGGTAACATCAATTTTGCGGAATCATTTCACCACTTTTTTAGCCCATCCTTTGCAAGGCCACAGGAGACAAGAAGTCTGACACATAGTCAACGCCTAGAGACGATGGTACAGGAGTATCTCCAAGTAAACATTGAAGCCACGACTGTGTCACTGGACCCTTGCTCTTTTTGGGCTTCCAATCTGGATAAATGGCCGGAGCTAGCCACTTACGCCTTGGAGATCTTGTCATGCCCCGCAGCCAGCGTTCTGTCTGAACGTGTGTTCAGCGCTGCTGGTGGTGTGCTGACAGATAAGCGCACGCGGCTCTCCACTGATAATGTACACAGACTCACGTTCATAAAGATGAACAAATCATGGATCCGAAACGACTTTTCTACCCCTGTGTCATCCTGGGGAGAGTAAAAGCTTGATGATTGGTTAAAATCACCCTACCAACCGTTTTAAGCTTTCAAATTACTAATCATGTTTATCTGTATCTTGACTGGAAAATAATTTGGGCTTTGTAGCAGTGTGCAGCACTGATCCTATTAGGCCATCTATACTAAGCTTCACCAGATTTAAAATTAAAAATAATTTTTAGCTGCATCTAGCCCGGAAAATAATTTTGGGGCTCCGAGATGCGCAAGACACATAAGTGCCTTCTTGCTGCACTACCTGCAGCATGACCCTCATATTGTCAGAATTCGAAGTAATCATGACTACTGGGTTGCCACACTCTTAGATCCCCCAAACTTTTCGATCAACCTTTTCATTTTAATAAAGACCAAAAAAATGGTCATTTTTGAAATTATAAGCATTAGCAGGTTGTTAGAAACTGAAATCAAACAGTTTTCAACTCAAAACTTTATTCTAGGTGATGTTACATTTTCACATAGGACCCCTTGTTCGAAAGGAGCTTCTGAACTCTCTCGTCCATTGAATTTGTCAGGTTTTGGATGGTTTCTGCTTCAATTGTTTTGCATGAGGACAGAATACCCTCCCAGAGCTGTTGCTTAGATGTGAACTGCCTCCCGCCATCATAGACACTCCTTTTAATGATGCTCCAAAGGTTCTGAATGGGGTAGAGGTCAGGGGAGCATGGGGGTCACACCATAAGTTTGTCCCCTTTTATGCCCATATCAGCTAGAGATGCAGATGTTTTATGTGCAGCATGAGATGGTGCATTATCATGCAGAAAAATGATCTTGCTGTGAAATACACGGTTCTTCTTCTTGAACCATGGCAGGAAGTGCTGTTTGAGAAAATCCACATACATTATGGAGTTCATCTTTAGCGCCTTCAGGGATCCTAAAGGGGCCGACAATCTCTCTCCCCATGATTCCAGCCCCAAACATTACTCCACCTCCTCCTTGTTGGCGCTGTAGCCGTGTTTGCGTGGGGTGTCCATCAACCAGCCATCCTCCACTCCATTCATCTGGACCATCGAGCGCTGCACGGCACTCATCCGTGAACAAAACAGTTTTGAAATCAGTCTTCATGTAATGTTTGGCCCACTGGAGCCGTTTCTGCTTGTGTGAAGTGGATAGAGGAGGTCGACAGGATGGCGTATGCACAGCTGCAAACCTCTGAAGGACCCTGCATCTTGTTGTTCGGGGGACGTTGGAGGCACAAGCAGCTTCAAAAACTTGTCTGCTGCTATGACAAGGCTTTTTTGCCGCTGCTCTTTCAACCTGACGTAATTGCCTGTAGGAAAGAGTCCTCAATTTGCCCTTATGAGCACGCACACGTGTGTACTGTGAATCAGCTACATACTTCTTGATTGCCAAGACACTTCATCCTGATCATCGCACAATGTTGATTGTAGTCATGCCTTGACCTAAACACTCCACAATTTGTTGCTTCTCAGCAGCCGACACATCCTTTTTCTTTCCCATTTTGGCAGAAAATGTAGGCTGCTTAATAATGTGAGAGAGCCTTCTTAAGTAGTCTTGCCTTTCATTGGACACACCTGCCAAACTAATTAGCACAGGTGTCTGCAATTGCTTACAGTGATATAAAGAGCCCTGACACACATCACCATCAATGAGTTTAACTGACAAACAAACAAATTCTTCCCTTATCACTCCTAAACACTTTTTGCATAATAATTTGGAACTCGGTGTACATGTGCTTTTCCACAAAACACCAGTGGTTCACGTAGTGAATCTTACAGTTCTAACTTGCCAACCGTGGTCTGTATGGAATTGTTCAATAAAGGGCCCAAAATTAAGATAACATAGATGGGAGAGGTCTCTATGAATAGGAATTCCTAAGTATTTGATACCCTGTGAGGGCCAGGCAAAGGGAAAGTTGGACTGGATGGAATCCTATATGGATTTAGGGAGGGAGACATCGAGGGCCTCAGACTTCGCTGCATTGATTTTAAAATTTTACCATGTAACAAAGTGATCTATTTCAGCCATAACAGCAGGGATGGATATATGTGATTGAGTGATATATACTAGGACATCATCAGCAAATAGAGAGCACTTGTACTCGGTGCCTCCCACCTCAATCCACCTAATATTGGGGTTATGGCGAATTGATGAGAGCAGGTGCTCCGTCACTAGGATGTATAAGAGAGGGGACTGAGGACATCCCTGCCTTGTCCCATTGGTGATTGTGAAAGGTGATGAAAATGTTCTGACGCACCCCCTGGGCCTTGGGACACCCGGAGCCGGACCCTTTTTGGTGGATGCTGGTGGTTGTAGTCTTCGTGGCGGCGATCCGGTTCCGTGGCTCAGGGCGGTCAAACCAGTGGCGGAACTATTTATGTGGTTTTGATGTTTAAATGTCCGACTACGCCACCCGTGGATTGCGGTCAGAGTGAACCGCCGCTACAGGGCAGACCGCTAAGGCTGGTGTTGTGGGTGCAGCAGAGCGTAGCATAACTCCCCACGGGAGGAGTATAGCCTCAGGGCAGTGTATGCGGAGGATGGGGGTGATGGTGCAGGGCAGCAGCAGTAACGACACGGAGTCAGTGATGCAGTTCAGGGCCTTTACTCACAGTTCTTATTATCCAGACCACGTCTGCAGGTAACGGCTGCCCACGTCGTACTGTGCTCACCAGGTGAGGGGCTCAGACAACTCCCAGATAACTTTGGAGCGCTTCACAGGACCCCCTTTGTGTGTCCTTTGTCTGGCCTTTCTTACCAACACTTCTGTCCGGCTGCCTCGGGCCTCCTCTTGGTAAACTTGGCGCCAGATTCCCTGACCCTATGTGGTGCCTTCCTAGCGGGTGGAGCAAGGGGCTGCGCCACATAAAATGTCAGAGCCTCCGGTTTCTAGCTGAGGGTCGTTTCCTGCCTCCACTAGTTCGGGGACCGGTCTCCCCCTTTGGCCTGACCCCTCCACGCAGGTGGATTCGGGCGTGCGGTGGCGACTCGCCCGTCCGCACCCCTGGGATCCCTTCATTCCTCGTTCCTGGAGCCTTCTCCGCTCCTCTTCCTTCCTTCTCCCTCTTGCAGGCCTGGGCCTCTGTTACTAGGCCCGCCTCCGGAGCAGAGCTCATGCAGAGCCCCTGCTCCCTGCCACTTCTGCTCAGACTTCTCTGCACTGAACTAAGATGGTGCCCACTTTTTATACTCCCTTCTCAATGCACCCAGGAACTGCTTCCTCCCTGCTCCTGCACTGCAGGGTTCCCCTTCCTCAGTGTTCCCTCCCCCCACTCCAGCCAGGGACAGGGACTGTCGTGCCCATCTCAGGGGCATATTGGTCACCCTGCCCCACGGCAATGTGGTGTAATGCATGCAGGTGTCGGGTCCTGATCCACACTCCATCCTTATCTGAGAGTGAGATATCACACCTCTGGGTGAGGTGCAATACGTCTGTAGCAACCGAGCCCTCGGTGCTACAGTTCCATTTATCTTCAGCCTAGGTGACGTATTGTGATACAGGGCCGTGATTTTGGCTATAAAAGGGTCCCCTAGACCCCTACCCCAAGCTTTTTAAGAGAATCATATATGGCGTGCCAGGAGACTCTATGGAATGCTTTCTCAGCATCCAACGAGAGTATCTACTTACAAATTTTTAACTGCCTCTAGCCCAGGAAATACTTTGTGCCTAGTAGCAGTGTCTGCTAGTCAGCGGATTATCCCGGCTGTTAAGCAAGCTACACCACCTGTAGTTTGGACACTTAATTTTTTCAAAGGAAATGCTTCGGGACCACGGGTTACTCAGTGAAGAGCATCAGGAGGCACCCCAAGGCATAGGGGCTGGGACTGGCACTAGGATGCCTTGCGGTGGACAGCCGAGCTCGATCCTTATAAAAGCTTTTTAACTGCAGCAGCTTTAGTGGACGCTACTGGAGCTGGAATTACGCGGCTGCTGGCATGAGACTTGCCCTCCAATAGATCCTTGTAAATGGATTTAAAGTGTATTCATTCAAATTAGAGGGACAATTTAAATTAAAAAGCTTAGAGCTGCCTCCACCACAGGGGGGCTCTCTCGACCCACCAGCGGACAGGCACCAGTATTGGGAGAGGGGGGCTGGCCGTCAGGGTTCACCGCGGCTCTGGCACAAACCCGGCGACACGGAGGTGGCACGGGCAGGAGCGGACTGGCCGTCTCGGCTTCTCACTTTTTGGATTTTAGAAGGGCATGACATGCCTATATCTGTGTCTCCCCCTCCTTTTACTCCTCCACCTCTTTTCTTTTCGCATGACTATATGTACTTGTCACTTTTCCATGTGTTAGTTGTGTCTTCTGAGCAGTTTGTCAGCTTTTGGACACCTTTGAAGGTGTTTTCTATGTGTTTCTATGTGTTTTTGTTTGCCTGCCATTGGTTTTAACGGTGTTCGAAGGTGTTCGACGAACAGTTCGACGAACAGTTCGGCGAACACACGGGTGTTCGACGAACCGAACCGAACTCGAACACTACGGGGGTGGCTCAACACTAGTCCTTGGTAGTGCTTTGTTACACAGGTACCTCCTGCTTATTAACCGAGTTCCAGTACCGTCAGCTTGTCTTCGGTAGTTCCATTGGCTCTTGTACCTTCTGCTACCCATCCGGGTTCCATTACCATCAGCTGGTCCTCGGTAGTTCCATTTACTCTTGTACCTTCTACTACCCATCCGGGTTCCAGTACCGTCAGCTGGTTCTCGGCAGTGTCTTTGGCACGGGTACTCCCTCCTGCCCAGCCTGGTTCCAGCAAGCCAGCTGTTTCTGGGTAGTGTCAACGTCACTTTGCCTCCAATGCGTTGTCCTGTCGTGTTGCGGTCGGGTTAGCCGACTCTATGGTGCCTGCAGTTTAGGTGACTCCTATGTGGGCTGCGGGATCTGGCAATGAAGGCTGTTTCCATAGTGCCAATAGGACAAGCACCCCCTGTAGGACTGTGGGTTTTGGTAACTGCGGCCGGCTCGCGGCCTTGAAACTTTTTTTTACATGGGTACATTCTGCTACCCATCCGGGTTCCAGTACCGTCAGCTGGTTCTCGGCAGTGCATTTGTATTAGGTGCCTCCTTCTCGGTATCCAAGTTCCACCAACGTCTGCTGGTCCTGGTTAGTGCTTTCTGGCACAGGTACCTCCTGCTTAGTAACCGAGTTCCAGTACTGTCATCTGGTCTTCGGTAGTTCCATTGGCTCTTGTACCTTCTGCTACCCATCCGGGTTCCAGTACCGTCAGCTGGACCTTGGTAGTTCCATTTGCTCTTGTACCTTCTTCTACCCATCTGGGTTCCAGTACCGTCAGCTGGTTCTCGGCAGTGCCTTTGGCTTAGGTGCCTCCTGTTAGAACTCTCCTGTTAGTTTTTTTTTAGTTTGCTGGTCACATGACCATTTTTGCCTATTTAATCCGGCTCCGCCCTCCTGGCCTTGCTGGACTTCATTGTATTTACTACTCTTGAGCTAGCTTGGTGCTCTGTTGCCGTTCTCTGTTAGTTTTGCTAGGTCTTCTGACCTCTATGCTTTTTGTTGTGTGTTTGTCTTTGACTGCTACTATTTCTGCTAGGAGGTGTCCAACTTATCCCAGTTCCTAGTTCTTGTAGGGATCCCTCCCTCACATCTAGAGGTCTTCGTACAGACTAGCCAAGGACTTTAGCGGGTCTGATCGCAGGATGAGGTTCCCCGTTACATCGTAGGGATCTAGTTTAGTTCTATTGTAGGGACAGATCTCCTGTCTTTCCTTAGTCTTTGTAGCAGATCATAACAGTAAGTCCAGCCCTAAAAGAAAAAATAAATTTCTCTAAGGAAAGACCTCCAGTTTTCCATCATGGTCTCGGTTCAAGATTTGGCTCAACGCTTGCAGGGACTATCTCTGGAGGTGGCCAAGCTCCAACAACACGTGAGTAGCTGTTCTGGAGCACATTTTGTGGAACCAAAGGTACGTCTGCCTGATCTATTTTTTGGCGAACAACAAGATTTTTTTTCTTTTAAAAATGCTTGTTTATTGTATTTTCGTTTGAGACTAGTGTTGAGCCACCCCCGTAGTGTTCGGGTTCGGTTCGGTTCGTCGAACACCGGGATGTTCGAGGAACTGTTCGTCGAACTGTTCGTCGAACACCTTAGAACACCGTCGAACACCGTTAAAACCAATGGCAGGCAAACAAAAACACATAGAAACACATAGAAAACACCTGCAAAGGTGTCCAAAAGCTGACAAACTGCTCAGAAGACACTCTCTTTAAAAAAGCCGGCCGGCAAATTCAGCAGCGGCATACACCGGTACCCGACAATTTAGACAAGAAGGAATAGAGCATCACACATAGATTAGATAGATAGAAACATGTCAGTCACACATATAAGAAGCACAGTGACAGTGTTGGTTACTGCACTTGTCATTTAGTGTAAAGGATTTATTAAAAAAAATATTAGTGTTTTCATGCACCGTCTCTTTAAAAAAGCCGGCCGGCAATTCAGCATCTGTACCCAACAATTTAGAACAGAAAGAATAGAGCTTCACACATAGATTAGATAGATAGAAACATGTCAGTCACATATATAATAAGTACAGTGATAGTGTTGCTTACTGTACTTGTCATTTAGTGTAAAGGATTTATTTAAAAAAATAATAGTGTTTTCATGCACTGTCTCTTTAAAAAAGCCGGCCGGCAATTCAGCAGCGGTACCCGACAATTTAGAACAGAAAGATAGAGCATCACACATAGATTAGATAGATAGAAACATGTCAGTCACATATATATGAAGTACAGTGATAGTGTTGGTTACTGTACTTGTCATTTAGTATTAAAATAAAGGATTTATTATTAAAAAAATTGGCGTGGGGTTCCCCTTAATTTTAGGCTCTAGCGGAGGTTAAGCAGACGGCTGGGGCAGATGTTTGAAGCCTGGGAAGGGGGTAATACCCACGGAGATTCCTAGGCTACTAATATCAGCCCCCAGCTGAATACATAGCCTTTACTAGCTATTAAAATGGGGGACCCCCCCAAAAAAATGACGTGGGGTCCCCCCTAATTTAATAGCTAGCAAAGGCTAGGCAGACAGCTGGGGGCTGATATTAATAGCCCAGGAAGGGAGCCATGAATATTGGCCCAGTCCCAGGCTAGAAACACCAGCCGTCAGCCACCCCAGAAATGGCGCATTCATAGGATGCGCCAATTCTGGCACTTAGCCTCGCTCTTCCACGCTGCCCTGGTGCGGTGGCAGGGGGTAATAGGGTTGGGGTTGATGTCAGCTTATAATGCCAGCTGACATCAAGCCCAGGTTAGTAATGGAGAGGCGTCTATAAGACACCCCCATTACTAACCCCATAGTCAAAGTTAAAAAAAACACAAACACCCAGAATAAAGTCCTTTAATTGAAATAAAGACACAATCCTTTATTGTTCTAAATTAAACCATACTTACCATCACGCCCATTCCAGCTGAAGCCAACGATCTCCTGCAATAAAAGAAAAATAATAAAGCAACCTCATCCTTACCTTTCCATGGTTCCCACGACAGCTTCAGCTCTGCTACATCGAGATGACAGGCTCGACCGCAGCAGAACGCTGCCATCCAGCCTGTCATCCCGCAGACACTGAGAAGCGCAGGCTTGCTTGCGCTGCTCAGCGTCTCTCTGTGACGACATCCAGATGAGCCGAGTTCATGTCCAATGAACTCGGCTCACCTCATGCACGTCACTGACAGCGTGGGAAAATTCTCACGCTGAAGCGCTGATTGCAGGAGAATTTTCCCACGCTGTCAGTGACGTGCAGGAGGTGAGCTGAGTTCATTGGACATGAGCTCACCTCATGCACATCACTGACAGCGTGGGAGAATTCTCCTGCACTCAGCACTTCAGCGTGAGAATTTTCCCACGCTGTCAGTGACGTGCATGAGGTGAGCGGAGTTCATTGGACATGACCTCGGCTCATCTGGATGCCGTCACAGCGAGACAGTGAGGAGCGCAAGCATGCCTGCGCTTCTCAGAGTCTGCGGGATGACAGACTGGATGGCAGCGTTCTGCTGTGGTCCAGCCAGTCATCTCGATGTAGCAGAGCTGAAGCTGTCGTGGGAACCATGGAAAGATAAGGATGAGGTTGGTTTATTATTTTTCTTTTATTGCAGGAGATCGTTGGCTTCAGCTGGAATGGGTGTGATGGTAAGTATGGTTTAATTTAGAACAATATAGAATTGTGTCTTTATTTCAATTAAAGGACTTTATTCTGGGTGTTGTGTTTTTTTTAAATACTTTACTAGAAATTCATGGCGGTCATGTCTAATACTGGCGTGACCCCATGAATTTTGGGCTTGGGGCCAGCTGATAATACCAAGCTGGCCCTAACCCCTTTATTACCCAGTGAGCCACCGCACCAGGGCCCTGGATGAGTTGGGTACAGCGCCAGAAGATGGCGCTTCTATGAACGCGCCATTTTCCGGGGTGGCTGCGGACTGCAATTTGTAGCGGGGGGAGGGGGGCAGAAAGCTTGGGCTTCCCTGCGCTGCAGATTCCAGCCCCCAGCTGCCTAGTTGTACCTGGCTGGACACAAAAATAGGGCGAAGCCCCACGTACTTTTTTTTTAATTATTTCATGAAATTCATGAAATAATTAAGAAAAAAAGGCCTTCCCTATATTGTTGTGTCCGGCCAGGTACAAATAGGCAGCTGGTGGTTGGGGGCAGCCCGTTCCTGCCTGCTGTACCTGGCTGGACACAAATATAGTGCGAAGCCCCACTTCAATCTTTTTTAATTATTTCATGAAATTCATGAAATAATTAAGAAAAAAAGGGCTTCCCTATATTGTTGTGTCCGGCCAGGTACAAATAGGCAGCTGGTGGATGGGGGCAGCCCGTTCCTGCCTGCTGTACCTGGCTGGACACAAATATAGTGCGAAGCCCCACTTCAATTTTTTTTAATTATTTCATGAAATTCATGAAATAATTAAGAAAAAAAGGGCTTCCCTATATTGTTGTGTCCGGCCAGGTACAAATAGGCAGCTGGTGGATGGGGGCAGCCCGTTCCTGCCTGCTGTACCTGGCTGGACACAAATATAGTGCGAAGCCCCACTTCAATTTTTTTAAATTATTTCAGGAAATTCATGAAATAATTTAAAAAAAATTGACGTGGGGCTTCGCACTATATTTGTGTCCAGCCAGGTACAGCAGGCAGGAACGGGCTGCCCCCAACCACCAGCTGCCTATTTGTACCTGGCCGGACACAACAATATAGGGAAGCCCTTTTTTTCTTAATTATTTCATGAAATAATTTAAAGAAAATTGACGTGGGGCTTCGCCCTGTTTTTGTGTCCAGCCAGGTACAACTAGGCAGCTGGGGGCTGGAATCCGCAGCGCAGGGAGGCCCAAGCTTTCTGGGCCACCCCCGCTGCAAATTGCAGTCCGCAGCCACCCCGGAAAATGGCGCGTTCATAGAAGCGCCATCTTCTGGCGCTGTACCCAACTCATCCAGGGCCCTGATGCGGTGGCTCACTGGGTAATAAAGGGGTTAGGGCCAGCTTGGCATTATCAGCTGGCCCTAAGCCCGAAATTCATGGGGTCACGCCAATATTAGACATGACCACCATGAATTTCTAGTAAAGTATTTAAAAAAAACACAACACCCAGAAAAAAGTCCTTTAATTGAAATAAACACACAATTCTTTATTGTTCTAAATTAAACCATACTTACCATCACGCCCATTCCAGCTGAAGCCAACGATCTCCTGAAATAAAAGAAAAATAATAAAGCAACATCATCCTTACCTTTCCATGGTTCCCATGACAGCTTCAGCTCTGCTACATCGAGATGACAGGCTGGACCGCAGCAGAACGCTGCCATCCAGCCTGTCATCCCGCAAACGCTGAGAAGCGCAGGCTTGCTTGCGCTCCACAGTGTCTCTCTGTGAGGGCATCCAGATGAGCCGAGTTAATGTCCAATGAACTCGGCTCACCTCATGCACGTCACTGACAGCGTGGGAAAATTCTCCTGCACTCAGCACTTCAGCGTGGGAGAATTCTCACACTGAAGCGCTGAGAGCAGGAGAATTCTCCCACGCTGTCAGTGACGTGCAGGAGGTGAGCTGAGTTCATTGGACATGAGCTCAACTTATGCACGTCACTGACAGCGTGGGAAAATTCTCCTGCACTCAGCGCTTCAGCGTGGGAGAATTCTCACGCTGAAGCGCTGAGTGCAGGAGAATTCTCCCACGCTGTCAGTGACGTGCAGGAGGTGAGCTGAGTTCATTGGACATGAGCTCACCTTATGCACGTCACTGACAGCGTGGGAGAATTCTCCTGCACTCACCGCTTCAGCGTGAGAATTTTCCCACGCTGTCAGTGACGTGCATGAGGTGAGCCGAGTTCATTGGACATGAACTCGGCTCATCTGGATGTCGTCACAGAGAGACGCTGAGCAGCGCAAGCAAGCCTGCGCTTCTCAGTGTCTGCGGGATGAGAGGCTGGATGGCAGCGTTCTGCTGCGGTCCAGCCTGTCATCTCGATGTAGCAGAGCTGAAGCTGTCGTGGGAACCATGGAAAGGTAAGGATGAGGTTGCTTTATTATTTTTCTTTTATTGCAGGAGATCGTTGGCTTCAGCTGGAATGGGCGTGACGGTAAGTATGGTTTAATTTAGAACAATAAAGGATTGTGTCTTTATTTCAATTAAAGGACTTTATTCTGGGTGTTTGTGTTTTTTTTAACTTTGACTATGGGGTTAGTAATGGGAGTGTCTTATAGACGCCTCTCCATTACTAACCTGGGCTTGATGTCAGCTGGCATTATAAGCTGACATCAACCCCAACCCTATTACCCCCTGCCACCGCACCAGGGCAGCGTGGAAGAGCGAGGCTAAGTGCCAGAATTGGCGCATCCTATGAATGCGCCATTTCTGGGGCGGCTGACGGCTGGTGTTTCTAGCCTGGGAGGGGGCCAATATTCATGGCTCCCTTCCTGGGCTATTAATATCAGCCCCCAGCTGTCTGCCTAGCCTTTGCTAGCTATTAAATTAGGGGGGACCCCATGTCATTTTTTTTGGGGGGTCCCCCATTTTAATAGCTAGTAAAGGCTATGTATTCAGCTGGGGGCTGATATTAGTAGCCTGGGAAGCTCCGTGGGTATTACCCCCTTCCCAGGCTTCAAACATCTGCCCCAGCCGTCTGCTTAACCTCCGCTAGAGCCTAAAATTAAGGGGAACCCCACGCCAATTTTTTTAATAATAAATCCTTTATTTTAATACTAAATGACAAGTACAGTAACCAACACTATCACTGTACTTCATATATATGTGACTGACATGTTTCTATCTATCTAATCTATGTGTGAAGCTCTATTCTGTCTGTTATAAATTGTCGGGTACCGCTGCTGAATTGCCGGCCGGCTTTTTTAAAGAGACGGTGCATGAAAACACTATTATTTTTTTTGATAAATCCTTTACGCTAAATGACAAGTACAGTAAGCAACACTGTCACTGTACTTCGTATATATGTGGCTGACATGTTTCTATCTATCTAATCTATGTGTGAAGCTCTATTCTGTCTGTTATAAATTGTCGGGTACCGCTGCTGAATTGCCGGCCGGCTTTTTTAAAGAGACGGTGCATGAAAACACTTTTATTTTTTTTGATAAATCCTTTACGCTAAATGACAAGTACAGTAAGCAGCACTTTCACTGTACTTCGTATATATGTAGCTGACATGTTTATATCTATCTAATCTATGTGTGAAGCTCTATTCTTTCGGTTCTAAATTGTCGGGTACAGGTGTATGCCGCTGCTGAATTGCCGGCTTTTCATGTTTCACTGTTGGCACTGTTCCCATCGATTTGGGCAATCACTGTAATGCCACAACCACCATGGCTGTGGCATTACAGTGAGTGGCAGACAATCCCTGCATGATTGGTGCTCTAAATAGCGCCAGACATGCAGGACACGCTTTTGGTGCACGAACAGTTATCGAACATAACCTCGAACAGCCGAATTTTTTGCAAATCGTTCGGGTTCGTCGAACAACTCGAACACCGCCCAAAACAGCTCGAATTTGAGATTGGCGAACAGTTCTAGTCGAACACCACTCATCTCTATTTGAGACCCGGATCCTCTGGTGATGAATCACAGCGCATAGGGTTCATAATGTCACTTTTGCGCAAAGATCTTCAGGGATGGGCCATCTCTCTCTAACCTAGTGATCCGTGCTTTAGATCAGTGGATAGTTTTTTTTCTGCTTTGGGCTTGTTGTACGATGATCCTGATCGTGTCTCATCTGCTGAGTCTGAATTGAGACATCTGAGGCAGGGATCAGGTAATGTGGAAAAATATTGTTCTCACTTCCGTCGGTGGTCTGCCCAGGTGGGGTGGAACGATTCAGCTTTGAAAAGCTTGTTTCTTGCAGGGCTAGGTGAAAGGGTTAAGGATTTACTGATTGCTTATCCCACACCTGGAAACTTGCAGGAGGCAATGCAATTAGCTATACAGGTGGACAGGAGACTGCGTGCAAGGGTTAATGAGAGCAAATCCTCTGCTATGTCAGCTCTGAATCCTGAGAGGGTCTGTGCTGACAATGGAGAGCCAATGGAGATTGTGGCGATGGCACCCCGCTCTCAGGAAAAAGACAGCAGGCTTTCTGAAGGCTTGTGCTTCTATTGCGGAAATTCTGGTCATTTTATTAAGAACTGTGTGCTTCGTATGAAGAAAGAAAAAAAAATGGTCAGTCATGCACGTATAGCCTGTTTAAATTCTAAGGGAGTATTCCTATCTGCCACTACTGCTGCTCAGGATGAATTAATTGAATTTCGGGTATTTGTGGATGGTGGTTCTACTCTGAATGTGATTGATGGGGGATTCTTGGAAAAACTTAGATTAGAACCTAAAACTTTGTCATCCCCTATTGCTGTGGTTTCTGTTGATGGCTCTCCCTTGAAGAGTGTTACTCATAAGGTCTGTGAATTTCCCCTCACTATTAATGGTATTCATCAAGAGAATCTGGATTTGGTGGTATTGGATAATTTGCCTTCTCCAGTAATATTGGGGTTACCCTGGTTAAAATTGCACAATCCTGTACTGGATTGGTCTACCAATGAAATTAAGTCCTGGAGCCCTAAGTGTTATGACAAGTGTTGTAACGGGCGCATTGCTGCTGTGGATAGAGGAGAATTGCCTGTACCTATTCAGGATTTTTGGAGAGTTTTTTCTGAGGAGGAGTCGCAGGTTTTGCCTCCCCATAGAGACTATGATTGTACCATTGAATTTGTCCCTGGAGCGGCTCTTCCTAAGAGTCGTTTATTTAATCTTACTATTCCTGAGAGAAAGGCTTTGGAGGAAAACATACAGACAAGCTTGGCCGCCGGTCACATTAAGCCTTCCAAGTCTCCTGTGGCTGTTTAATTTTTTTTTGTAAAAAAAAAAGATGGCGGTTTACGTCCTTGTCTGGACTTTCATGAGATTAATAAAATTACTGTACGCAGTCCTTACCCACTGCCATTGATTCCTGATTTATTTAACCAGTTAGTGGGGGCCAAGTGGTTCTCTAAAATTGATCTCCGGGGGGGCATACAATTTGTTGTGCATGAAGGAGGGTGATGAATGGAAGACTGCTTTTAACACTCCTGTGGGTCATTTTGAGAATCTGGTTATGCCTTTTGGTCTCACCAATGCTCCAGCATTTTTTCAGAATCTTATTAATGATATCCTTAGACCTTTAATCGGCAAAAATGTGGTTGTGTATTTGGATGACATTTTGATTTATTCGCCGGATCTGGAGTCTCATTGGCGGAGCGTACGTGAAGTATTACAGTTATTAATGGACAATTCGCTTTTTGCTAAGCTGGAGAAATGTGAGTTCGCTGTACAGAGGATTAGTTTTTTGGGCTACATTATCTCCAGTGAAGGTTTTGAGATGGACCCGGTTAAAGTTCAAGCTGTGCAGGAATGGCCTAGGCCTATTGGTTTGAAATCGATACAGAGGTTTTTGGGTTTCGCCAATTATTACAGAAAATTCATAAAAAAAATTTCTATTATTGTCAAACCGCTGACCGATCTCACCAGGAAAGGTGCTAATGCGGTTTAGTGGACTTCTGAGGCCATTGAAGCTTTTGTGTTTCTAAAGGAGAGGTTCACCTCTTCTCCCATCCTTATGCAGCCTGATGTGACTAATAGAGATGAGCATTGTTCTACTCGAACTGTTCGCCAATCTCAAATTCGAGCTGTTTTGGACGGTGTTCGAGCCGTTCGGCGAACACGAACGATTTGAGAAAAATTCGGCTGTTCGAGGTGATGTTCGATAACTGTTCGTGCACCAAAATCATAACTGGATTTTTTCTCAGTAATGATGAAAATTAATGTTAATACGTTTGAGTGTACAGCGGGGTGGGGGGAGGGGCAGGGGATGGATCTCTGCAGGAATAATGAAGATCTTCATTTTTTTTTCTCTTTCCCGCATTTGCAGTGGGGAGGTGCAGTCTGTCAGCCTATCAGCAGCGCACACACGGAGCGAACTGCTGTTTTTCACACAAGCAAGGGCATGTGTCATTGGCAGTGTATGTCACATTTCCTTGCCCTATAAGACCAAGCCATTATCCCCGTCGCCACCATTTTCTCACTGCTGCAGCTGCGTGTTAGACGGCACCGCTGTTGCTGTGTGCACTATACCTTGTTAATTTCAAGCCAATTTTCGCACAAATCTACAGATAGCTTGGGAGTAGGGAATAGTTGTGATTGCAGTCCTTTTAAGGACTAGGTTACAGCATTTCCTACGACTTTTATCAGGCAGGTATGTGCTCTTAAATAGATAGATTGTGGGAGTAAAGACTAATTGTAATTGCAGTCCTTTTCAGGACTAGGTTACATCAGTTCCTATCAGTTTTTGCCAGGCAGGTCTGTGCCAGTGCTGTGCAAATTTTTTTCACAGCATTTGGCTGAATCTAGCAAAGCTAATCCTTTTTGGCCTATTGCAGAGTGTGTTAGTCAGTGGAGTAGCCTATCTGTGTTGCAAGATATACCACCTGTGTATAGAATACCAATTTTTTTACTGCACCTAGTGAAGTAAAATCTTTTGGGCATAGCATCATTCTATTAGTCCATCTATACTGACCTCCATCAGGTTGCAAATTGAATATAATTTTTTTCTGCATCTAGCTCTGAAAAAATATTTGGGCTTCTAGCAGTGTGTGTGACTTGTTCTATTAGTCCATCTATACTGACCTCCATCAGGTTGCAAACTGAATATAATTTTTTTCTGCATCTAGCTCTGAAAAAATATTTGGCCTTCTAGTAGTGTGTGGGACTTTCTCTATTAGTCCATCTATACTGACCTCCATCAGGTTGCAAATTAAAAATAATTTTTATCTGCATCTACCTCTGAAAAAATATTTGGGCTTCTAGCTGTGTGTGGGACTTTTTCTATTAGTCCATCTATACTGACCTCCATCAGGTTGCAAACTGAATATAATTTTTTTCTGCATCTAGCTCTGAAAAAATATTTGGCCTTCTAGTAGTGTGTGGGACTTTCTCTATTAGTCCATCTATACTGACCTCCATCAGGTTGCAAATTAAAAATAATTTTTATCTGCATCTACCTCTGAAAAAATATTTGGGCTTCTAGCTGTGTGTGGGACTTTTTCTATTAGTCCATCTATACTGACCTCCATCAGGTTGCAAACTGAATATAATTTTTTTCTGCATCTAGCTCTGAAAAAATATTTTGCCTTCTAGCAGTGTGTGGGACTTGTTCTATTAGTCCACCTATACTGACCTCCATCAGGTTGCAAATTCAAAATAATTTTTTGTCTGCATCTAGCTCTGAAAAAATATTTGGCCTTCTAGCAGTGTGTGGGACTTTCTCTATTAGTCCATCTATACTGACCTCCATCAGGTTGCAAACTGAATATATTTTTTTTCTGCATCTACCTCTCAAAAAATATTTGGGCTTCTAGCTGTGTGTGGGACTTGTTCTATTAGTCCATCTATACTGACCTCCATCAGGTTGCAAATCGAATATAATTTTTTTCTCCATCTAACCCAGCCAATAGTTTTGGCCTAATACCACAGTTTGGCCACTCAGCTCTGCTCGGTTCCCATCCATTGTTTTTTTGTGCAAACAACTCCAGAGTTGTGAATTAGTTAACCACCAAAATGAGTGGAAAAAGGCCTGCTGCTGGTGGAAAGGGGAATAGGCGTGTTGGGAAGGGGAAAAAAGGTTGTGCCCGTGGGGTAGGTGTTAAAGCAACAGTAACATCTGCAGAAGAAAGACCATCTTCCAGCCAAACTAAAATGTCTACTTCTTTTAGCGGACAATGTGATAAGATCCCTTTCTTACGGCCACGCCAATCGCTACAAATTCCAGATGAGGCACAAAAACAGCAGGTGCTTCAACGGATATCAAGTGCTCCTTTAAGTGGGCTCTCCTCCACATCAACTTCAACATCACAAATACTCCAGTCCTCAAAGGTGTCACCCCAATCGCACTTGCTTCCTCACAGCTCCCAAATCTCCAGCTGCCCGTCTGAGTATGAGGTAGAACAGATGGTTGAGTCTGCAGAGCTGTTTACTCATACTATAGCCTGGGAATCAGAGGTCGACTCCAGCGCTTCTGTGAATCCAGACGAGGAAATGATCTGCACTGATGCCCAGAATCTTTAAAAGTCTGATCCAGGACCAGACGCAGAAGGTTCTGATAATAATGTAGACCCTCATTCCCAAACTGTAACTCCTGTTGGTGTAGACAATGAGGAAGACGATGATGAGACTCAAATACCTGATTGGAGCGACAACTTTAGTTTTTTGTCAGGGCAGGAACAGGTTGGCTCTGAGGACGACGGGTGTGATAATGCACAGGGTGATGATGATGAGGTTGGAGATCCCACTTACTGTCAACCCACAGTCAGCCAAGAGATGAGGTCAGCAGAGGAGGTGGAGGAAGATAATAGTGACGACGAGGTCAGGTTGCGCCTTCCTGGACAGAGACGTAGTACTGGAAGCACGTCAACAACTGCATCCTCAAACACAACTCTGCCTCTCACCACAAGTCGTGGTGGCTCTTCAGGTCGCATGGGTGCTAAGCCTTGCATAGCCTGGGCATTTTTTCAGATCGATAAAGATGACCCAACTCGTGTTATCTGTAACATTTGTCAGCAAAAGTTAAGTAGAGGCCAAAAAATACATAGTTTGAGTACTTCATGCATGAACCAGCACATGGACATGAAGCATAAGTTGCAGTGGGCTACAATGCGGCCTAGCCGGCCGGGCCAACCACCGACTGCCATATCTTGTGCATCCGCGGCCTCTTCATCCTCTGTGACTGGGGGGACAGCAGTCACACCTGTTTTGGGGCGCAGACCTGCCACCTCTTTACCCGCAACAGCCAGCGTGATTGGCAGGTCATCATTTTCTTTGGAGGTGGTAACACCAGCTGGTGTTGAGCGCTGTCCGACATCGATAGCACCACCTTTGGATCAAGGCAACCTAACATGTCCGCCTGCATCTTCCTCACAGACCGGCAGTTTGCCGGGGACACCCTTATCAACCCCGTCTAAGCACAATAGCCAGCCCTCGGTCCCTCAGATGTGGACAAGTAAAAGACCATTTCCTCCTAGCCATGAGAAAGCTAAGAGGTTGAATTTCACCATCTGAAAGCTCTTGGCTACAGGAATGCTGCCTTTCCGCCTGGTGGACACAGAGGATTTTCGAGACCTTATGTCCGTCGCAGTGCTCCAGTACCAGATGCCCAGTCGGCACTACTTCTCAAAGAAAGGTGTGCCTGCGCTCCACCAGCATGTCGCACACAACATCACCGCTTCTTTGAGAAACTCTGTGTGTGACAGGGTGCATTTCACCACAGACACTTGGACGAGTAGGCATGGACAGGGGCGTTACATGTCGCTGACTGGGCACTGGGTAACTATGGTGACAGCAGGACAAGGGGCTACTGTCCAAGTCTTGCCGTCCCCACGAGTTGTGCGTCAATCCTCTTTATGTCAAAGTTCCTCCACTGCTTCTGCCTCCTCAACCTCCTCTCGGTCTTCCACCTGCACCCAAAGCCTGTTTGGTCATGCCACAAGCTTTCTAACTGCGCAGAAGGGATCCTGCACACCTCCATACAATGCTGGCAGTAGGGCTCAACGTCATCAGGCGGTTTTCACTTTGAAATGTCTGGGAAATGTGAGTCACACAGCTGAGGAGTTGTGGTCAGCTCTGGAGAACCAATTTCATGAATGGTTGTCTCCACTGGACCTGAAACCAGGGAAGGCCGTGTGCGACAATGCTGCAAACCTGGGTGTGGCCCTTCGCCGGGGCAATGTCACACACATGCCTTGTATGGCTCACGTGTTGAACCTGGTTGTCCAGCAATTTTTAGCCCACTATCCCAGACTAGATGGCCTTCTGCAGAGGGCACGGTCTCTGTGTGCTCACTTCCGCCGTTCGCATCCCGCAGCTCAGCGACTTACATCTCTACAGAAGTCGTTGGGCCTGCCACTTCACCGGCTAAAATGCGATGTGCCTACCCGGTGGAATTCAACTCTGCACATGTTGCAGCGACTGTGGCAGCACCAACAAGCCCTGGTGCAATACGTTCTGACGTATAGCCTGGGCCAACGAGATCCAGAGGTGGGGCAAATCACGCTGGAGGAGTGGTCTCAGATCAGGGACCTATGCACCCTTCTGCACAGTTTTGAAATGGCGACGAAGATGTTTAGTGCATGACTATTCCGGTGATTTACATGCTGGAGCACATGTTAAACAGAATTTGGAGTCAGGTGGTGGCACAAGAGGAGGTGGAGGAAGTAGAGGAGGAGGAGTTGTATGCGGAAGGGCTAACATCTGCAAGGTCCAGACGGTCGGCAGCACCAAGGCGGCAGGCATGTGAGGGTGGGGGAGATGGTTTTACCAGGGCGCATGGTAGCAGCCAAACTAGTGAGGAAGGTGCAGGAGCCCAGGAAGAAGTGGAGGACGAACTGATGGAAGACTCATCAGATGAGGGAGACCTTGATCACATTTCTGTTGTGCGAGGTTGGGGGGAGAGGACAGAGGAAGGAAGCATGATTGTTACCTCGCCACCAACACAACAGGGACTTGGTGCTCCTGGATGCGCAACACACATGAGTGCCTTCTTGCTGCACTACCTGCAACATGACCCTCGAATTGTGAGAATTAGAAATAATCCTGACTACTGGGTTGCCACACTGTTAGATCCGCGGTACAAAAGTAAATTTGCAGAAATTATTCCTGCCATAGAAAGGGATGCACGCATGCAGGAGTATCAGCAGAGACTGTTGCAGAATCTTACATGTGCTTTTCCACAAAACACCAGTGGTGCACGTAGTGAATCTCACAGTTCCAACTTGCCAACCGTGGGACCGTCAAGGGTTCAGCACTCAAACCATAACAGAACCACAGTATCTGCTGGTAACATCAATTTTGCGGAATCATTTCACCACTTTTTTAGCCCATCCTTTGCAAGGCCACAGGAGACAAGAAGTCTGACACATAGTCAACGCCTAGAGACGATGGTACAGGAGTATCTCCAAGTAAACATTGAAGCCATGACTGTGTCACTGGACCCTTGCTCTTTTTGGGCTTCCAATCTGGATAAATGGCCGGAGCTAGCCACTTACGCCTTGGAGATCTTGTCATGCCCCGCAGCCAGCATTCTGTCTGAACGTGTGTTGAGCGCTGCTGGTGGTGTGCTGACAGATAAGCGCACGCGGCTCTCCACTGATAATGTAGACAGACTCACGTTCATAAAGATGAACAAATCATGGATCCGAAACGACTTTTCTACCCCTGTGTCATCCTGGGGAGAGTAAAAGCTTGATGATTGGTTAAAATCACCCTACCAACCGTTTTAAGCTTTCAAATTACTAATCATGTTTATCTGTATCTTGGCTGGAAAATAATTTGGGCTTTGTAGCAGTGTGCAGCACTGATTCTATTAGGCCATCTATAATAAGCTCCACCAGATTTAAAATTACTAATCATGTTTATCTGTATCTTGGCTGGAAAATAATTTGGGCTTTGTAGCAGTGTGCAGCACTGATCCTATTAGGCCATCTATACTAAGCTCCACCAGATTTAAAATTAATAATAATTTTTAGCTGCATCTAGCCCGGAAAATTATTTTGGGGCTCCGAGATGCGCAAGACACATAAGTGCCTTCTTGCTGCACTACCTGCAACATGACCCTCATATTGTCAGAATTCGAAGTAATCATGACTACTGGGTTGCCACACTCTTAGATCCCCCAAACTTTTCGATCAACCTTTTCATTTTAATAAAGACCAAATAAATGGTCATTTTTGAAATTATAAGCATTAGCAGGTTATTAGAAACTGAAATCAAACAGTTTTGAACTCAAAACTTTATTCTAGGTGATGTTACATTTTCACATAGGACCCCTTGTTCGAAAGGAGCTTCTGAACTCTCTCGTCCATTGAATTTGTCAGGTTTTGGATGGTTTCTGCTTCAATTGTTTTGCATGAGGACAGAATACCCTCCCAGAGGTGTTGCTTAGATGTGAACTGCCTCCCGCCATCATAGAAACTCCTTTTGATGATGCTTCAGAGGTTCTGAATGGGGTAGAGGTCAGGGGAGCATGGGGGTCACACCATAAGTTTGTCCCCTTTTATGCCCATATCAGCCAGAGATGCAGATGTTTTATGTGCAGCATGAGATGGTGCATTATCATGCAAAAAAATGATCTTGCTGTGAAATACACGGTTCTTCTTCTTGAACCATGGCAGGAAGTGCTGTTTGAGAAAATCCACATACATTATGGAGTTCATCTTTAGCGCCTTCAGGGATCCTAAAGGGGCCGACAATCTCTCTCCCCATGATTCCAGCCCAAAACATTACTCCACCTCCTCTTTGTTGGCGCTGTAGCCGTGTTTGCGTGGGGTGTCCATCAACCAGCCATCCTCCACTCCATCCATCTGGACCATCGAGCGCTGCACGGCACTCATCCGTGAACAAAACAGTTTTGAAATCAGTCTTCATGTAATGTTTAGCCCACTGGAGCCGTTTCTGCTTGTGTGAAGTCGATAGAGGAGGTCGACAGGATGGCGTATGCACAGCTGCAAACCTCTGAAGGACCCTGCATCTTGTTGTTCGGGGGACGTTGGAGGCACCAGCAGCTTCAAAAACTTGTCTGATGCTATGACAAGGCTTTTTTGCCGCTGCTCTTTTAACCTGACGTAATTGCCTGTAGGAAAGAGTCCTCAATTTGCCCTTATCAGCACGCACACGTGTGTACTGTGAATCAGCTACATACTTCTTGATTGCCAAGACACTTCATCCTGATCATCGCACAATGTTGATTGTAGTCATGCCTTGACCTAAACACTCCACAATTTGTTGCTTCTCAGCAGCCGACACATCCTTTTTCTTTCCCATTTTGGCAGAAAATGTAGGCTGCTTAATAATGTGAGACAGCCTTCTTAAGTAGTCTTGCCTTTCATTGGACACACCTGCCAAACTAATTAGCACAGGTGTCTGCAATTGCTTACAGTGATATAAAGAGCCCTGACACACATCACCATCAATGAGTTTAACTGACAAACAAACAAATTCTTCCCTTATCACTCCTAAACACTTTTTGCATAATAATTTGGAACACAGTGTACATGTGCTTTTCCACAAAACACCAGTGGTTCACGTAGTGAATCTTACAGTTCTAACTTGCCAACCGTGGTCTGTATGGAGTTGTTCAATAAAGGGCCCAAAATTAAGATAACATAGATGGGAGAGGTCTCTATGAATAGGAATTCCTAAGTATTTGATACCCTGTGAGGGCCAGGCAAAGGGAAAGTTGGACTGGATGGAATCCTATATGGATTTGGGGAGGGAGACATCGAGGGCCTCAGACTTCGCTGCATTGATTTTAAAATTTGTCCATGTAACAAAGTGATCTATTTCAGCCATAACAGCATGGATGGATGTATGTGATTGAGTGATATATACTACGACATCATCAGCAAATAGAGAGCACTTGTACTCGGTGCCTCCCACCTCAATCCACCTAATATTGGGGTTATGGCGAATTGATGAGTGCAGGTGCTCCGTCACTAGGATGTATAAGAGAGGGGACAGAGGACATCCCTGCCTTGTCCCATTGGTGATTGTGAAAGGTGATGAAAATGTTCTGATGCACCCCCTGGGCCTTGGGACACCCGGAGCCGGACCCTTTTTGGTGGATGCTGGTGGTTGTAGTCTTCGTGGCGGCGACCCTGTTCCGTGGCTCAGGGTGGTCAAACCAGTGGCGGAACTATTTATGTGGTTTTGATGTTTAAATGTCCGACTACGCCACCCGTGGATTGCGGTCAGAGTGAACCGCCGCTGCAGGGCAGACCGCTGAGGCTGGTGTTTTGGGTGCAGCAGAGCATAGCATAACTTCCCACGGGGAGGAGTATAGCCTCAGGGCAGTGTATGCAGAGGATGGGGGTGATGGTGCAGGGCAGCAGCAGTAACGACACGGAGTCAGTGATGCAGTCCAGGGCCTTTACTCACAGTTCTTATTATCCAGACCATGTCTGCAGGTAACAGCTGCCCACGTCGTACTGTGCTCACCAGGTGAGGGGCTCAGACAACTCCCAGATTACTTTGGAGCGCTTCACAGGACCCCCTTTGTGTGTCCTTTGTCTGGCCTTTCTTACCAACCCTTCTGTCCGGCTGCCTCGGGCCTCCTCTTGGTAAACTTGGCGCCAGTTTCCCTGACCCTATGTGGTGCCTTCCCAGCGGGTCTAGCGAGGGGCTGCGCCACATAAAATGTCAGAGCCTCCGGTTTCTAGCTGAGGGTCGTTTCCTGCCTCCACTAGTTTCGGGGACCGGTCTCCCCCTTTGGCCTGACCCCTCCACGCAGGTGGATTCGTGCGTGCGGTGGCGACTCGCCCGTCCGCACCCCTGGGATCCCTTCATTCCTCGTTCCTGGAGCCTTCTCCGCTCCTCTTCCTTCCTTCTCCCTCTTCCAGGCCTGGGCCTCTGTTACTAGGCCCGCCTCCGGAGCAGAGCTCTTGCAGAGCCCCTGCTCCCTGCCACTTCTGCTCAGACTTCTCTGCACTGAACTAAGATGGTGCCCACCTTTTATACTCCCTTCTCAATGCACCCAGGAACTGCTTCCTCCCTGCTCCTGCACTGCAGGGTTCCCCTTCCTCAGTGTTCCCTCCCCCCACTCCAGCCAGGGACAGCGACTGTCGTGCCCATCTCAGAGGCATATTGGTCGCCCTGCCCCACGGCAATGTGGTGTAATGCATGCAGGTGTCGGGTCCTGATCCACACTCCATCCTTACCTGAGAGTGAGATATCACACGTCTGGGTGAGGTGAAATACCTCTGTAGCAACCGAGCCCTCAGGGTGCTACAGTTCCATTTATCTTCAGCCTAGGTGACGTATTGTGATGCAGGGCCGTGATTTTGGCTATAAAAGGGTCCCCTGGACCCCTACCCCAAGCTTTTTAAGAGAATCATATATGGCGTGCCAGGAGACTCTATGGAATGCTTTCTCAGCATCCAATGAGAGTATCTAATTACAAATTTTTAACTGCATTTAGCCCAGGAAATTCTTTGTGCCTAGTAGCAGTGTCTGCTAGTCAGCGGATTATCCCGGCTGTTAAGCAAGCTACACCACCTGTAGTTTGGACACTTAATTTTTTCAAAGGAAATGCTTCGGGACCACGGGTTACTCAGTGAAGAGCATCAGGAGGCACCCCAAGGCATAGGGGCTGGGACTGGCAGTAGGATGCCTTGCGGTGGACAGCCGAGCTCGATCCTTATAAAAGCTTTTTAACTGCAGCAGCTTTAGTGGACGCTACTGGAGCTGGAATTACGCGGCTGCTGGCATGAGACTTGCCCTCCAATAGATCCTTGTAAATGGATTTAAAGTGTATTCATTCAAATTAGAGAGACAATTTAAATTAAAAAGCTTAGAGCTGCCTCCACCACAGGGGGGCTCGCTCGACCCACCAGCGGACAGGCACCAGTATTGGGAGAGGGGGGCTGGCCGTCAGGGTTCTGGCACAAACCCGGCGACACGGAGGTGGCACGGGCAGGAGCGGACTGAACGTGTCGGCTTCTCACTTTTTGAATTTTAGACGGGCATGACATGCCTATATTTGTGTCTCCCCCTCCTTTTACTCCTCCACCTCTTTTCTTTTCGCATGACTATATGTACTTGTCACTTTTCCATGTGTTAGTTGTGTCTTCTGAGCAGTTTGTCAGCTTTTGGACACCTTTGAAGGTGTTTTCTATGTGTTTCTATGTGTTTTTGTTTGCCTGCCATTGGTTTTAACGGTGTTCGAAGGTGTTCGACGAACAGTTCGACGAACAGTTCGGCGAACACACGGGTGTTCGACGAACCGAACCGAACTCGAACACTACGGGGGTGGCTCAACACTAGTGACTAAGCCGTTTTTGGTTGAGGTTGATGCTTCTTCGGTGGGGGTCGGGGCGGTGTTGTCTCAGGAAAACAAGGATGGAGTACATCCCTGTGCCTTTTTTTCAAAAATTTTTTCTGAGACTGAACTTAATTACGATATTGGTAATCGGGAATTGCTGGCGATTAAACTCGCATTTGAACACTGGCGTCACCTCTTGGAAGGTGCTGAATTTCCCATTCAGGTTTTCACTGATCATAAAAATCTGATTTATCTTGATGCTGCCAAGCGCTTGAATGCCCGTCAAGCTAGGTGGGCACTTTTTTTCTCGCGGTTTAATTTTTCCATTTCTTACATCCAAGAATGTTAAAGCGGATGCTTTGTCTCGCAGCTTTTCTCCCATGGTCGGTGTTGAGGAGGAAGAGGAGACCATTTTACAAGAAGGTGTTGTGATTGCTGCTTTGGACTCCGTTTTGGAGGATGAGATTCTTAAAGCTCAGGAGAATGCCCCATCTAACACTCCCCATGGGAGGTTGTTTGTGCCTAGGACCTTTAGGAGAGATTTGTTTGTTGAGTGTCATGAGTCTCGGTTGGCAGGTCATCCAGGAATTTCTGAGACCAAGAGACTTGTGGGTCGCAGTTTTTGGTGGCCTGGATGGCAGAAGGAAGTCATTAAGTGGGTGCGCCAATGTACTGTGTGTGCAAGATCCAAGTCTTCGCATGCTCCTGCTGCGGGGTTGCTTTGCCCTCTGGAGGTTCCTAGTGCACCTTGGACACATCTGACTATGGACTTTATTACTGACCTTCCCCCCTCTGAAGGTTTCACGGTCATCTGGGTGGTCGTGGACCATTTTAGCAAGATGTGTCACTTGGTTCCCTTCATCAAACTGCCTTGCGCTAAGACACTCGCTAAGGCCTTTGTCAAGGAAATTGTCAGACTACATGGTGTTCCTACTGACATTGTTTCTGATAGGGGACCTCAGTTCGTGGCTCGTTTTTGGCGTGGCTTTTGTGACAGGTTGGGAGTTCATTTGTCGTTTTCATCCGGATATCATCTTGAGTCTAATGGCCAGACAGAAAGGAAGAATCAGGATGTTGAGCAGTTCTTGCATTGTTTTGTGGCAGACAATCAAGAGGGGTGGTCTGAGTTTCTGCCACTTGCTGAATTTGCTCTTAACAACCATACATCCTCTTCTGCTGGGTGTTCGCCTTTTTTTTGTTGTTCTGGGAGACATCCGTCTTTTGGGTCATTCTCCAAATTGGTTTTGGCTGTGCCTGAGGAGGAGAGTTTTTCCGGTGATTTGGAGAGAGTTTGAATGGATGTGCGTGGTAATCTTCAGGAGGCTAACAAAAAATCTAAGAGGTACTTTGATAGGAAACGGCAAGAGGTTTTGTTTGCTGTTGGTGACATGGTTTGGTTGTCCTCTAAGAATCTGCGATTGAGGATTCCTTCTAAAAAATTGGGTCCCAAGTTCGTAGGGCCCTTTAAGGTGCTTCAGATAGTTAACCAATCTGCTGTTAGGTTGGAGGTTCCTACGTCCTGGAAGATTAACCCGGTGTTTCATGTTTCTATGTTGAAAAAAGCTGATGTGTCGGATGGTGACGCCTCTGCCACTGTTCCTCCGGTGGTGGAGGACGGGGAATATGAAATTTCCCGCATCCTAAATTCTAGACGGTATAGAGGGAGTTTGCAGTATCTCGTCGCTTGGAAGGGTTTCGGAACTGAGGATAACTCATGGGTGAGGGCGGATGATGTTTCTGCTTCCAGACTTGTCAGAGCGTTTCACAGGAGGTTTCCTGGTAAGCCTGGGCCTAGGGGATCTGGAGGATCCTCTTAGAAGAGGGGGTACTGTTAGAACTCTCCTGTTAGGTTTTTTTAAGTTTGCTGGTCACATGACCATTTTTGCCTATTTAATCCGGCTCCGCCCTCCTGGCCTTGCTGGACTTCATTGTATTTACTACTCTTGAGCTAGCTTGGTGCTCTGTTGCCGTTCTCTGTTAGTTTTGCTAGGTCTTCTGACCTCTATGCTTTTTGTTGTGTGTTTGTCTTTGACTGCTACTATTTCTGCTAGGAGGTGTCCAACTTATCCCAGTCCCGAGTTCTTGTAGGGATCCCTCCCTCACATCTATAGGTCTTCGTACAGACTAGCCAAGGACTTTAGCGGGTCTGATCGCAGGATCAGGTTCCCCGTTACATCGTAGGGATCTAGTTTAGTTCTATTGTAGGGACAGATCTCCTGTCTTTCCTTAGTCTCTGTAGCAGATCATAACACCTCCTTCTCGGTATCCATGTTCCACCAACGTCTGCTGGTCTTTAGTAGTGCTTTCTGGCACAGGTACTTCCTGCTTAGTAAACTAGTTCCAGTACTGTCAGCTGGTCTTCGGTAGTTCCATTGGCTCTTGAACCTTCTGCTACCCATCCGGGTTCCAGTACCGTCAGCTGGTCCTCGGTATTTCCATTTGCACTTGTACCTTCTACTACCCATCTGGGTTCCAGTACCGTCAGCTGGTTCTCGGCAGTGCCTTTGGCTTAGGTGCCTCCTTCTCGGTATCCAAGTTCCACCAACGTCTGCTGGTCCTTGGTAGTGCTTTCTGGCACAGGTACCTCCTGCTTAGTAACCGAGTTCCAGCACCGTCAGCTGGTCTTCGGTAGTTCCATTGGCTCTTGTACCTTCTGCTACCCATCCGGGTTCCAGTACCATCAGCTGGTCCTCGGTAGTTCCATTTGCTCTTGTACCTTCTACAACCCATCTGGGTTCCAGTAACGTCGGCTGGTTCTCGGCAGTGCCTTTGGCTTAGGTGCCTCCTTCTCGGTATCCAAGTTCCACCAACGTCTGCTGGTCCTTGGTAGTGCTTTCTGGCACAGGTACCTCCTGCTTAGTAACCGAGTTCCAGTACCGTCAGCTTGTCTTCGGTAGTTCCATTGGCTCTTGTACCTTCTGCTACACATCCGGGTTCCAGTACCATCAGCTGCTCCTCGGTAGTTCCATTTGCTCTTGTACCTTCTACTACCCATCCGGGTTCCAGTACCGTCAGCTGGTTCTCGGCAGTGTCTTTGGCACGGGTACTCCCTCCTGCCCAGCCTGGTTCCAGCACGCCAGCAGTTTCCGGGTAGTGTCAACGTCACTTTGCCTCCAATGCATTGTCCTGTCGTGTTGCGGTTGGGTTAGCCAACTCTATGGTGCCTGCAGTTTAGGGGACTCCTATGTGGGCTACGGGGATCTGGTAATGAAGGCTGGTTCCATAGTGCCAATAGGACAAGCACCCCCTGTAGGACTGTGGGATTTGGTAACTGCGGCCGACTCGGAGCCTTGAAACTTTTTTTTACATGGGTACCTTCTGCTACCCATCTGGGTTCCAGTACCGTCAGCTGGTTCTCGGCAGTGACTTTGGATTAGGTGCCTCCTTCTCGGTATCCAAGTTCCACCAATGTCTCCTGGTCCTTGGTAGTGCTTTGTGGCACAGGTACCTCCTGCTTAGTAACCGAGTTCCAGTACCGTCAGCTGGTCCTCGATATTTCCATTGGCTCTTTTACCTTCTGCTACCCATCCGGGTTCCAGTACCGTCAGCTGGTCTTCGGTAGTTCCCCAGCCTTCTTTTACCTTCTGCTACATTTCCAAGTTCAAGCTTTTTGAAATGGTTCTTGGTAATCACTCTGGATCTCCCTGATGAGGACCCTGAAGACGAGGACCCTGAAGACCAACCCGAAGAAGACGAGAATCCCAAAGACAACGACCCTGAAGACGAGGACCGTGAAGACCACCCCGAAGAAGACGAGCACCCTGATGACCACCCCGAAGAAGATGAGGACCCCGAAGACGAAGACCCTGAAGACCAACCCAAAGAAGACCAAGAAGATGACCCTGAAGAAGTTGACCAAGAGGACAAAGAAGAGAAGACAACCACCAAGATACAGAAGAACAAGAGACAGAAAACCAAGAAGCTGCAGAACAAAAAGCGGAAGAACATTGAGCATAAGACTAAAAATCAGAGCAAAACATAATATCTAAATTATAAGCAGAAGATGACTAAACAGTGTATGGGGGTGAGTCCGTTTCTCCTCGCGGTGCCCCTGGAAAAGGCCTGCTGCTGCAGGCCAAACTGAATGCGGAGAAATCCTGTTGTAAATCTTTTGTGACGGGCAGAACGAAAGGTGTAATGTTCAAACTTTTATAGATAACAACTACAGGAATGCCTGTCACAAATAAGAATATGATGAAGAAGAAGAATATGAAGAAGATGAAGAAGTAGAATATGAAGAAGAATAATAGTTGAATAAGAAGAATATGAAAAATGTAAAAAAAAGAATAATACGAAGAAGGTGAAGAAGAAGTGGATGAAAAAGATGCTGATGCTGAGGATGATGAAGGAGAAAGTGTGGGAGAAGTAAAAAAGAAGGTGAAGAGCATGGAAGTAGTGAAACATAAATATCTGCCAAAATATAAAAATACTTAACATAGTCAATATTTCCGTAACTCAGAACGTCTTAAAAAAAAAATTATTTCCTGCTATTCCATTTGATTGGGCTAAACCTCTATGCCTTTATTGTCTCCCCCACCTCCCCCAATACATTCTACATTATTCTTAGTTGTTTTCCTTCATGTAGAATTAACCTACAAGGAAAGAAAGGGTTTATTTTCATTCCGATATTTCTGTCCAACTGACTTGCATTGGTTTCCGGTATCGGAATCGGCGATATCCAATACTTTTTGGGTATCTGTCCGATCCAATCCGATCCGATATTTGCCGATATCGGAAGGTATCGCTCAACATTAGTGGTCAATAATGATGTTGAGAAGACTGAACTTTTAAATTCCTATTTTGCTGTGTTCTCTAAGAAAGCAAATGTAACATCAAGTGATCTTCACTGTGCTGTAGAAGAAAAGGAACATGTGAACAAGTTATACGTATGAATACTGCATGTGAGTGGTCATGTTGGCTTTAGGCATCAGAATTAATTACATCATTTACCATCTACTGTATGTTACATCCATGTCAGTTCAATCAATGATCAACCATTCTCAAAATTTGCCAAAATAAATCTTGGTCAAAATAAGTCTAACTGCTAGCTCATATCCCAGCTGCCTTTTTAGGGTTATCAATACAGGATGATTAGAGTGATTAGCAAACATAAACAGAGCCAAGCTGCTTCTGCTGCTTTCCAGTAAGTCACCCTAGTGATGGATTCATAGCTACACTGCTCTGCACTGCTGTATAATGTCTTCCTTGCTGCTGCTTCTGATTATCTGTTACGTACAAGCAGGGATGTAGGAATCCTTCATGTTTGAGTGTCCTGTATGTCGGTGATCATAGCAAGTAATCTATACCACCTAATTCAGTGATATCTAAAAATTGGCGGATGAGCCAACAGAGGAAAGATTAGTTAAATACCTGGATACAAGTCATATGTTTTGTAAAATGGTGCCCCAGAGTCAATGTACAAACAAATCCCTGATAACTATGTTGCTCATGCATAATAACATTTGTCTTTTTGTCTTACTGGATATAAAATATTTTCTGCCACTTATATCATTAACAAATTTCTGATTTAAATAAGTTTAAATATCCGAATGTGGTAGCGTGGCCGAGCGGTCTAAGGCGCTGGGTAAAGGCTTCAGTCTCTCTTGAGGCGTGGGTTCAAATCCCACAGTTGCTATTATGTATTTGGATCTAATTTTTGCCAAAAATGAGGAAATGGTTGAGGAAGTAAAGGTGATTGATAATTTAGGAGGCAGCGGTCATGCTATCCTATAATTTTGAACTACAAAAGGTGGAAGACCTGCGAAAACTGAGATTTTAAGATTGGACTGTAGAAAGGCAGTTTTTAATGAACTCAGTAAAAAGGAAGGAAAGGTAGGATGTTCTAAAGGAAAGAAATGTCCAGGAATGATGGGAGAGTTTGATAAATTAAATTCTCACTGCACAATCAGTAACAATCCCGAAAAAAAGGAAGAATGGAAAGCATTTATGGAGACCAGGAGGGCTGAATCATGAACTTAAAAGTTTGCTAAAAAGGAACAAAGAAATGAATATCAAATGGAAAGAAGGGTTCATATCTAAAGAAGAATATAATGCTGTCTGCAGGGAAAGCTGGGCTAGCGTTAGAATAGCTAAAGCGAGTAATGAAGTGAGCCTTGCAAGAGAGACCAAAAGCAATAAGAAAGGATTTTGGATGTAAGTCAAAAGTTAAAGAAAATCCAAAGATTCTATAGGATTTTTACAGGATAAAAAGGGTAAAGTGGTCAAAAATGATGTTGATTAGATTCCTGGCACCCTGCTATTTTACTCTCCAAAATTTTGAGCGTGCCTTATAGTCCAGTGCTTCTTATAGTCTGCAAAATAAGATACTTAAGGTTTTGCCACCTTTGTGGGTGTTGGTTCCACTGGCACTTTTTTTCTATTTTCCTTTTCTGAACCAGGTGCCTATCTCTGTCTAGTTCGCTTGGTCGTCTGGGACCTCTAGTACTTTTTGTCTGTTTGTCTTTTGCTCTGCAACAACTTCTGTTAGGAGGTGTCCCATTTTTGTCCCAGTCCTTAGCTCTTTTAGGGACCCCTCCCTTTATTCTATAGGTCTCCGTTCAGACTAGCCGAGGGCGAAGGTGGGTCTGTTCACAAGGAACAGGCTGCCCGCTACATCATAGGGATTCAGCTTAGTCTTACTGTAGGGACAGCTTTCAACTTTCCTTCCTTAGTTTATGTTGCAGATCATAACAGTAAGTCCAGCCCAAAAAAAACTAAAAGGAAAGAAATTCGGGGATCAGTATGGTTTCTGTCCAGGAGTTGGCTCAACGCCTGCAGGGATTGTCTCTGTAGGTGGCCGAGCTTGAGCAACACGTGAGTAGCTGTCCTGGAGCGCATTTTGTCGAACCAAAGGTAGGACTGCCTGATGTTTTTTTATGGTAAACAGCAAGATTTTTTTTCCTTTAAAAATGGTTGTTTGTTATATTTTTGTTTGAGACCGAGGTCCTCTGGGAATGAATCACAGCGCATTGGTTTTATTATGTCACTTTTGCGCAAAGAACCACAGGGGTGGGCCTTTTATCTCCAACCTAATGATTCGTGTTTAAGTTCTGTTGAAGAATTTTTTCTGCTATGGGGCTATTATATGACGATCCTGATCGAATCTCATCTGCTGAATCAGAACTTAGACGTTTGAATCAGGGGTCAGATTATGTTGAAATTTATTGCACACACTTCAGGAGATGGGCTTCAGAAGTTAAATGGAATGATTCGGCGTTGAAATGTTTATTTCTTGCTGGTCTGAGTGAAAGGGTTAAGGATTTGCTAATTGCATTCCCTGCACCTGAGACTCTGCAGGAAACTATGCAGTTAGCTGTTCGTCTGGACAGGAGGATAAAGTCCAGGGTCAATGATGTAAAAACTCGTGTAACTTCAGGTCCTAGTTTCCAGAATATCTGCTCTGACAGCGGAGAACCAATGGAGGTTGGGACGATGTCACTCCGCTCTCAAGAAATAGATCGGAGATTCGCCGAAGGTTTGTGTTTTTATTGTGGTAAAGCTGATCATTTGATTAAGTATTGTGAGCGTCGTTTAAGTAAAGAAAAAAAAGGTCAGTTACGCCCGTATAGCTTGCTTACGCTCTGCAGGAATGTTAGTTCCTGGGAGTACTGCTCTGCAGGGAGATTTGATTGAATTTCAGGTATTTGTGGATTGTGGTTCAACACTAAATGTGATTGATAAATGGTTTTTGGAAAAACTTAAATTGAAATCCAAATCTTTGTCATCTCCTATTTCTGTGGTTGCAATTGATAACACTCCTTTGAAATGTATAACTCACAAGACTGCTGCATTTCCTCTCACTATCAATGGTGTTCACCAAGAAATTTTGTACTTGGTTGTTTTGGATAATTTGCCCTCTCCAGTTCTTCTAGGATTGCCTTGGTTAAAACTGCACAATCCTTTCTTGGACTGCTCTACTAATATGATTAAGTCTTGGAGTCCGAAGTGCTATGATAAATGTTGTAATGGTCGCATTGCGGCTGTGGAAAAAGGGGAATTACCAGTACCTATTCAAGATTTTTGGAGGGTTTTTTCGGAGGAGGAGTAGCAAGTTTTACCTCCTCATAGGGATTATGATTGCGCCATTGAGTTTGTTCCAGGTGCTACTCTTCCCAAAAGTCGCTTGCTTAATCTGACTATCCCTGAAAGAAAGGCCTTGGAGGAGTACATAGAGTCTAGCCTGGCTGCTGGTCACATTAGACCTTCTATGTCGCCTGTGGCAGTCGGATTCTTCTTTGTTAAAAAAAAGGACGGCAGTTTACGTCCATGTCTGGATTTTCGTGAAATTAATAAAATTACTGTACGCAATTCCTACCCATTGCTTGTTTAACCAGTTAGTGGGAGCCAAGTGGTTCTCAAAAATTGATCTCCGAGGGGCATACAATTTGTTACGTGTGAAGGAGGGTGATGAATGGAAAACTGCTTTTAACACTCCGCTAGGTCATTTTGAGAATCTGGTGATGCCTTTCGGTCTTACCAATGCACCTGCATTTTTTCAGAACCTTATTAATGACATCCTGAGACCTTTTATTGGTAAGAATGTGGTTGTGAATTTGGATGACATTTTGATTTATTAACCAGATCTAGAGTCCCATTGGCAGAGTGTACGTGAAGTTTTGCAATTATTGAGTGATATTTCACTTTTTGCTAAGCTGGAGAAATGTGAGTTTGCTGTGCAGAAAATCAGTTTTTTGGGCTACATTGTCTCCAGCGAGGGCTTTAAGATGGACCCTGTGAAGGTTCAGGCTGTGCAGGAATGGCCTAGGCCTGTTGGTTTGAAATCTATACAGAGATTTTTGGGTTTTGCCAATTATTACAGGAAATTCATTAAGAATTTTTCTGTAATTGTTAAACCTCTAACCGTTGTCACCAGGAAAGCTGAGAATACGGCCGAGTGGACTACTGAGGCCATTGAAGCGTTTGAGTATCTCAAAGAGAGGATCAGTTCTGCCCCTATCCTTATGCAGCCTGATGAAACCAAGCCTTTTTTGGTCGAGGTTGATGCTTCATCAGTGAGGGTCGGAGCAGTTTTGTCTCAAGAGAACGAGGGTGGAGTACATCCTTGTGCCTTCTTTTCGAAAAAAATTTCGGAAACCGAACTGAATTCTGATGTTGGAAATCGGGAGTTGCTGGCTATTAAACTTGTGTTTGAACACAGGCGTCATTTTTGGAAGGCACTAGATTTCCTATTCAGGTTTTTACAGATCATAAGAATTTGATCTATCTGGATGCTGCCAAGTGCTTGAATGCCCGTCAAGCTAGGTGGGCACTTTTTTTTTCTTGGTTTCATTTTTCTGTTACCTATATCCCTGGTACTAAGAATGTTAAAGCCGATGCTTTATCTCACAGCTTCTCTCCTACAGTCGGTGCCGAGGAGGAGGAGAGCATTTTGCAGAAAGGAGTTGTGATGGCGGCATTGGACTCTGATTTGGAGAATGGGATTCTGAATGCTCAAGATGATGCTCCACCTAACACTCCCCATGGGAGGTTGTTCGTGCCTAGAGCCTTTAGGAGAGATTTGTTTGTGGAGTGTCATGAGTCTCGGTTGGCAGGTCATCCAGGAGTTTCAGAGACTAAGAGACTTATCAGTCGCAGTTTTTGGTGGCCTGGATTGCAGAAGGAAGTCATCAAGTGGGTGCATCAGTGTACTGTGTGTGCTAGGTCAAAGGCTTCACATACTCCTGCTGGAGGGTTGCTTTGCCCTCTGGAGGTTCCTAGTGCACCTTGGACGCATCTCACTATGGATTTTATTACTGATCTTCCTGTGTCTGAGGGTTTTACTGTCATCTGGGAGGTCGTGGACTGTTTTAGTAAGATGTGTCATTTATTTCCATTCATTAAGTTGCACTGCGCCAAGACACTCGCTAAGGCGTTTGTTAAGGAGGTTGTCAAACTCCATGGCGTCCCCACGGATATTGTTTCTGATAGAGGACCTCAGTTTGTGGCTCGCTTTTGGTGTGCTTTTTGTGACAGGTTGGGAGTCCATTTGTCATTTTCGTCTGGTTATCATCCTGAGTCTCATGGACAGACTGAAAGAAAGAACCAGGATGTTGAACAGCTTTTGCGTTGCTTTGTGGAAGACAATCAGGAGGTGTGGTCTGAGTTTCTGCCTCTCGCAGAATTTGCTCTTAACAATCATACATCCTCCTCTGCTGGGTGTTCTCCTTTTTTTTGTTGTACTGGGAAACATCCGTCTTTTGGTTCGTTCTCCAAATTGGGGTCGGCGGTGCCGGAGGAGGAGAATTTTTCTGGTGATTTGGAGAGAGTTTGGACTAATGTACGTTGTAACCTGCATGAGGCTAACATGAAGTCCAAGAAGTATTTTGACAGGAAACGTAAAGAGGTTTTGTTTATTGTGGGTGACATGGTTTGGTTGTCCTCGAAGAACCTGCGGTTGAGGATTACCTCTAAAAAACTGGGTCCTAAGTTTGTGGGTCCATTTTAAGTGCTTCAGGTTGTTAACCCATCTGCTGTCAGGTTGGATGTCTCTACTTCCTGGAAGATTAAACCTGTGTTTCATGTTTCCTTGTTGAAAAAAGCTGACGTTTCTAATAGAGACGCCACTGTCACAGTTCCTCCTGTAGTGGAAGACAGTGAATATGAAATTTCTCGTATTTTGAATTCAAGATAGCATAGAGGGAAATTACAGTATCGTGTCTCCTGGAAGGGTTTCGGTCCAGAAGACAACTCCTGGGTAAGGACGGATGATGTCTCTGCTCCTAGACTTGTTAAAGCTTTCCACAGGAGGCTTCCTGATAGGCCTGGGCCTGGAGGATCCGGAGGATCCTCATAGAAGAGGGGGTACTGTTAGAACCCTCCTGTAAGTTTTAGCTATCTTGTGTTTTGTGGTCACGTGACCAGCTGCCTATATATTCCAGCTCCGCCCTTCTAGCTTTGCTGGACTTCAGTGTATTTTGCCTGTCTCTCTAGCCAGGTGCTTCAATGCCTATCTCTGTCTAGTTCATGTTATGAACTGCTACAAGCACTAAGGAAAGATAGGAAGACTGTCCCTACGATAGAACTAAGCTGATTCCCTACGATGCAGCGGGGGACCTGTTCCTTGTGAACAGACCCGCCTGAGTCCTCAGCTAGTCTGAACACAGACCTATAGATATAAGGGAGGGGTCCCTACAAGAAATAAGGACTGGGAAAAAGTTGGACACCTCCTAGCAGAAAATGTAGCAGGAAAAAGACAAACAAACTAAAAGTACAAAGTGGTCCAAGGACCAAACAAACTACTGAGTAAGGTACAAGGCACCTGGCTAGCTCAAGAGTAAAAGTTACACTGAAGTCCAGCAAAGCCAGAAGGGCGGAGCTGGATTATAAATGCAGAAAGTCATGTGACCAACAAGACACAAAAAAAAACTAACAGGAGGATTCTAACAGTACACCCTCTTCTATGAGGAACCTCCGGATCCTCCAGGCCCTGGTCTATCAGGAAACCTCCTGTGAAATGCTCTGACAAGTCTAGGAGCAGAGACATCATCCGCCCTCACCCAGGAGTTATCCTTGGGACCGAAACCTTTCCAAGCAACGAGATACTGCAATCTCCCTCAATGCCATCTAGAATTAAGAATGCGAGAAATTTCATATTCCCCGTCTACCACCACCGGAGGAATAGGGACAGTGGCATCCCTATCTGAAACATCAGCTTTTTTCAATAAGGAAACATGAAACACCGGATTAATCTTCCAGGAGGTGGGAACCTCCAACCTAACAGCAGATTGGTTAACTAACTGAAGGACCTTAAACAGCCCTACAAACTTCGGGCCCAATTTCTTAGAAGGAATCCTCAACCGCAAATTCTTAGAGGACAACCAAACCATGTCACCAACCGTAAACAAAACCTCTTGACGTTTCCTGTTAAAGTACCTCTTGGATTTTTTGTTAGCTTCTTGAAGGTTACCACGTACATCAGTCCAAACTCTCTCCAAATCACTGGAAAAATTCTCCTCCCCTGGCACAGCCGATACCAATTTGGAGAAAGACCCAAACGAAGGATGTCTCCCAGTACAACAAAAAAAAGGAGAACACCCAGCAGAAGAGGATGTATGGTTGTTAAGAGCAAATTCAGCAAGTGGCAGAAACTCAGGCCACCCCTCTTGATTGTCAGCCACAAAACAACGCAAAAACTGTTCAACATCCTGGTTCTTTCTTTCAGTCTGTCCATTAGACTCAGGATGATATCCAGAAGAAAATGACAAATGGACTCCCAACCTGTCACAAAAGGCACGCCAAAAACGAGCCACGAACTGAGGTCCCCTATCAGAAACAATGTCGGTAGGAACGCCATGGAGTCTGACAATTTCCTTAACAAACGCCTTAGCGAGTGTCTTAGCGCAGGGCAGTTTGATGAAAGGAACCAAGTGACACATCTTGCTAAAATGGTCCACGACCACCCAGATGCCAGTGAAACCCTCAGAGGCAGGAAGGTCAGTAATAAAATCCATAGCAAGATGAGTCCAAGGTGCACTAGGAACCTCCAGAGGGCAAAGCAACCCTGCAGCAGGAGCATGTAAAGACTTAGATCTAGCACACACAGTACATTGATGCACCCACTTAATGACTTCCATCTGCCACCCAGGCCACTCAAAACTGCGACCTACAAGTCTCTTAGTCTCAGAAATTCCTGGATGACCTGCCAACCAAGACTCATGACATTCCTCAAACAAATCTCTCCTAAAGTTCCTAGGCACAAACAACCTCCTATGGGGAGTGCTAGATGGGGCATCCTCCTGGGCTTTCAGAATCCCATCTTCCAAAACAGACTTCAATGCTGCTATCCCAACACCTTCCTGTAAAATGCTCTCCTCCTCCTTGGTACCAACCATGGGAGAAAAGCTGCGAGATAAAGCATCAGCTTTAACATTCTTGTTAGCCGGGATGTAAGTAACAGAAAAATTAAACCACGAAAAGAAAAGTGCCCACCTAGCCTGACGGGCATTCAAGCGCTTGGCAGCATCAAGATAAATCAGATTCTTATGATCAGTGAAAACCTTCCAAGAGATGACGCCAATGTTCAAATGCGAGTTTAATAGCCAACATGTTAATTAAGTTGGGTCTCAGAAAATTTTTTTGAAAAAAAGGCACAGGGATGTACTCCATCCTTGTTTTCCTGAGACAAAACAGCACCGACCCCCACAGAAGAAGCATCAACCTCGAACAAAAAGGCTTGGTCTCATCAGGCTGCATAAGGATGGGGGCAGAACTTAACCTCTCCTTGAGATACACAAAAGCTTTAATGGCCTCAGTAGTCCACTGAACCGTATTCGCACCTTTCCTGGTGAAATCGGTCAGTGGCTTAACAATTATAGAAAAATTCTTAATGAATTTTCTGTAATAATTGGCGAAACACAAAAATCTCTGTATCGATTTGAAACCAATAGGCCTAGGCCATTCCTGCACCGCCTGAACCTTCACTGGGTCCATCTCAAAGCCCTCGCTGGAGATAATGTAGCCCAAAAAACTAATCCTCTGCACAGCAAACTCACATTTCTCCAGCTTAGCAAAAAGTGAATTGTCACTTAACAACTGCAATACCTCACGTACGCTCTGCCAATGAGACTCCAGATCCGGCGAATAAATCAAAATGTCATCCAAATACACCACCACATTCTTACCGATCAGCGGCCTTAGAATGTCATTAATAAGATTCTGAAAAAATGCTGGTGCATTGGTAAGACCAAAAGGCATAACCAGATTCTCAAAATGACCCACCGGAGTGTTAAAAGCAGTTTTCCATTCATCACCTTCCTTCATTCGTAACAAATTGTATGCCCCCCGGAGATCAATTTTAGAGAACCACTTGGCCCCCACTAACTGGTTAAACAAGTCAGGAATTAACGGCAGTGGGTAGGGATTGCGTACGGTAATTTTATTAATTTCGTGAAAGTCCAGAGATGGAAGTAAACCGCCGTCCTTTTTTTTTTACAAAAAAAAATCCAACAGCCACAGGTGACTTAGAAGGTCTAATGTGACCGGCGGCCAAGCTCGTCTGTATGTATTCCTCCAAGGCCTTTCTCTCAGGGATAGTCAGATTAAATAAGCGACTCTTGGGAAGAGTGGCTCCAGGGACAAACTCAATGGTGCAATCATAGTCCCTATGAGGAGGCAAAACTTGCGACTCCTCCTTAGTAAAAACCTTCCAAAAATCCTGAATAGGTACAGGTAATTCCCCATTTTCCACAGCAGCAATGCGACCATTACAACATTTATCATAACACTTAGAACTCCAAGACTTAATTTCACTGGTAGACCAGTCCAGAACAGGATTGTGCAATTTTAACCAAGGTAACCCCAAAACCACTGGAGAAGACAACTTATTTAATACCGCCAAATCCAAATTCTCTTGGTGAATACCATTAATGGTGAGGGGAAATTAAAAAACCTTGTGAGTAATACATTTCAAAGGAGAGCCATCAACAGCAACCACAGAAATAGGAGATGACAAAAGTTTGGATTCTAATTTAAGTTTTTCCAAAAATCCCTTATCAATCACATTGAGTGTAGAACCAGAATCCACAAATACCCGAAATTCAATCAATTCCTCCTGGACTGAGGTGCTTCCAGAAAGAAATACCCCCTTTGAATTTAAACAGGCAATACGGGCATAACTGACTTTTTTTTTTCTTTGTTCAAACGAAGCTCACAGTTCTTAATAAAGTGGTCAGATTTACCACAATAAAAACACAATCCCTTAGCAAATCTGCGGTCTTTTTCCTGAGAGCGGGGTGACATCGCCCCAATCTCCATTGGTTCTCCGCCGTCTGAGCAGACCCTCTGAAGACTGGAAGCAGCAATAGCAATAGATTTCTCTTCATTAACCCTAGCACGCAGTCTCCTGTCCACACGTATAGCTAATTGCATTGCCTCCTGCAATGTTCCAGGTGTTGGAAAGGCAATCAGCAGATCCTTAACCCTTTCACCTAGCCCAGCAAGAAATAGACATTTCAATGCTGAATCGTTCCATTCCACCTCAGCAGACCATCTACGGAAGTATGTACAATAATTTTCCACATCACCTGATCCCTGCTTCAAACGTCTCAATTCAGTTTCAGCTGATGAGACTCGATCAGGATCGTCATACAACAACCCCATAGCAGAAAAAAAATCTTCCACTCATCTAAAACACGGATCATTAGGTTGGAGAGAAAAGGCCCATCCCTGTAGTTCCTTGCACAAAAGTGACATTATAAACCCAATGCGCTGTGATTCATTCCCAGAGGATCTGGGTCTTAAACGAAAATATAATAAACAAGCGTTTTTAAAGGAAAAAAAATCTTGCTGTTTACCATAAAAAAAATCTGGCAGTCCTACCTTCGGCTCCTCAAAATGCGCTCCAGGACAGCTACTCACGTGTTGTTGGAGCTCGGCCACCTCCAAAGACAGTCCCTGCAGGCGTGGGGCCAACTCCTGAACCGACAACATGCTGAAATCTGGATTTCTTTCTTTAGAGTGTTTTAATAGTTTTTAAGGCTGGACTTACTGTTATGAACTGCTACAAGCACTAAGGAAAGATAGGAAGACTGTCCCTACGATAGGACTAAGCTGATTCCCTACGATGCAGCGGGGGACCTGTTCCTTGTGAACAGACCTGCCTCAGTCCTCGGCTAGTCTGAACGCAGACCTATAGATATAAGGGAGGGGTCCCTCCAAGAACTATGGACTGGGAAAAAGTTGGACACCTCCTAGCAGAAATTGTAGCAGGAAAAAGACAAACAAACTAAAAGTACAAAGTGGTCCAAGGACCAAACAAACTACTGAGTAAGGTACAAGGCACCTGGCTAGCTCAAGAGTAAAAGTAACACTGAAGTCCAGCAAAGCCAGAAGGGCGGAGCTGGATTATAAAGGCAGAAAGTCATGTGACCAACAAGACAGAAAAAAAACTATCAGGAGGATTCTAACAGTTCACTTGGTCCTCTGGGACCTCTAGTACTTTTTGTCTGTTTGTCTTTTGCTCTGCAACAACTTCTGTTAGGTGATGTCCCATTTTTGTCCCAGTCCTTAGTTCTTATAGTGACCCCTCCCTTTATTCTATAGGTCTCCATTCAGACTAGCCGAGGACAAAGGCTAGGACAAAGGCTGTGAACAGGCTGCCCGCTACATCGTAGGGATTCAGCTTAGTCTTACTGTAGGGACAGCTTTCTCCTTTCTTTCCTTAGTTTATGTTGCAGATCATAACACTGTCTGTACCAAGAACAAGATGCAAATGATTCTGCTTTAAAGACTTCCATTCCTAAAATCTCTTGTGATAATATGTGCATTTATTTTAGAAATCACTTAGTAAAAGACAAGATTTTTTGATGCTTAGACCAGAAAGCATCAGTAGAGAATGTAAAAATAAAAACTGCAGTAGCGCTGCTGCTATAGTAAGATCAGATAGGCAAAGAGCCGCAATCTCAAAGCATTGTATGTCCTGGTGCACGTAATAATGAAATGATTAAAAGAAAAGAGATGCGCTGCGAACCACTCATAAATTACAAAAAGAGTGATTCCTAACTGTCCTAAAGAAAATGGTAGTCCAAATGAAGCATTACAGAAATACTCACGCAGCTTCCAGGGGTCTTTTGACGAAGTCACAACTGCAACTAGAGGTGATGGACACGTGCAGGAGTCTGTAGAACAAGCCGTGGGTATGGCAGAAAATCGGTTCAGTCGGCGTGTTAATGCCAGAGATAGAGGACTGCAGAGAATCTGGCTGCGTGCCCACTATACGTTTTTCAAGCGTTTTTGCCACGGAATTTCCGCAGCGAAAACGCTTAAAAAATGCTTGGTAATACGTGCCCCATGGTCCCCAATGGTGCCCATGGTCCCCCAGCAATCGCGTGACCTGTCACATGACTAAATGACATCATGAAAGGTCCTTTTACATCTCCACAAGCCACCCAAGACACCGGACGCACCGGAAAGAAGAGCACTTCAGACCAAAATCTAGCGAGTGAGGAGACTCCAGCGGTGTGGTGTAATTAACATTTCCATTTATTTGAAGAATGATAGTTCAATAAAAAATGCACTTAAAAAAGAGCCAATTCACACCATATGGGCAAATATAGTAAAAAAAAACAAACACTTTTCGGCTTAGAAAAGCTTTAATCATGGAAAGAAAACCGGGGCCATCAGAAGGTAAGTATAATGTTTTTTTTTATTTTTTACCATTTTTATTCTTTTTTTAACTATTTACTTGGTCACACTATATAAATCCATACCGGTTGCATGGATTTGTATAGTGTGACCAAGTTGTCAAGCACTTTTCCAAGTGATGCTAAAATAGCTTGGAAAAGCGTTTGATAACCTGCATGCAAAAAAGCTTGACAAACGCTTCTACCTGGCAGGAAAAACGCATGTAAATTCCGCATATGTTTTTCCTGCCAGGGAGATGCAGAAAAAATCATGAGCATTTCTGTTTCGTGGGCACTAGACCTCTCAGAGACTCGGGCTTTCTGGTACATGCAGCTGTTGCACTAGGTGGATACACGGATGAGGATCATGGGTGAGAAGAACTGCAGACAGCCTGATAGGTGTGCCGGCCGGTCACACCTGCAGGACAGCTGATGATCAAGGATGTGAGCGCTTAGCATCTGTGTGACGTCACAACAGCTGGGGGATTACACTGAGGAAAAAACAGTCCAGCGCTTATCCAACGGGTTTCCGAGGTCACGGCCTCCTTGATCAGGGATTTGCAGACACAGGGCGCTCCCTTGAATATATAGGTGGATAATCATCCTTAAATTAGCAAAAAAAAAGAAAAAATATATAATTAAAAGCAAAAAGCTGTATCTCACAGTTGAGGCCATGTGGTTTCAGTGAGTTCATTCTGAATATCCATCTGCTTTCCGCTTTGGACATTAGTTTGACATAATCACCACCTCTCCAAATGTTTTTTAATTTGTTCAATTCCCCAGAATTTAGAGGCTATTAATTTACCTTTACGGGCCATTTTATAATGTAAAGTGAGTGGATGAGCTGTATATTGTTTTATAATATTGTTTGCATGTTCTTTTAATCTCACTTTTTATTGTCTTTTTGTTCTCCCTATATAGAGCTTATTACATGGACATTGTATACAATAAATGATTCCTCTTGATTGACAAGATATGAATGTATTGATACTGATTGTTTCTTCATCATTAGAAAAAGATAGTACTGATTCTTTTGCCTTAGTTGCTTTGCACATAGTACACACCTTGCAAGGAAAAAAACCTTTCATCCATTACTAATTTATTACCCCCTTTTATTTATATAGGTGCTATCTTACTTGAAAGATTTTGTGTCCTCCTATATACAAAAACCCGTTTTAGTAGGAACATGCTCTTCAACAATTTTGTCCTCCATTAATAACGGACAATTCTTGTTAATTTACCACATTCATGATTATACTGCGTGATTATTGGGATTTTAAAAACATCATTATTGGTCTTTTTTTTATATCACTCATATTTTATTTAGCAAACAGCTTTTTCTAGGAATTTAAACCATTACTCTAGGAATGAGTAATGGTATTGAAAAAATCCCACAAGTTCAAATTGATTTTATTAAAAAGTCTATTCACTTTATTACAACCCATAATTATTTCCAATACAACAAACAATTTTTTATTCAGACGTGGGGTACAGCAATGGGAACCAGATTCACGCCGGGTTTCTCTAATCTGTACGTGGAGAGGTGGGAGGGGCTTCACCTCCCTCCCCCTAGGGGCCTGGAGCGGGTCTGGTCCTATGGAAACGTTTTATTGATGATGTATTTTTTATATGGCGTGGTTATGGTCTTTACTGGATACTTTTTTAATGGAAATTAATAAAAATGATTTGAATTTGACGTCAGCCACCAGTACATCATTGGTTAATTTTTTAGATATCACAGTTTTTATAGAAAATGGGCAGTTAATTACAAAAAGTTCTAGAAAGCCTACTGATAGTAATAAGTTCTATTGACATAACTATTTGCCATTTACTTCTTTTCTTTTATGCCTCTATATTCTAGTAAGAATATTTACTCACTTTCCCATCATCTTGGTGAAATTTGGATCCATCGATAAATTGGAAATGCACACCCCATTTTGTGGTGTGCTTGTCACAGTCCTTCGTCACTTTTGTCTGAGATGTTTATTTCACCCGTTTCATAAAAAGAATGGAAATGCTGCCTCAACAGTGATGGACAGTCTTCGATCGGGAATATACTTATTTGCATAAGTGATAGTTGTTACACCTTTTTATACGTATTGTTTAAGATCGATAAACATATGCTTGTTTATATACATGCCCCTTTTGGGTATTATTTAGTGAACTTCTAGTGTCACATGTGATATTCTTAGTAGACATGTTTTTTCTGTACTTTATCAAATGTCATCATAAAATATGTATTTCTTGGACTGTACCATGATTTATACTGGAGGCGCTATGTGGGAAGCACAATGATCCATACTGGGAGGCGCTATGTGAACGACACATTTCCTGTGACATGCCCAATTTTGGGCCTCTACGTACGGAATGAATGCTTTTTACCTCCTTCTGTGTGTGTGGGCGCTTCGCGTCCGATCATGTGTTGGCGGTTTCTAGGGTGGACATCTGTGAAGACTAGTGTTGAGCCACTCCCGTAGTGTTCGAGTTCAGTTCGGTTCGTCGAACACCCGTAGGTTCGCCGAACTGTTCGACGAACACCTTCGAACACCGTTAAAACCAATGGCAGGCAAACAAAAACATATAGAAACACATAGAAAACACCTTCAAAGGTGTCCAAAAGCTGACAAACTGCTCAGAAGACACAACTAACACATGGAAAAGTGACAACTACATTTAGTCATGCGAAAAGAAAAGAGGTGGAGGAGTAAAAGAAGGGTTAGACACAGATATAGGCATGTCATGCCCTTCTAAAATCCAAAAAGTGAGAAGCCGACACGTTCAGTCCGCTCCTGCCCGTGCGACCTCCGTGTCGCCGGGTTTGTGCCAGAGCCACGTTGGACCCTGACGGCCAGCCCCCCTCTCCCAATACTGGTGCCTGTCCGCTGGTGGGTCGAGCGAGCCCCCCTGCGGAGGAGGCAGGTCTAATCTTTTTAATTTAAATTGTCTCTCTAATTTGAATGAGTACACTTTTAATCCTTTTACAAGGATATATTGAAGGGCAAGTCTCATGCCAGCAGCCGCGGTAATTCCAGCTCCAGTAGCGTCCACTAAAGCTGCTGCAGTTAAAAAGCTACCGCCAGTCCCAGCCCCTATGCCTTTGGGTGCCTCCCCTATGCTCTTCACTGAGTGTCCCGGGGGCCCGAACCATTTCCTTTGAACAAATTAAGTGTCCAAACTACAGGTGGTGTAGCTTGCTTAACAGCTGTGATAATCCGCTAACTAGCAGACACTGCTACTAGGCACAAAGTATTTCCTAGATGCAGTTAAAAATTTGTAATTAGATACTCTCGTTGGATGCTGAGAAAGCATTCCAGAGAGTCTCCTGGCACGCCATATATTATTCTCTTAAAAAGCTTGGGGTAGGGGACTAGGGGACCCATTTATAGCCAAAATCACGGCCCTGTATCGCAATACGACACCTAGACTGAAGATAAATGGAACATTTTCATCACCTTTCATATTCACCAATGGTACAAGGCAGGGATGTCCTCTGTCCCCTCTCTTATACATCCTAGTGACGGAGCACCTGCTCTCATCAATTCGCCATAACCCCAATATTAGGTGGATTGAGGTGGGAGGCACGGAGTACAAGTGCTCTCTATTTGCTGATGATGTCCTAGTATATATCACACAATCACATATATCCATCCCTGCTGATATGGCTGAAATAGATCACTTTGTTACATGGTCAAATTTTAAAATCAATGCAGCGAAGTCTGAGGCCCTCAATGTCTCCCTCCCCAAATCCATACAGGATTCCATCCAGTCCAACTTTCCCTTTGCCTGGCCCTCAAAGGGTATCAAATACTTAGGAATTCGTATTCATAGAGACCTCTCCCATCTATGCTATCTAAATTTTGGGCCCTTTATTGAACAACTCCATACAGACCACGGTTGGAAGGTTACAACTGTAAGATTCACTACGTGAACCACTGGTGTTTTGTGGAAAAGCACATGTACACTGTGTTCAAATTATTATGCAAAAAATGTTTAGGAGTGATAAGGGAAGAATTTGTTTGTTTGTCAGTTAAACTCATTGATGGTGATGTGTGTCAGGGCTCTTTATATCACTGTAAGCAATTGCAGACACCTGTGCTAATTAGTTTGGCAGGTGTGTCCAAAGAAAGGCAAGACTACTTAAGAAGGCTGTCCCACATTATTAAGCAGCCTACATTTTCTGCCAAAATGGGAAAGAAAAAGGATGTGTCGGCTGCTGAGAAGCAACAAATTGTGGAGTGCTTAGGTCAAGGCATGACTACAATCAACATGGCCAAGACACTTCATCCTGATGATCGCACAATCAAGAAGTATGTAGCTGATTCACAGTACACACGTGTGCATGCTGATAAGGGAAAATTGAGGACTCTTTCCTACAGGCAATTACGTCAGGTTAAAGGAGCTGCGGCAAAAAAGCCTTGTCATAGCAGCAGACAAGTTTTTGAAGCTGCTGGTGCCTCCAACGTCCCCCAAACAACAAGATGCAGAGTCCTTCAGAGGTTTGCAGCTGTGCGTAAGCCATCCTGTCGACCTCCTCTATCCACTGCACAGAAGCAGAAACGGCTCCAGTGGGCCAAACAATACATGAAGACTGACTTCAAAACTGTTTAGTTCACCGATGAGTGCCATGCAACACTCGATGGTCCAGATGGATGGAGTGGAGGATAGCTGGTTGATGGACACCCCATGCAAACATGGCTACGGCACCAACAAGGAGGAGGTGGAGTACTGTTTTGGGCTGGAATCATGAGGAGAGAGATTGTCGGCCCCTTTAGGATCCCTGAAGGGGTAAAGATGAACTCCATAATGTATGTGGAGTTTCTCAAACAGCACTTCCTGCCATGGTTCAAGAAGAAGAACAGTGTATTCCGCAGCAAGATCATTTTCATGCATGATAATGCAAAGTCTCATCCTGCACATAACACATCTGCATCTCTGGCTGATATGGGCATAAAAGGGGACAAACTTATGGTGTGACCCCCATGCTCACCTGACCTCAACCCCATTGAGAACCTCTGGAACATCATCAAAAGGAGTGTCTATGATGGCAGGAGGCAGTTCACATCTAAGCAACAGCTCTGGGAGGGTATTCTGTCCTCATGAAAAACAATTAAGCAGAAACAATCCAAAACCTGACAAATTCAATGGACGAGAGAGTTCTGAAGCTCCTTTCGAACAAGGGGTCCTATGTGCAAATGTAACATCACCTAGAATAAAGTTTTGAGTTGAAAACTGTTTGATTTCAGTTTCTAATAACCTGCTAATTCTTATAATTTCAAAAATGACCATTTTTTTGTTCTTTATTAAAATGAAAAGGTTGATCGAAGAGTGTGGGGGATCTAAGAGTGTGGCAACCCAGTAGTCAGGATTATTTCGAATTCTGACAATCTGAGGGTCATGTTGCAGGTAGTGCAGCAAGAAGGCACTCATGTGTCTTGCGCATCTAGGACCCCCAAAATTATTTTCTGGGCTAGATGCAGCTAAAAATTATTATTAATTTGAAAGCTGGTGGAGCTTAGCATAGATGGCCTAATAGAATCAGTACTGCAAACTGCTACAAAGCCCAAATTATTTTCCAGCCAAGATACAGATAAACATGATTAGTAATTTGAAAGCTTAAAACGGTTGGTGAGGTGATTTTAACAAATCATCAAGCTTTTACTCTCCCCAGGATGACACAGGGTAGAAAAGTCATTTTGGATCCATGATTTGTTCATTTTTATGAATGTGAGTATGTCTACATTATCAGTGGAGAGCCGCGTGCGCTTATCTGTCAGCACACCACCAGCAGCGCTGAACACACGTTCAGACAGAACGCTGGCTGCGGGGCATGACAAGATCTCCAAGGCATAAGTGGAGAGCTCCGGCCATTTATCCAGATTGGAAGCCCAAAAAGAGCAAGGGTCCAGTGACACAGTCATGGCTTCAATGTTTACTTGGAGATACTCCTGTACCATCGTCTGTAGGCGTTGACTATGTGTTAGACTTCTTATCTCCTGTGGCCTTGCAAAGGATGGGCTAAAAAAGTGGTGAAATGATTCCGCAAAATTGATGTTACCAGCAGATACTGTGTTTCTGTTTCATTTTGAGTGTTGAACACTCGACGGTCCCACGGTTGGCAAGTTGGAACTGTGAGATTCACTACGTGCACCACTAGTGTTTTGGGAAAAAAGCACATGTAAGATTCTGCAACAGTCTCTGCTGATACTCCTGCATGCATGCATCTCTTTCTATGGCAGGAATAATTTCTGCAAATTTACTTTTGTACCGGGGATCTAACAGTGTGGCAACCCAGTAGTCAGGATTATTTCTAATTCTCGCAATTCGAGGGTCATGTTGCAGGTAGTGCAGCAAGAAGGCACTCATGTGTCTTGCGCATCCAGGAGCACCAAGTCCCTGTTGTGTTGGTGGCGAGGTAACAATCATGCTTCCTTCCTCTGCCCTCTCCCCCCAACCTTGCACAACAGAAATGTGATCAAGGTCTCCCTCATCTGATGAGTCTTCCATCAGTAGGTCCTCCACTTCTTCCTGGGCTCCTGCACCTTCCTCACTAGTTTGGCTGCTACCATGCGCCCTGGTAAAACCATCTCCCCCACCCTCACATGCCTGCCGCCTTGGTGCTGCCGACCGTCTGGACCTTTCAGATGTTAGCCCTTACGCGTACAGCTACTCCTCCTCTACTTCCTCCACCTCCTCTTGTGACACCACTTGACTCCAAATTCTGTTTAACATGTGCTCCAGCATGTAAATCACTGGAATAGTCAAGCTGATAATGGCATCGTCAGCACTAAACATCTTCATCGCCATTTCAAAACTGTGCAGAAGGGTGCAAAGGTCCCTGATCTGAGACCACTCCTCCAGCACGATTTGCCCCACCTCTGGATCTCATTGGCCCAGGCTATACGTCAGAACGTATTGCACCAGGGCTTGTCGGTGCTGCCGCAGTCGCTGCAACATGTGCAGACTTGAATTCCACCGGGTAAGCACATCGCATTTTAGCCAGTGAAGTGGCAGGCCCAATGTCTTCTGTAGAGATGTAAGTCGCTGAGCTGCGGGATGCGAACGGTGGTAGTGAGCACACAGCAACCGTTCCCTCTGCAGAAGGCCATCTAGTCCGGTATAGTGGGCTAAAAATTGCTGGACAACCAGGTTCAACACGTGAGCCATACAAGGCACGTGTGTGACATTGCCCCGGCGAAGGGCTGCACCCAGGTTTGCAGCATTGTCGCACACGGCCTTCCCTGGTTTCAGGTCCAGTGGAGACAGCCATTCATGAAACTGGCTCTCCAGAGCTGACCACAACTCCTCAGCTGTGTGACTCACATTTCCCAGACATTTCAAAGTAAAAACCGCCTGATGACGTTGAGCCCTGCTGCCAGCATAGTAAGGAGGTGTGCAGGATCCCTTCTGCACAGTTAGAAAGCTTGTGGCATGACCAGACAAGCTTTGGGTGCAGGTGGAGGACCGAGAGGAGGTTGAGGAGGCAGAAGCAGTGGAGGAACTTCGAGATAAAGAGGATTGACGCACAACTCATGGGGACGGCAAGACTTGGACAGCAGCCCCTTGTCCTGCTGTCACCATAGTTACAAAGGGCCCAGTCAGCGACATGTAAGGCCCCTGTCCATGCCTAATCATCCAAGTGTCTGTGGTGAAATGCACCCTGTCACACACAGAGTTTCTCAAAGAAGCGGTGATGTTGTGTGCGACATGCTGGTGTAGCGCAGGCACTCCTTTCTTTGAGAAGTAGTGCCGACTGGGCATCTGGTACTGGGGCACTGCGACGGACATAAGGTCTTGAAAATCCACCAGGCGTAAAGGAAGCATTTCTGTAGCCAAGAGCTTGCAGATGGTGAAATTCAACCTCTTAGCTTTCTCATGGCTAGGAGGAAATGATCTTTTACTTGTCCACATCTGAGGGACCGAGGGCTGGCTGTTGTGCTTAGACGGAGTTGAGAAGGGTGTCCCCGGCAAACTGCCGGTCTGTGAGGAAGATGCAGGCGGACATGTTAGGTTGCCTTGATCCAAAGGTGGTGCTATCGATGTCGGACAGCGCTCAACACCAGCTCGTGTTTCCACCTCCAAAGAAAATGATGACCTGCCAATCACGCTGGCTGTTGCGGGTAAAGAGGTGGCAGGTCTGCGTCCCAAAACAGGTGTGACTGCTGTCCCTCCAGTCACAGAGGATGAAGAGGCCGCGGATGCACAAGATGTGGCAGACGGTGGTTGGCCCGGCCGGCTAGGCCGCATTTTAGCACAGTGAGCTTCCTACTTCAACTTATGCTTCATATCCATGTGCCGGTTCATGCATGAAGTACTCAAACTATGTATTTTTTGGCCTCTACTTAGCTTTTGCTGACAAATGTTACAGATAACATGAGTTGGGTCATCTTTATTGATCTGAAAAAATGCCCAGGCTATGCAAGGCTTAGCACCCATGCGACCTGAAGAGCCACCACGACTTGTGATCAGAGGCAGAGTTGTGTTTGAGGATGCAGTTGTTGACGTGCTTCCAGTACTATGTCTCTGTCCAGGAAGGCACAACCTGACCTCGTCGTCACTAGTATCCTCCTCCACCTCCTCTGCTGACCTCATCTCTTGGCTGACTGTGGGTTGACAGTAAGCGTTATTTCCAACATCGTCATCATCACCCTGTGTGTTATCACACCCGTCGTCCTCAGAGCAAACCTGTTCCTCCCCTGACAAAAAACTAAAGTTGTCGCTTCAATCAGGTATTTGAGTCTCATCATCGTCTTCCTCATTGTCTCCACCAACAGGAGTTACACATTGGGAACGAGGGTCTACATTATGGTCAGAACATTCTGCGTCTGTTCCTGGATCCGAATCATAAAGATTCTGGGCATCAGTGCAGATCATTTCCTCGTCTGGATTCACAGAAGCTCTGGAGCCAACCTCTGATTCCCAGGCTATAGTATGAGTAAACAGCTCTGCAGACTCAACCATCTGTTCTACCCCATACTCAGACGGGCAGCTGGAGACTTTGGAGCTCTGAGGAAGCAAGTGCGATTGGGCTGACACCTCTGAGGACTGGAGTATTTGTGATGTTGAAGTTGAGGTGGAGGAGAGCCCACTTAAAGGAGCACTTGATATCCATTGAAGCACCTGCTGTTTTTGTGCCTCATCTGGAATTTGTAGGGATTGGCGTGGCCGTAAGAAGGGGATCTTATCACATTGTCCGCTAAAAGAAGTAGACATCTTAGTTTGGCTGGAAGATGGTCTTTCTTCTGCAGATGTTACTGTTGCTTTAACACCTACCCCACGGACACAACCTTTTTTTCCCTTCCCAACATGCCTATTCCCCTTTCCACCAGCAGCAGGCCTTTTTCCACTCATTTTGGTGGTTAACTAATTGACAACTCTGGAGTTGTTTGCACAAAAATCAATGGATGGGAACCGAGCAGAGCTGAGTGGCCAACCTGTGGTATTAGCCCAAAAGTATTGGCTGGGTTAGATGCAGAAAAAAATTAGATTGACTTTGCAACCTGGTAGAGGTTAGTATATATGGACTAATAGAACATGTCCCACACACTGCTACAAGATGAAATATTTTTTCAGAGCTAGATGCAGATAAAAATTATTTTTAATTTGCAACCTGGTGGAGATTAGTATAGATGGACTAATAGACCAAGTCCCACACACTGCTAGAAGCCTAAATATTTTTTCAGAGCTAGATGCAGAAAAATATTATATTGAATTTGCAACCTGGTGGAGGTTAGTATAGATGGAATAATAGAATGATGCTATGCCCAAAAGGTTTTACTTCACTAGGTGCAGTAAAAAAAGTTTATTCTATACACACGAGGTGTAGCTTGCAACACAGATAGGCTACTCCACTGACTAACACACTCTGCAATAGGGCAAAAAGGATTTGCTTTGCTAGATTTAGCCAAATGCTGTGAAAAAAACTTGCACAGCACTTTCACAGACCTGCCTGGCAAAAACTGATAGGAACAATGTAACTTAGCCCTGAAAAGGACTGCAATTACAATTAGTCTTTACTCCCACAACCTATCTATTTAAGAGCACAGACCTGCCTGATAAAAGTCGTAGGAAATGAAGTAACCTAGTCCTTAAAAGGATTGCAATCACAACTCTTCCCTACTCCTAAGCTATCTGTAGATTTGTGCGAAAATTGGCTTGAAATTAACAAAGTATAGCGCACACAGCAACAGCGGTGCCGTCTAACACGCAGGTGCAGCAGTAAGAAAATGGTGGCGACGGGGAAAATGGCTGGGTCTTATAGGGCAAGGACATATGACATTCACTGCTAATGACACGTGCCCTTGCTTGTGTGAAAAAAAGCAGTTCGCTCCATGTGTGCACTGCTGATAGGCTGACAGACTGCACCGCCCCACTGTAAATGCTGGGATGAGAAAAAAAAAATGGAGATCTTCATTATTTCCCCAGAGATCCATCCCCTGCCCCTCCCCCCGCCCCGCTGTACACTCAAACTGCGTATTAAAATTAATTTTCAGCATTACTGAGAAAAAATCCAGTTATGATTTTGGTGCACGAACAGTTATCGAACATAACCTCGAACAGCCGAATTTTTTTCAAATCGTTCGTTTTCGCCAAACGGCTCGAACACCCACCAAAACAGCTCAAATTTGAGATTGGCGAACAGTTCGAGTCGAACACCGCTCATCTCTAGTGAAAACACTTCCTGTCTGCGACAATGTACTTGTGTTTAATGAGACTCCGAAAAAATGGTGCCGGCAGGCGAATGCGCACTGAAACAGTTTATCCACTGTCGGGCAAAGGCCTCCGTCATTTCCGGTACGCATGTATGACGCCTGATGGGGATTTCCCCGAATGCGTGCCGGAAAGGAGAGCCGGATCTCAGACTCTTGGAGACACTGTGACAGCGCTGACATGCGGTGTACCAATTGTTGGATATTTGATGGGGTTGCGCATAAATATGGTGAGGCATGACTCTTTTTACTGCACACTCCCCTTGAGAAAGTACTGGGTGTGCAAAACGCACGTTGGGGCATTATTTGTGGTGCGAGACCGGACCCAGTGATATCCCTAATGGGTAAGTCGGATGGTTTAACCCGGTGCTCCCATTTGGGAAAGCATCAGCTTACCTTTTTCTCTATATAGGCTTATTCTTAGAGCTATGCTGTGATACTTAACATTAAGGCTCTTATTGAAGCTGTGTCTGACTTATGACTCTATCTGTATAGTTACACCTTATGCATGTCATTGGGTGGTATGGAAGGTTCTACCATTATTATCATATTTAATTTCCCTTCTTTGAAATACTAACCCATAGGAATGAGAATCTAACATTGGGAATTATCTTGGTCCATCTGTGCCCATTTTCTCTTGACTCATCCTTTTCCTCTTGAACCTTTGAATTTTGTGATTATAAAATTAATTTTTAACTAATATTTTTCAATAAAGAATGTTATTATATATATTTGCATGAGGTATTTGGATTTATTCCAAGTTTAGGTTGCATGATTGGGGATCCACTGCATAGTTTTGTCTATATTTATTAAATGGGGAGAAAAACTTTAATTTTCTCTAGCCAATATATATTGTATATGCCGTTGGATAAGTGTTTTGTTTTTTTGTATAGAAAATGGGCAGTTAATTACAAAAAGTTCTAGAAAGCCTACTGATAGTAACAGTTATATTGACATAACTAGTTGCCATTTACCTGCGTGGCTCAGAAATATTCCTCAAGGCCAATTTATGCGGACAAGAAGGAACTGTAATAATTATGAAGATTACCAGAATGAATCGGAAAAGATGATAGACCAATTCACCCGAAAATGCTATAATCAAACAGACCTTGAGAATCTCAGCGAACAGGTAGGGAAAATTCCTAGAAATCAGCTGCTTGCTAAACAAAAAATGAGTGATATAAAAAAAAAAGCAATAATGTTTAAAATCCCAATAATCAAGCAGTATAATCACAAATGTGTCAAATTAACAAGATTTGTCAAAAAGTATTGGCCGTTATTAATGGAGGAAAAAATTATTGGAGAGTACGTTCCTCCTAAACCGGGTTTTGTATATAGGAGGACAAAAAATCTGGCAAGTAAGATAGCCCCTACGAAGGAGTATAAGGAAAATGGGGTAATAAATGAGAAAAGGACAAAATGTTTTATTCCTTGCAAGGTGTGTACTATGTGCAAAGCAACTATGGCGAAGGAATCAGTACTATCATTTTCTAATGATGAAGAAACAATCAGTATTTATACACACATATCTTGTCAATCAAGAGGAATCATTTATTGTATACAATGTCCTTGTAATAAGCTCTATATAGGGAGAACAAATAGACAATTAAAGGTGAGATTAAAAGAACATGCAAACAATATTATAAAACAATATACAGCTCATCCGCTTTCTTTACATTATAAAATGGCCCGTAAAGGTAAATTAATAGCCTCTAAATTCTGGGTAATTGAGCAAATTAAAAAACATTGGAGAGGCGGCGATTATGTCAAACTAATGTCCAAAGCGGAAAGCAGATGGATATTCAGAATGAACTCACTGAAACCACATGGCCTCAACAGTGAGATCCAGCTTTTTGCTTTTAATTACATATATACAGTATATATATATTTTTAGCTATTTTATGGGATGATTATCCACCTATATATGCAAGGAAGCGTCCTGTGTCTGGAAATCCCTGATGAAGGAGGCCGTGACCTCGGAAACGCGTTGAACTGTTTTTCCCTCAGTGGAATCCCCCAGCTCTTGTGACGTCACAAAGATACTAAGCGCTCACATCCTTGATCATCAGCTGTCCTGCAGGTGTGACCTATCAGGCTGTCTGCAGTTCTTCTCACCCATGATCCACCTAGTACAATGACTGCATATACCTGAAAGCCCGAGTCTCTGAGAGTCTCTGCAGCCATCTATCTCCTCTATCTGAACCATTTTCGGCAATACCCACGGCTCGTTCTACAGACTCTGGCACTTGTCCATCTCTTCTAGTTGCAGTTGTGACTCCTTCAAAGGACCCCTGGAAGCTGCACGCGTATATCTGAAGTGCTTCATTTGGACTACCATTTTATTTAAGACAGGTAGGAATCACGCTTTTTGCTTTTTATGATTGGTTTGCAGCGCACCCCTTCTAATTATTTTCCATTTATGCACTTTTCTTTTCTTCTCTTCTTCAAAGAGCCATAACTTTTTATTTTTCTGTGGATAGAGCCATATGAGGGCTTGTTTTGCACGGTGAGTTGTACTTTTAAATGACAACGTTAATTTTATTATGCTGTGCAAAATTTCAAGTAAGGCAAAATTGTGAAAAAAGTTCATTCACCCCCACATCTTACATTATGGGGTAAATACAATGTTTTGATTGTCTCTTATTGAATTTTTCAGGTGTTGCAGAGGCCAAAATAAAAATCTCATTTCTGGCTTTTAATTTTTTTCTCATTATAGATTGGACTTTTCTGGACTTGACATTACCAAGTATGTGTAATTTCATTGAAAAAAAGGTGCGTGATTTGAGCTTTTATATATATTTTTCTTTATTTTTACAAACATTTTCTTTTTTTTACTCTATTTAGCAGTTCCTTTAGGTGACTTGGATTTGCAATTGCCGTATCACTTGTATTATAACAATTCTTTTTTAAATAAGCTGACATATTCTGCAACACTTTACAATTAAGCGAGGGCATGTGCAGACCAAATCAGACAGTACAGAGTGACACATAGTTCACCAGTTACAGGAGGAGTGATGGGGACACACTGGGAAGAAAGTGCTGTCAGGTACGGTCCGGCCATCATTATTATAAATAGGGGTTGCCCACTCAGGCTGCATTTAATCTTCAGTCTCTTTGGATTTTATTGCTGCCAAGTGTTAATATTTCTGTCTCTGTTTTTTCAACATAAATTATATCACTATGGTCTCCTGTGACTTATTTAGCAGATTTATCAAGTATTTTTCTTATTGTCAATGTTATGTGCGTTTTGCGGTGAAAATAAAGATATTTGCTGAAACTTATGTTTATTCCATTTTCACCAGAATTCTTAAAAGTGGCAAAAAGATCCAATTTCCCTACTTCTGAGTGTTACTTTGTAAAAACCTAAGACAGAAGCAAAATAAACATATACCCTGCGGTAAGTGAATAAGTGAGAGCAATAGAGCATATAAATAATATTGGACACTTAGTATATATTGTTTGTAATAAAAAATAAAGCGTAAAACACATTCCACCAGCATCAAGTTGTACCCAAATTCAGATGGTCCTAACCTCTAGTATTAAAACCTTCCCTACTTCTGAGTATTACCAGTTTGTTTAATTAAAACTTGTGTATAAAAATAAACAATTGAGAAAGTTAAGAAATTAGCGAAAAACAGGTTCCACCGATATTTGAACTCAGATCGCTGGATTCAGAGTCCAGAGTGCTAACCATTCCACCATGGAACCATTTGCTCTTAGATGGGAGTTGGATTTTCACTTATATTTACATTCCACATGAAATATACTTTTATCAATAACGATTGATCAAATCGTAAGCAAATGAACCGCATATAAGTGTTCAGAAATAGTGATCAGAAGGGTAAATATATGTTATACCGGAAAAGACACATGGAAAGTGTATAAATCGTTCAGCATGTATATAGACGGAAGGATTTATAAGAATGATTATGAAACATCATTTTCATTGGCACAAGATGAGATATGTAACGGATTAATATTGGCCACTGTTTCTGGCAGATCCAATTTCAAACAATATTTTTCATCTCCATCACAGAGTATGGAAAATTTAAGAGATATTTTTGTTAGGAGCCGCTGTGAAAGTAAAGACGAGGCGATTAGTGTTGAGCGAGCATGCTCGACACTGCTCGGTACTCGCCCAAGCATCTCACTACTCGGGATGCTTGGCGAGCACCGAGCATTTTCGGGTTACTCGGGCGGATGCTCAGGTCTCCGCCCTGCATCTTTGGAGCTCTTTACAGTGCCAATGAACATGCAGGGATTGCCAGCCAGTCACTGTAATGCCACAGCCATGTTGGTTGTGGGCATTACAGTGATTGGCTGACAGCACAGCGTCACCTCAAGTATTTAAAAACGGGTGCAGCCATCTTGGACTCAGTCGCTCCGGATCAGACAGTGTAGGGCGAGTGCTGCTGAGCTAGGGAAAGATTTATCTTGCGAAAGAGGTAGTATAGGGTCTCTAAATCCTGCAAAATCAAACAAACAGTCCTTCTCAGGACTAATATCCATCCCAGATATCAGACAGGCAGGCAGACAGGCTGTATAGGAGACGCACTGGTTATACCAACAAACACTGCATTACAGTCCTGTGTGCTGCTTCTCAAATTGCTAGACTTAGCCCCAAGTCTCAGGGGCCAGGAAAAATCCTTTTTTTTCATCTATATCCTCTTTTTTTTTTTTTTCCTCAGTCAGACAGTACAAATACCCATCTTATTAACCTTTTGGTAAATTCACCCCCCCCCGCAAAAAAAAATTGACGGTGTCTGAGTGTTCAGACACAAATATATCTGTTTAAAAGAGTCTGGTTTCAGCCAGATAACTAGAACTGTGGTTTTACAGTTCCATGGTTCAAATCCGTGTATCATCCACTTTTTTGCCTTTTTTCCATAAAAAAAAACAGTTTGATCGTCTCGCTGTTTAAAAGATTCTTGTGTAGGCCAGAGAGATAGAACTATGGTTTTTCTCTTCCACGGATCAAATCTGGGTGTAATCCACCTTTTTGCATAAAAAAAAACAGTTAGAGCGTCTCGCTGACTGTTAAGATACAAATATACCTGTTTAAGAGATTCTGGTGTAGGCCAGAGAACTAGAACTGTAGTTTTCCTCTTCCACAGTTCAAATCTGGGTGTAATCCACCTTTTTGCATAAAGATATACAGTTTGAGTGTCTCGCTGACTGTTCAGACACAAATATATCTGTTTAAAAGATTCTGGTGTAGGCCAGAGAAATGGAACTGTGGTTTTCCTCTTCCATGGTTTGAATCTGGGTGTAATCCACCTTTTCGCCTCTTTTACATAAAAAAAAAACAGTTTGAGTGTCTCGCTGACTGTTCAGACACAAATATATCTGTTTAAAATATTGTGCTGTATGCCAGAGAAATAGAACTGTGGTTTTCCTCTTCCACGGTTCAATTCTGGGTGTAATCCACCCTTTTGCATAATAAAAAACAGTTTGAGTGTCTCACTGACTGTTCAGACACAAATATATCTGTTTAAAAGATTCTGGTGTAGGCCAGAGAACTAGAACTGTAGTATTCCTCTTCCACGGTTCAAATCTTTGTGTAATCCATCTTTTTGCCTTTTTTCCATATCAAAAACAATTTGAGTGTCTCTCTGACTGTTCAGACACAAATATATCTGTTTAAAATATTCTGGTGTAGGCCAGAGAACTAGAACTGTGGTTTTCCTCTTCCACGGTTCAAATCTGGGTGTAATCCACCTTTTTGCCTTTTTGACATAAAAAAAACAGTTTCAGTGTCTCGCTGACTGTTCAGACACAAATATATCTGTTTAAAAGATTCTGGTGTAGGCCAGAGAACTAGAACTGTGATTTTCCTCTTCCATGGTTCAAATCTGGGTGTAATCCACCCTTTTGCATAATAAAAAACAGTTTGAGTGTCTCACTGACTGTTCAGACACAAATATATCTGTTTAAAAGATTCTGTTTGTAGGCCAGAGAACTAGAACTGTAGTATTCCTCTTCCACGGTTGAAATTTAAGTGTAATCCATCTTTTTGCCTTTTTTCCTTAAAAAAACAGTTTGAGTGTCTCTCTGACTGTTCAGACATAAATATATCTGTTTGAAAGATTCTGATGTAGACCAGAGAACTAGAACTGTGGTTTTCCTCTTCCACGGTTCAAATCTGGTTATAATCCACCTACTTGCCTTTTTAACATAAAAAAAACAGTTTAAGTGTCTCGCTGACTGTTCAGACACAAATATATCTGTTTAAAAGATTGTGGTGTAGGCCAGAGAAAAAGAACTGTGCTTTTCCTCTTCCACTGTTCAAATCTGGGTGAAATCCACCATTTTGCATAAAAAAAAAACAGTTTGAGCGTCTCGCTGACTGTTCATACACAAATATATCTGTTTAAAAGATTCTGGTGTAGGCCAGAGTACTAGAACTGTGGTTTTCCTCTTCCACGTTTCAAATCTGGGTGTAATCCACCCATTTGCCTATTTTACTTAAACAAATAAGCAGTTTGAGTGTCTAGCTGACTGTTCAGACACAAATAAATCTGTTTAAAAGATTCTGGTGTAGGCCAGAGAAGTAGAACTGTGGTTTTCCTCTTCCACGTTTCAAATCTGGATGTAATCCACCTTTTTGCATAAAACAAAACAGTTTGAGTGTCTCGCTCACTGTTCAGACACAAATATATCTGTTTAAAAGAATCTGGTGAAGGTCAGAGAACTAGAACTGTGGTTTTCCTCTTCCACGTTTCAAATCTGGATGTAATCCATCTTTTTGCATAAAACAAAACAGTTTGAGTGTCTCGCTCACTGTTCAGACACAAATATATCTGTTTAAAATATTCTGGTGTAGGCCAGAGTACTAGAACTGTGGTTTTCCTCTTCCACGGTTCAAATCTGGGTGTTATCCACCCATTTGCTTATTTTACATAAACAAAAAAGCATCTTGAGTGTCTAGCTGACTGTTCAGACACAAATATATCTGTTTAAAAGATTCTGGTGTAGGCCAGAGTACTAGAACTGTGGTTTTCCTCTTCCACGGTTCAAATCTGGGTGTAATCCACCTTTTTTCAATAAAAAAAACAATTTCAGTGTCTCGCTGACTGTTCAAACACAAATATATCTGTTTAAAAGATTCTGGTGTAGGCCAGAGAACTAGAACTGTGGTTTTCCTCTTCCACAGTTCAAATCTGGGTGTAATCCACCTATTTGCCTTTTTTACATAAAAAAAGCAGTTTCAGTGTGTCGGTGACTGTTCAGACACAAATATATCTGTTTAAAAGATTCTGGTGCAGGCCAGAGTACTAAAACTGTGGTTTTCCTCTTCCACGGTTCAAATCTTGGTATAATCCACCTATTTGCCTATTTAACATACAAAAAAACAGTTTGGGTGTCTCGCTGACTGTTCAGACACAAATATATCTGTTTAAGAGATTCTGGTGTAGGCCAGAGAACTAGAACTGTGGTTTTCATCTTCCACAGATCAAATCTGGGTGTAATCCACATTTTTGCATAAAACAAAACAGTTTGAGTATCTCGCTGACTGTTCAGACACAAATAAATCTGTTTTAAAGATTCTGGCGTAGGCCAGAGAACTAGAACTTTGGTTTTCCTCTTCCACTGTTCAAATCTGAATGTAATCCACCTTTTTGCATAAAACAAAACAGTTTGAGTGTCTCACTGACTGTTCAGACACAAATATATCTGTTTAAAAGATTCTGGTGCAGGCCAGAGTACTAGAACTGTGGTTTTCCTCTTCCACGGTTCAAATCTTGGTATAATCCACCTATTTGCCTCTTTAACACACAAAAAAACAGTTTGAGTGTCTCGCTGACTGTTCAGACACAAATATATCTGTTTAAGAGATTCTGGTGTAGGCCAGAGAACTAGAACTGTGGTTTTCATCTTCCACGGTTCAAATCTGGGTGTAATCCACCTTTTTGCATAAAACAAAACAGTTTGAGTGTCTCACTGACTGTTCAGACACAAATATATCTGTTTAAAAGATTCTGGTGCAGGCCAGAGTACTAGAACTGTGGTTTTCCTCTTCCACGGTTCAAATCTGGGAGTAATCCACCTATTTGCCTTTTTAACATAAAAAAACAGTTTGAGTGTCTCGATGACTGTTCAGACACAAATATATCTGTTTATAAGATTCTGGTGTAGGCCAGAGAACTAGAACTGTGGTTTTCCTCTCCCACGGTTCTAATCTCCTTTTTATTACCCTTTTGCCATTGATAGTGCGAGTGTAAGCTATTTTACTTCATTTACAATGAGCAAGGCGCGTGGCAAGGGACGTGTAACTGGACATTCTAGTAATGGTGCATGCAGAGGACGGGGCCGTGGCCAAGGTGAAAATGTGCCACAACCAACAGCCACATCTTCTCGCTTCCAGTTCTTGACCGAATTACTAGGGAAGCACACAATAACACCACTATTGCCAACTGATCAGTGTGAACAGTTTATTAATTGGATAGCAGAAAATACTTCCAGTCACCTGGGCACCACCACCTCCGGTTTGTCTTCCACACGGTCAAGTCTTAGTAGCCTTGAGTCTCGACCGCATATTCCTCCTCACCCTGATGCTCCTTCCTCCCACCATGCCGAGTGTCGTCAGACAGCAACTGATCCCATCGTTGGACACTCTGAACAGCTGTTCAGTGGTCCATTTCCATATTTGGGCCCCTCGCCTGTTCCACTTGAACTGGTGGAAGAGGAGATCCCATGTAGCGATGGCCAAATATTTGAACAGCCACGGCCACAAGAAGGCGACACTGGCAATTTGTCACAAGAGGTGGACGATGACGAGACACAATTGCCACGAAGTGAGGAGGAGGACCATGGTGCGGAAATAACATAGTAACATAGTTTTTAAGGTTGAAGGAAGACTAAGTCCATCTAGTTCAACCCATAGCCTAACTTGTTGATCCAGAGGAAGGCAAAAAAAAAACATGTGGCAAACACTAAGCTCCACATTGGGGAAAAAAATTCCTTCCCGACTCCATACAACAATCAGACTAGTTCCCTGGATCAATGCCCTATCAAGGAATCTAGTATTTATAACCTGTAATATTATACTTTTCAAGAAAGGCATCCATGCCCATCTTAAATTTTAACAGTGAATCACTCATTACAACATCATGCTGCAGAGAGTTCCATAGTCTCACTGCTCTTACAGTAAAGAATCCCCGTCTGTGATTATGAATAAACCTTCTTTCCTCCAGACGTAGTAGATGCCCCCTTGTCCCCGTCTCTGGCCTCAGAGTAAAAAGATCAGTAGAAAGGTCTTTGTACTGTCCCCTCATATACTTGTACATAGTAATAAGATCACCCCTAAGCCTTCTTTTTTCCACAGTAAATAACCCCAAGTGTAATAACCTGTCTTGGTATTGCAGACCCCCCAGTCCTCTAATAACCTTGGTGGTTCTTCTCTGCACCCGCTCTAGTTCAGCTATGTCTTTCTTATACACCGGAGACCAGAACTGTACACAGTATTCTAAGTGTGGTCGCACTAATGACTTGTAGAGAGGTAAATTATGTTCTCCTCATGAGCATCTCTGCCTCTTTTAATGCATCCCATTATTTCATTTGCCTTTGCAGCAGCAGCCAGACACTGGCCACTAATGTGAGCTTGTCGTCCACCAATACACCCAGGTCTTTTTCAGTTACAGTTTTGCCCAGTGTTTTACAATTAAGCATATAATTATACATTTTATTTCCTCTGCCCAAGTGCATTACCTTACATTTATCCCCATTAAAGCTCATTTGCCACTTATCAGCCCAAGCATCTAGTTTACATAGATCCTCCAGTAATATAAAATTGTCCTCCTCTGTATTGATTACCCTGCAGAGTTTAGTGTCATCTGCAAATATTGAAATATTACTCTGTATGCCCCATATAAGGTCATTAATAAATATGTTAAAAAGAAGGGGGCGCAATACTGACCCCTGTGGTACCCCACTGTTAACTGAGACCCAGTCTGAGTGTTTTCCATTAATAACCACCCTTTGTTTCCTGTCACTGAGCCAATTCTTAACCCACAAACATATATTTTCCCCTATCCCCATTGTTCTCATTTTATGTATCAACCTTTTGTGTGGAACCGTATCAAAAGCTTTTGAAAAGTCCATATACACAACATCCACTGCATTTCCTTGGTCCAGTCCAGAACTTGCCTCCTCATAAAAACTTATCAGATTAGTTTGACAGGAACGGTCCCTTGTAAACCCATGTTGATATTGAATCAAGAGGTTATTCTTCTTCAGATACTCTAGTATAGCATCTCTTAGGAAACCCTTCAGGATTTTACCCACAGTAGAGGTTAAGCTTACCGGCCTATAATTTCCAAGTTCAGTTTTTGTCCCCTTTTTGAATATTGGCACCACATTTGCTATACGCCAGTCCTGTGGTACAGACCCTGTTATTATGGAATCTTTAAAGATTAAAAATAATGGTCTATCTAACCAGGGGAGGAGTCCTGAGGAGATAATTTGCATATTCCCACTGCATTTTGGGGTAAGTGAAGAGTCTCCACGAGCTCAAAGAACACTGGATTTTGGCTGTTGGAGCTGAAAAGAGGACATCGGTAAACCAGGGGAGGAGTCCTGAGGAGATAATTTGCATATTCCCACTGCATTTTGGGGTAAGTGAAGTGTCTCCGCGAGCTCAAAGAACACTGGATTTTGGCTGTTGGAGCTGAAAAGAGGACATCGGTAAACCAGGGGAGGAGTCCTGAGGAGATAATTTGCATATTCCCACTGCATTTTGGGGTAAGTGAAGTGTCTCCGCGAGCTCAAAGAACACTGGATTTTGGCTGTTGGAGCTGAAAAGAGGACATCGGTAAACCAGGGGAGGAGTCCTGAGGAGATAATTTGCATATTCCCACTGCATTTTGGGGTAAGTGAAGTGTCTCCGCGAGCTCAAAGAACACTGGATTTTGGCTGTTGGAGCTGAAAAGAGGACATCGGTAAACCAGGGGAGGAGTCCTGAGGAGATAATTTGCATATTCCCAATGCATTTTGGGGTAAGTGAAGTGTCTCCGCGAGCTCAAAGAACACTGGATTTTGGCTGTTGGAGCTGAAAAGAGGACATCGGTAAACCAGGGGAGGAGTCCTGAGGAGATAATTTGCATATTCCCACTGCATTTTGGGGTAAGTGAAGTGTCTCCGCGAGCTCAAAGAACACTGGATTTTGGCTGTTGGAGCTGAAAAGAGGACATCGGTAAACCAGGGGAGGAGTCCTGAGGAGATAATTTGCATATTCCCACTGCATTTTGGGGTAAGTGAAGTGTCTCCGCGAGCTCAAAGAACACTGGATTTTGGCTGTTGGAACTGAAAAGAGGACATCGGTAAACCAGGGGAGGAGTCCTGAGGAGATAATTTGCATATTCCCACTGCATTTTGGGGTAAGTGAAGTGTCTCCGCGAGCTCAAAGAACAATGGATTTTGGCTGTTGGAGCTGAAAAGAGGACATCGGTTAACCAGGGGAGGAGTCCTGAGGAGATAATTTGCATATTCCCACTGCATTTTGGGGTAAGTGAAGTGTCTCCGCGAGCTCAAAGAACACTGGATTTTGGCTGTTGGAGCTGAAAAGAGGACATCGGTAAACCAGGGGAGGAGTCCTGAGGATATAATTTGCATATTCCCACTGCATTTTGGGGTAAGTGAAGTGTCTCCGCGAGCTCAAAGAACACTGGATTTTGGCTGTTGGAGCTGAAAAGAGGACATCGGTAAACCAGGGGAGGAGTCCTGAGGAGATAATTTGCATATTCCCACTGCATTTTGGGGTAAGTGAAGTGTCTCCGCGAGCTCAAAGAACACTGGATTTTGGCTGTTGGAGCTGAAAAGAGGACATCGGTTAACCAGGGGAGGAGTCCTGAGGAGATAATTTGCATATTCCCACTGCATTTTGGGGTAAGTGAAGTGTCTCCGCGAGCTCAAAGAACACTGGCGCGCGCATTTTGAAGCTTTTTTTTTAAGCTTTTTTCACTGTTTTCAGAACATTAACAATAAGAACATGGAAGAGTCCAGGAGCCATTTGGTGAGCTGCATATCCTGCTACATGTTCACAGACTTGCCAGTGGAAAAGCCAAACTTCACATGCCAGAAATGCAAGCTTGTGTCCCTGTTGGAGGAAAAGTTGCGAAATCTAGAAGAGAGGTTAACTACCTTGAAAATCATTAAGGAAGGTGAAGAGTTCTTAGACAGAGCAGAATTATCTCTTCATGATTCAGAAAGAGAAGAAATTCGAACTGCAGCTGACGAAACAGAGGAATGGAAGCATGTGACCCACAGAAGCAGGAGGATCGAGAGGCAGTCAGCACCCATACTGCTCAGGAACCAGTACCAGGCTCTCACGCAGGAGAACCATGAAGAAATACAGCAAAATAAGACTTTGCCAGCAATGAATAACCTTGTAAGCCCTCAGAATCCTCCTGGATGGAGAAAGAAGATTGTTGTGAAGAAAAAACGGAGAGTGGTGGTCATGGGGGATTCCCTGTTAAGAGGAACAGAGGCCGCTATCTGCAGACCAGACATAACCTCAAAAGAAATTTGCTGTCTTCCAGGAGCAAAAATTAAAGATGTGTCTGACAGGATATCAAGACTCTTCAGACCTACAGATCACTACCCATTCCTGCTAATACATGTGGGGACAAATGACTCCGCAAGAAAAGACCTGGAAACCATCTGCAGTGACTTTGAAGACTTAGGCAAGAAAGTGAAAGAATTGGGAGCGCAGGTGGTCTTCTCATCCATCCTCCCAGTGGATGGCCATGGAACAATGAGGTGGAATAAGATTCTACAGGTGAACAACTGGCTACGTCGATGGTGCCGTCAACAAGGATTTGGATTTCTGGATCACGGAATGAATTACCTATACGATGGACTACTTGCTAGAGATGGGGTGCACCTTACGAAGACTGGAAAACATGTATTTGGAAGTCGCCTTGCTACACTCATCAGAAGAGCTTTAAACTAGAACAATGTGGGAAGGGAAGCAAAAGCCCAGAAAAAGCCATACTGCTGACAAATACTATTGAGATCTCTGCTACTGGAAGTGGAAAGGAAGAACAAAGACAAAACAATTTAAATAATAAAAATATGGGAGGAAGAGAAACCAATCACAAACTAAAATGTTTTTATACAAATGCACAAAGCATGGGCAACAAACAAGGAGAATTGGAACTACTAATGCAGGAAAAGGAATATGATGTCATTGGAATCACTGAAACTTGGTGGGACGATACACATGATTGGAATAAAAGGCTAAAAGGATACAACTTATTTGCAAGAAACAAACTTGATAAACGAGGAGGAGGTGTTGCATTGTATGTTAGAAAAGCGTATATCTGCACAGAGATTGAAGCTTCAGAGACTGGGAGTTCTGTGGAAACTGTTTGGGTAAGAATACAAGGAGAGAACAACGGAAAGGACACCATTGTAGCATTTACTACAGGCCACCTTGGCAAGCTGAAGATATGGATGAACTCTTTATGTATCAAATGACCAAGTTCTCCAAAAAATATGACGTAGTGGTCATGGGAGATTTCAACTATCCAGACATTTGTTGGGAATCTCTCTCAAGTAAAACTAACAGGTCAAGCAAATTCTTATCCTCTCTTGCTGACAACTTTATCTTCCAAATGGTAGGGTGAGAAAACAAGGGGATCTGCTACTTTGGATCTAATCCTTATAAACAGGGAGGAAATGGTTGAGGAGGTAAAGGTGGCTGGGACCCTAGGAGGCAGCGATCATGCTATTATAGAATTTTGGATAACTAGAGGAGGAAGACATGTGAAGACTCAAACTTCAAGGTTAGATTTTAGAAAGGCAGATTTTAAGAGACTCAGAAAGAGAATAGGAGGGATCCAATGGCTGGATGTCCTTCAGGACAAAAATGTCCAGGAAGGATGGGAAATTTTTAAAAATGAGATTCTCAAAGCACAATCGTTAACAATCCCGAAAAGTAGGAAGAATGGGAAGCATTTAAGGAAACCAGGATACATGAACACAGAACTTAAACACATGCTAAAAAGAAAGAAAGAAATGTTTAATAAATGGAAAGAGGGAGGCATATCTAAAGATGATTATAATGCAGTCTGCAGATCCTGCAGGGCACGTATTAGGTTAGCTAAAGCTGACAATGAATTAAGGCTTGCAAGAGATGTCAAAAGCAATAAAAAAGGATTTTGGGGGTATGTCAAAAGTAAAAGAAAAGTCAAAGATGTTATAGGATTTTTACAGGATGAAAATGGAGAAATGGTAAGAGAGGATGTTGAGAAGGCCGAACTTTTTAATTCCTATTTTGCATCTGTTTTCTCTCTGAAAGAAAATGTAACATCAACTGATCTTCACTGTCCTTTTAAAGGAATAGAGGAATCCAAGTTATCTGTAAACAGAAAGATTGTGAGGGAATATTTAGTAGAGATGAGCGTTGTTCTACTCGAACTGTTCGCCAATCTCAAATTCGAGCTGTTTTGGGCGGTGCTCGAGCCGTTCGGCGAACACGAACAATTTGATAAAAATTCGGCTGTTCGAGGTTATGTTCGATAACTGTTCGTGCACCAAAATCATAACTGGATTTTTTCTCAGTAATGATGAAAATTAATGTTAATACGCAGTTTGAGTGTACAGCGGGGTGGGGGGAGGGGCAGGGGATGGATCTCTGCAGGAACAATGAAGATCTCCATTTTTTTTTCTCTTTCCCGCATTTGCAGTGGGGAGGTGCAATCTGTCAGCCTATCAGCAGCGCACACACGGAGCGAAGTGCTTTTTTTCACACAAGCAAGGGCATGTGTCATTGGCAGTGTATGTCACATGTCCTTGCCCTATAAGACCAAGCCATTTTCCCCGTCGCCACCATTTTCTCACTGCTGCAGCTGCGTGTTAGACGGCACCGCTGTTGCTGTGTGCGCTATACCTTGTTAATTTCAAGCCAATTTTCGCACAAATCTACAGATAGCTTGGGAGTAGGGAATAGTTGTGATTGCAGTCCTTTTAAGGACTAGGTTACAGCATTTCCTACGACTTTTATCAGGGAGGTCTGTGCTCTTAAATAGATAGGTTGTGGGAGTAAAGACTAATTGTATTTGGAGTCCTTTTCAGGACTAGGTTACATCAGTTCCTATCAGTTTTTGCCAGGCAGGTCTGTGCCAGTGCTGTGCAAGTTTTTTTCACAGCATTTGGCTGAATCTAGCAAAGCTAATCCTTTTTGGCCTTTTGCAGAGTGTGTTAGTCAGTGGAGTAGCCTATCTGTGTTGCAAGATATACCACCTGTGTATAGAATACCAATTTTTTTACTGCACCTAGTGAAGTAAAATCTTTTGGCATAGCATCATTCTATTAGTCCATCTATACTGACCTCCATCAGGTTGCAAATTAAAAATAATTTGTATCTGCATCTACAGTACCTCTGAAAAAATATTTGGGCTTCTAGCTGTGTGTGGGACTTGTTGTATTAGTCCATCTATACTGACCTCCATCAGGTTGCAAATTAAAAATAATTTTTATCTGCATCTACAGTACCTCTGAAAAAATATTTGGGCTTCTAGCTGTGTGTGGGACTTGTTGAATTAGTCCATCTATACTGACCTCCATCAGGTTGCAAACTGAATATATTTTTTTCTGCATCTACCTCTGAAAAAATATTGGGCTTCTAGCTGTGTGTGGGTCTTGTTCTATTAATCCATCTATACTGACCTCCATCACGTTGCAAACTGAATATAATTTTTTTCTGCATCTAGCTCTGAAAAAATATTTGGCCTTCTAGCAGTGTGTCGGACTTTCTCTATTAGTCCATCTATACTGACCTCCATCAGGTTGCAAATTAAAAATAATTTTTATCTGCATCTACAGTACCTCTGAAAAAATATTTGGGCTTCTAGCTGTGTGTGGGACTTGTTGTATTAGTCCATCTATACTGACCTCCATCAGGTTGCAAATTAAAAATAATTTGTATCTGCATCTACAGTACCTCTGAAAAAATACTTGGGCTTCTAGCTGTGTGTGGGACTTGTTGTATTAGTCCATCTATACTGACCTCCATCAGGTTGCAAACTGAATATATTTTTTTCTGTATCTACCTCTGAAAAAATATTTGGGCTTCTAGCTGTGTGTGGGACTTGTTGTATTAGTCCATCTATACTGACCTCCATCAGGTTGCAAATTAAAAATAATTTGTATCTGCATCTACAGTACCTCTGAAAAAATATTTGGGCTTCTAGCTGTGTGTGGGACTTGTTGTATTAGTCCATCTATACTGACCTCCATCAGGTTGCAAACTGAATATATTTTTTTCTGCATCTACCTCTGAAAAAATATTTGGGCTTCTAGCTGTGTGTGGGACTTGTTGTATTATTATTATTATTATTATTTATTATTATAGCGCCATTTATTCCATGGCGCTTTACATGTGATAGGGATATACATAACAAAAGCATTTACACAATCTTAACAAAACGAGTCAGCGACTGGTACAGGAGGAGCGAGGACCCTGCCCGCGAGGGCTCACAGTCTACAAGGGATGGGTGAGGATACAGTAGGTGAGGGTAGAGCTGGTCGTGCAGTGGTGTTTACTGCAGGTTGTAGGCTTGTCGGAAGAGGTGGGTCTTCAGGTTCCTTTTGAAGGTTTCCACGGTCGGCGAGAGTCTGATATGTTGGGGTAGAGAGTTCCAGAGTAGGGGGGAAGCACGGGAGAAATCTTGTATACGATTGTGGGAGGAGGAGATAAGAGGGGAGTAGAGCAGGAGATCTTGTGAGGATCGGAGGTTGCGTGCAGGTAAGTACCGGGAGACTAGGTCACAGATGTATGGGGGAGACAGGTTGTGGATGGCTTTGTATGCCATGGTTAGAGTTTTGAACTGAATTCTCTGGGCAATAGGGAGCCAGTGAAGGGATTGACAGAGAGGAGAGGCCGGGGAATAGCGGGGGGACAGGTGGATTAGTCGAGCAGCAGAGTTTAGGATAGATTGGAGAGGTGCAAGAGTGTTGGAAGGGAGGCCACGGAGCAGGAGGTTGCAGTAGTCGAGGCGGGATATGATGAGGGCATGCACTAGTGTTTTTGCAGAGTCTTTGCTGAGGAATGCACGGATCCGGGAGATGTTTTTGAGTTGGAGTTGGCAGGAGGTGGAAAGGGCTTGAATATGTGGCTTGAAGGAGAGATCAGAGTCCAGGGTTACCCCAAGGCAGCGAGCTTGTGGGACTGGGGAGAGTGAACAGCCATTGACGTTGATGGATAGGTCGGATGGGGGATGTGAATGAGAGGGTGGAAAGATGATGAACTCTGTTTTATCCATGTTGAGTTTTAGAAACCTGTTGGAGAAGAATTATGAGATGGCGGACAGACATTGTGGGATTCTGGTTAGTAGGGAGGAGATATCAGGTCCAGAGAGGTAGATCTGTGTGTTGTCAGCATAGAGGTGATACTGAAAGCCGTGAGACTCTATGAGCTGTCCCAGGCCGAAGGTGTAGATGGAGAAGAGCAGAGGTCCTAGAACTGAACCTTGGGGGACACCGACAGATAGGGGGCGAGATGAGGAGGTGGTGCGTGAGTGGGAGATGCTGAATGTCCTGTCTGTTAAGTATGAGGAGATCCAAGATAGAGCCAAGTCCGTGATGCCAAGAGATGAGAGAATCTGGAGTAAGAGGGAATGGTCCACTGTGTCAAAGGCAGATGACAGGTCCAGAAGGAGGAGGATGGAGTAGTGTCGCTTGGATTTGGCATTTAGTAGGTCGTTGGTGACTTTGGTCAGGGCAGTTTCAGTCGAGTGATGCGGTCGGAAGCCAGATTGTAGGCGGTCGAAGAGGGAGGAGGAGGAGAGGTGGGAGGACAGTTCAAGGTGGACATGTTGTTCTAGAAGTTTTGAGGCAAAGGGGAGGAGTGATATGGGGCGGTAGCTGGTCAGAGAGGAAGGGTCAAGGGAGGGCTTTTTGAGGATGGGTGTGATTACGGCATGTTTGAAACATGAGGGGAAGACTCCGGTTGTTAGTGATAGATTGAAGAGGTGGGTTAGGGTTGGGATGAAGACTGAGGTGAGGTTAGTGATGAGGTGGGATGGGATTGGGTCAAGTTCGCAGGTGGTGAGGTGTGATTTGGAGAGTAAAGAGGAGACTTGACCTTCTGTAATGGTGGAGAAGTGGGGTTTGGAGGAGGAGGGTTGAGTAGATATGAGGAGGGGTTGTGTGGACTTTAGGCCAAAGTTTTGTCTGATGGTGTCAATCTTCTGTTTGAAGAATGAGGCAAAGTCGTCGGCTGAGATGAGAGAAGAGGGAGGAGGTGCTGGGGGACGAAGGAGAGAGTTGAAAGTGTTAAATAGCTGTTTAGGGTTGTGAGATAGGGAGGATATGAGAGATGAGAAGTAGGTTTGTTTTGCTGTAGTGAGTGCGGACTAGAAATTAGTGAGGGATTGCTTGAATGCGATGAAGTGCTCGATGGAGTGAGACCTTTTCCATCTCCGCTCCGCAACCCTGGAGGCCCGGCGCAGTTCTTTGGTAAGTTTAGTGTGCCAGGGTTGCCTGTTGAATGTGCGAGGTGTGGTGTGTGTGAGAGGGGCGATCGAGTCTAGAGCTGCAGCTATTGTGGTGTTATATGAAGCAGCAGCAACGTCTGCATCGTGCAAGGAATTTATGTCTGTGAGAGGAAGGAGGGATTCAGAGAGAGAGTGTAGGTCAAGGTGTTTGAGATTTCTGCGAGGGTGTGTGAGTTTGTGGAGTGGGGATTGTGCACCCGGAGAGGAGAGGGTAGAGAATGTGAGGAGGTTATGGTCAGAGAGAGGGAGTGGTGAGTTAGAGAGGTTAGATAGGGAACAGAGGCGGGTGAAGATGAGGTCCAGTGTGTGGCCATCTATGTGGGTTGGTGTGGAAGACCATTGAGTGAGTCCAAAGGAGGAAGTGAGGGATAGGAGCTTAGAGACAGACGAGTGGAGAGTGTCAATGGGGATGTTGAAGTCACCCATTATGATAGTGGGGATGTCAGTGGAAAGGAAGTGAAGCAGCCAGGTAGTGAAATGGTCTAAGAAGGTGGTGGCTTGCCCTGGGGGTCGGTAAACGACGGCCAGTTGGAGGTTGGAGGGGGAATAGATGCGCACACAGTGCACCTCAAAAGAGGGGAGTGTAACAGAGGGTGGCAGTGGGATTTTGGTGAAAGCGCAGAGTTCTGATAGGAGGAAACCTACGCCTCCACCATGTTTGCCATTGGGGCGGGGGGTGTGGGAAAGGTGGAATCCGCCATATGAAAGGGCAGCTGGGGAGGCTGTGTCAGAGGGGGTGAGCCAGGTTTCGGTGATGGCGAGGAAGGAGAGTTTGTTTGTAATGAAAAGATCGTGGATGAAGGAAAGTTTGTTGCAGACAGAGCGAGTGTTCCATAGAGCTCCTGTTAGTATAGCTGAGGAGGTGGGTATTAGTTGGATGGGTATGAGGTCAGAAGGGTTGCGACAGTTTGAGGAAGGTCGTGGATAGGAGGTAGAAGTAACTGTGGGGATATGGCGAGGAGGACCAGGATTTGGAGAGATATCTCCAGCAGTGAGGAGGAGCAGAGAAAGTGTTAGCAGGTGGGAGCAAGAGAGAGCATGAGGTGGCTGTCTGTGTTTGGAGATCCAGGATTGAATGTTGAGGAATAATTTGGAGGAGGAGGTGAGATGAATGGGGAGGATAGAGGGAGAGATGATGAGTTTCTTACTTGGTGTAGGGATTTGAGGGGTTATTAGAAAGTGGAGGACTATAGAGGAAAAAGTGAGAGCTAACAGAAACATAGTTTAAGGAGAGTAAGTGGTCAAAGTGTTTGATACCTGACTCCTGCCCTGACTAACTGCCTCTGAAATAACTGCCACTTCTCTCCGAAGCCACTTTGCACAAGAAGACGCGTGCACACCCCAGCACGCGTGCACCCCTTACAGAGAGTCTAAATATATAGGCCACATTAAACTATATCAGGTGTAGGGCATTGTGGGAACGGCTTGTGGATAAATTAACAGCTGGTCATTTCAGCAGGAGATGGCTGGGTGATCAAAGACAGAGCCAGGACGCAAGTCTCTGCAGTTTAGCACCTCTAAAAATGAGATAAGGTATATAGTGGGTAAAGAACAAACATATGTGAATATTGATTGGAGTGGGACAGATGAAGCAGGGGAATTATGCAGAGCATGTACCAGAGAGACGGGTCAGCAGAGCATTAGAAGACAGCATACATAGGAGCAGGGGAATTATGCAGAGCATGTACCAGAGAGACGGGTCAGCAGAGCATTAGAAGACAGCATACATAGGAGCAGGGGAATTATGCAGAGCATGTACCAGAGAGACGGGTCAGCAGAGCATTAGAAGACAGCATACATAGGAGCAGGGGAATTATGCAGAGCATGTACCAGAGAGACGGGTCAGCAGAGCATTAGAAGACAGCATACATAGAAGCAGGGGAATTATGCAGAGCATGTACCAGAGAGACGGGTGAGCAGAGCATTAGAAGACAGCATACATAGGAGCAGGGGAATTATGCAGAGCATGTACCAGAGAGACGGGTCAGCAGAGCATTAGAAGACAGCATACATAGGAGCAGGGGAATTATGCAGAGCATGTACCAGAGAGACGGGTCAGCAGAGCATTAGAAGACAGCATACATAGGAGCAGGGGAATTATGCAGAGCATGTACCAGAGAGACGGGTGAGCAGAGCATTAGAAGACAGCATACATAGGAGCAGGGGAATTATGCAGAGCATGTACCAGAGAGACGGGTCAGCAGAGCATTAGAAGACAGCATACAAAGGAGCAGGGGAATTATGCAGAGCATGTACCAGAGAGACGGGTCAGCAGAGCATTAGAAGACAGCATACATAGGAGCAGGGGAATTATGCAGAGCATGTACCAGAGAGACGGGTCAGCAGAGCATTAGAAGACAGCATACATAGGAGCAGGGGATTTATGCAGAGCATGTACCTGTGGAAAGAGAAGAAGAAGACGAATATTAGTCCATGGCCTCTGAAATAACTGCCACTTCTCTCCGAAGCCACTTTGCATTAGTATTTTGTATTAGTCCATCTATACTGACCTCCATCAGGTTGCAAATTAAAAATAATTTGTATCTGCATCTACAGTACCTCTGAAAAAATATTTGGGCTTCTAGCTGTGTGTGGGACTTGTTGTATTAGTCCATCTATACTGACCTCCATCAGGTTGCAAACTGAATATATTTTTTTCTGCATCTACCTCTGAAAAAATATCTGGGCTTCTAGCTGTGTGTGGGACTTGTTGTATTAGTCCATCTATACTGACCTCCATCAGGTTGCAAATTAAAAATAATTTGTATCTACATCTACAGTACCTCTGAAAAAATATTTGGGCTTCTAGCTGTGTGTGGGACTTGTTGTATTAGTCCATCTATACTGACCTCCATCAGGTTGCAAATTAAAAATAATTTGTATCTGCATCTACAGTACCTCTGAAAAAATATTTGGGCTTCTAGCTGTGTGTGGGACTTGTTGTATTAGTCCATCTATACTGACCTCCATCAGGTTGCAAATTAAAAGTAATTTGTATCTGCATCTACAGTACCTCTGAAAAAATATTTGGGCTTCTAGCTGTGTGTGGGACTTGTTGTATTAGTCCATCTATACTGACCTCCATCAGGTTGCAAACTGAATATATTTTTTTCTGCATCTACCTCTGAAAAAATATTTGGGCTTCTAGCTGTGTGTGGGACTTGTTGTATTAGTCCATCTATACTGACCTCCATCAAGTTGCAAATTAAAAATAATTTGTATCTGCATCTACAGTACCTCTGAAAAAATATTTGGGCTTCTAGCTGTGTGTGGGACTTGTTGTATTAGTCCATCTATACTGACCTCCATCAGGTTGCAAATTAAAAATAATTTTTATCTGCATCTACAGTACCTCTGAAAAAATATTTGGGCTTCTAGCTGTGTGTGGGACTTGTTGTATTAGTCCATCTATACTGACCTCCATCAGGTTGCAAATTAAAAATAATTTGTATCTGCATCTACAGTACCTCTGAAAAAATATTTGGGCTTCTAGCTGTGTGTGGGACTTGTTGTATTAGTCCATCTATACTGACCTCCATCAGGTTGCAAACTGAATATAATTTTTTTCTGCATCTACCTCTGAAAAAATATTTGGCCTTGTAGCAGTGTGTCGGACTTTCTCTATTAGTCCATCTATACTGACCTCCATCAGGTTGCAAACTGAATATATTTTTTCCTGCATCTAACCCAGCCAATATTTTTGGTCTAATACCACAGTTTGGCCACTCAGCTCTGCTCGGTTACCATCCATTGTTTTTTTGTGCAAACAACTCCAGAGTTGTGAATTAGTTAACCACCAAAATGAGTGGAAAAAGGCCTGCTGCTGGTGGAAAGGGGAATAGGCGTGTTGGGAAGGGGAAAAAAGGTTGTGTCCGTGGGGTAGGTGTTAAAGCAACAGTAACATCTGCAGAAGAAAGACCATCTTCCAGCCAAACTAAAATGTCTACTTCTTTTAGCGGACAATGTGATAAGATCCCTTTCTTACGGCGACGCCAATCGCTACAAATTCCAGATGAGGCACAAAAACAGCAGGTGCTTCAACGGATATCAAGTGCTCCTTTAAGTGGGCTCTCCTCCACATCAACTTCAACATCACAAATAATCCAGTCCTCAAAGGTGTCACCCAAATCGCACTTGCTTCCTCACAGCTCCCAAATCTCCAGCTGCCCGTCTGAGTATGAGGTAGAACAGATGGTTGAATCTGCAGAGCTGTTTACTCATACTATAGCCTGGGAATCAGAGGTCGACTCCAGCGCTTCTGTGAATCCAGACGAGGAAATGATCTGCACTGATGCCCAGAATCTTTATGAGTCGGATCCAGGACCAGACGCAGAAGGTTCTGACCATAATGTAGACCCTCATTCCCAAACTGTAACTCCTGTTGGTGGAGACAATTAGGAAGACGATGATAAGACTCAAATACCTGATTGGAGCGACAACTTTAGTTTTTTGTCAGGGCAGGAACAGGTTGGCTCTGAGGACGACGGGTGTGATAACACACAGGGTGATGATGATGAGGTTGGAGATCCCACTTACTGTCAACCCACAGTCAGCCAAGAGATGAGGTCAGCAGAGGAGGTGGAGGAAGATGCTAGTGACGACGAGGTCAGGTTGCGCCTTCCTGGACAGAGACGTAGTACTGGAAGCACGTCAACAACTGCATCCTCAAACACAACTCTGCCTCTCACCACAAGTCGTGGTGGCTCTTCAGGTCGCATGGGTGCTAAGCCTTGCATAGCCTGGGCATTTTTTCAGATCGATAAAGATGACCCAACTCGTGTTATCTGTAACATTTGTCAGCAAAAGCTAAGTAGAGGCCAAAAAATACATAGTTTGAGTACTTCATGCATGAACCGGCACATGGACATGAAGCATAAGTTGCAGTGGGAAGCTCAGTGTGCTACAATGCGGCCTAGCCGGCCGGGCCAACCACCGTCTGCCATATCTTGTGCATCCGCGGCCTCTTCATCCTCTGTGACTGGGGGGACAGCAGTCATACCTGTTTTGGGGCGCAGACCTGCCACCTCTTTACCCGCAACAGCCAGCGTGATTGGCAGGTCATCATTTTCTTTGGAGGTGGTAACACCAGCTGGTGTTGAGCGCTGTCCGACATCGATAGCACCACCTTTGGATCAAGGCAACCTAACATGTCCGCCTGCATCTTCCTCACAGACCGGCAGTTTGCCGGGGACACCCTTATCAACCCCGTCTAAGCACAATAGCCAGCCCTCGGTCCCTCAGATGTGGACAAGTAAAAGACCATTTCCTCCTAGCCATGAGAAAGCTAAGAGGTTGAATTTCACCATCTGCAAGCTCTTGGCTACAGAAATGCTGCTTTTCCGCCTGGTGGACACAGAGGATTTTCGAGACCTTATGTCCGTCACAGTGCCCCAGTACCAGATGCCCAGTCGGCACTACTTCTCAAAGAAAGGTGTGCCTGCGCTCCACCAGCATGTCGCACACAACATCACCGCTTCTTTGAGAAACTCTGTGTGTGACAGGGTGCATTTCACCACAGACACTTGGACGAGTAGGCATGGACAGGGGCGTTACATGTCGCTGACTGGGCACTGGGTAACTATGGTGACAGCAGGACAAGGGGCTGCTGTCCAAGTCTTGCCGTCCCCACGAGTTGTGCGTCAATCCTCTTTATGTCAAAGTTCCTCCACTGCTTCTGCCTCCTCAACCTCCTCTCGGTCTTCCACCTGCACCCAAAGCCTGTCTGGTCATGCCACAAGCTTTCTAACTGCGCAGAAGGGATCCTGCACACCTCCTTACTATGCTGGCAGTAGGGCTCAACGTCATCAGGCGGTTTTTACATTGAAATGTCTGGGAAATGTGAGTCACACAGCTGAGGAGTTGTGGTCAGCTCTGGAGAACCAATTTCATGAATGGTTGTCTCCACTGGACCTGAAACCAGGGAAGGCCGTGTGCGACAATGCTGCAAACCTGGGTGCGGCCCTTCGCCGGGGCAATGTCACACACGTGCCTTGTATGGCTCACGTGTTGAACCTGGTTGTCCAGCAATTTTTAGCCCACTATCCCAGACTAGATGGCCTTCTGCAGAGGGCACGGTCGCTGTGTGCTCACTTCCGCCGTTCGCATCCCGCAGCTCAGCGACTTACATCTCTACAGAAGTCGTTGGGCCTGCCACTTCACCGGCTAAAATGCGATGTGCCTACCCGGTGGAATTCAACTCTGCACATGTTGCAGCGACTGTGGCAGCACCGACAAGCCCTGGTGCAATACGTTCTCACATATAGCCTGGGCCAACGAGATTCAGAGGTGGGGCAAATCACGCTGGAGGAGTGGTCTCAGATCAGGCACCTATGCACCCTTCTGCACAGTTTTGAAATGGCGACGAAGATGTTTAGTGCTGACGATGCCATTATCAGCATGACTATTCCGGTGATTTACATGCTGTAGCACATGTTAAACAGAATTCGGAGTCAGGTGGTGGCACAAGAGGAGGTGGAGGAAGTAGAGGAGGAGGAGTTGTATGCGGAAGGGCTAACATCTGCAAGGTCCAGACGGTCGGCAGCACCAAGGCGGCAGGCATGTGAGGGTGGGGGAGATGGTTTTACCAGGGCGCATGGTAGCAGCCAAACTAGTGAGGAAGGTGCAGGAGCCCAGGAAGAAGTGGAGGATGAACTGATGGAAGACTCATCAGATGAGGGAGACCTTGATCACATTTCTGTTGTGCGAGGTTGGGGGGAGAGGACAGAGGAAGGAAGCATGATTGTTACCTCGCCACCAACACAACAGGGACTTGGTGCTCCTGGATGCGCAACACACATGAGTGCCTTCTTGCTGCACTACCTGCAACATGACCCTCAAATTGTGAGAATTAGAAATAATCCTGACTACTGGGTTGCCACACTGTTAGATCCCCGGTACAAAAGTAAATTTGCAGAAATTATTCCTGCCATAGAAAAGGATGCACGCATGCAGGAGTATCAGCAGAGACTGTTGCAGAATCTTACATGTGCTTTTCCATAAAATACCAGTGGTGCACGTAGAGAATCTCACAGTTCCAACTTGACAACCGTGCTACCGTCAAGTGTTCAGCACTCAAACCGTAACAGAACCACAGTATCTGGTGGTAACATCAATTTTGCGGAATCATTTCACCACTTTTTTAGCCCATCCTTTGCAAGGCCACAGGAGACAAGAAGTCTGACACATAGTCAACGCCTAGAGACGATGGTACAGGAGTATCTCCAAGTAAACATTGAAGCCACGACTGTGTCACTGGACCCTTGCTCTTTTTGGGCTTCCAATCTGGATAAATGGCCGGAGCTAGCCACTTACGCCTTGGAGATCTTGTCATGCCCCGCAGCCAGCGTTCTGTCTGAACGTGTGTTCAGCGCTGCTGGTGGTGTGCTGACAGATAAGCGCACGCGGCTCTCCACTGATAATGTACACAGACTCACGTTCATAAAGATGAACAAATCATGGATCCGAAACGACTTTTCTACCCCTGTGTCATCCTGGGGAGAGTAAAAGCTTGATGATTGTTTAAAATCACCCTACCAACCGTTTTAAGCTTTCAAATTACTAATCATGTTTATCTGTATCTTGACTGGAAAATAATTTGGGCTTTGTAGCAGTGTGCAGCACTGATCCTATTAGGCCATCTATAATAAGCTCCACCAGATTTAAAATTAAAAATAATTTTTAGCTGCATCTAGCCCGGAAAATAATTTTGGGGCTCCGAGATGCGCAAGACACATAAGTGCCTTCTTGCTGCACTACCTGCAGCATGACCCTCATATTGTCAGAATTCGAAGTAATCATGACTACTGGGTTGCCACACTCTTAGATCCCCCAAACTTTTCGATCAACCTTTTCATTTTAATAAAGACCAAAAAAATGGTCATTTTTGAAATTATAAGCATAAGCAGGTTGTTAGAAACTGAAATCAAACAGTTTTCAACTCAAAACTTTATTCTAGGTGATGTTACATTTTCACATAGGACCCCTTGTTCGAAAGGAGCTTCTGAACTCTCTCGTCCATTGAATTTGTCAGGTTTTGGATGGTTTCTGCTTCAATTGTTTTGCATGAGGACAGAATACCCTCCCAGAGCTGTTGCTTGGATGTGAACTGCCTCCCGCCATCATAGACACTCCTTTTAATGATGCTCCAAAGGTTCTGAATGGGGTAGAGGTCAGGGGAGCATGGGGGTCACACCATAAGTTTGTCCCCTTTTATGCCCATATCAGCCAGAGATGCAGATGTTTTATGTGCAGCATGAGATGGTGCATTATCATGCAGAAAAATGATCTTGCTGTGAAATACACGGTTCTTCTTCTTGAACCACGGCAGGAAGTGCTGTTTGAGAAAATCCACATACATTATGGAGTTCATCTTTAGAGCCTTCAGGGATCCTAAAGGGGCCGACAATCTCTCTCCCCATGATTCCAGCCCAAAACATTACTCCACCTCCTCCTTGTTGGCGCTGTAGCCGTGTTTGCGTGGGGTGTCCATCAACCAGCCATCCTCCACTCCATCCATCTGGACCATCGAGCGCTGCACGGCACTCATCCGTGAACAAAACAGTTTTGAAATCAGTCTTCATGTAATGTTTGGCCCACTGGAGCCGTTTCTGCTTGTGTGAAGTGGATAGAGGAGGTCGACAGGATGGCGTATGCACAGCTGCAAACCTCTGAAGGACCCTGCATCTTGTTGTTCGGGGGACGTTGGAGGCACAAGCAGCTTCAAAAATTTGTCTGCTGCTATGACAAGGCTTTTTTGCCGCTGCTCTTTCAACCTGACGTAATTGCCTGTAGGAAAGAGTCCTCAATTTGCCCTTATCAGCACGCACACGTGTGTACTGTGAATCAGCTACATACTACTTGATTGCCAAGACACTTCATCCTGATCATCGCACAATGTTGATTGTAGTCATGCCTTGACCTAAACACTCCACAATTTGTTGCTTCTCAGCAGCCGACACATCCTTTTTCTTTCCCATTTTGGCAGAAAATGTAGGCTGCTGAATAATGTGAGAGAGCCTTCTTAAGTAGTCTTGCCTTTCATTGGACACACCTGACAAACTAATTAGCACTGGTGTCTGCAATTGCTTACAGTGATATAAAGAGCCCTGACACACATTACCATCAATGAGTTTAACTGATAAACAAACAAATTCTTCCCTTATCACTCCTAAACACTTTTTGCATAATAATTTGGAACACAGTGTACATGTGCTTTTCCACAAAACACCAGTGGTTCACGTAGTGAATCTTACAGTTCTAACTTGCCAACCGTGGTCTGTATGGAGTTGTTCAATAAAGGGCCCAAAATTAATATAACATAGATGGGAGAGGTCTTTATGAATAGGAATTCCTAAGTATTTGATACCCTGTGAGGGCCAGGCAAAGGGAAAGTTGGACTGGATGGAATCCTATATGGATTTGGGGAGGGAGACATCGAGGGCCTCAGACTTCGCTGCATTGATTTTAAAATTTGACCATGTAACAAAGTGATCTATTTCAGCCATAACAGCATGGATGGATATATGTGATTGAGTGATATATACTAGGACATCATCAGCAAATAGAGAGCACTTGTACTCGGTGCCTCCCACCTCAATCCACCTAATATTGGGGTTATGGCGAATTGATGAGAGCAGGTGCTCCGTCACTAGGATGTATAAGAGAGGGGACAGAGAACATCCCTGCCTTGTCCCATTGGTGATTGTGAAAGGTGATGAAAATATTCTGACGCGCCCCCTGGGCCTTGGGACACCTGGAGCCGGACCCGTTTTGGTGGATGCTGGTGGTTGTAGTCTCCGTGGCGGCAACCCGGTTCCGTGGCTCAGGGCGGTCAAACCAGTGGCGGAACTATTTATGTGGTTTTGATGTTTAAATGTCCGACTACGCCACCCGTGGATTGCGGTCAGAGTGAACCGCCGCTCCAGGGCAGACCGCTGAGGCTGGTGTTGTGGGTGCAGCAGAGCGTAGCATAACTCCCCACGGGAGGAGTATAGCCTCAGGGCAGTGTATGCGGAGGATGGGGGTGATGGTGCAGGGCAGCAGCAGTAATGACATGGAGTCAGTGATGCAGTCCAGGGCCTTTACTCACAGTTCTTATTATCCAGACCACGTCTGCAGGTAACGGCTGCCCACGTCATACTGTGCTCACCAGGTGAGGGGCTCAGACAACTCCCAGATAACTTTGGAGCGCTTCACAGGACCCCCTTTGTGTGTCCTTTGTCTGGCCTTTCTTACCAACCCTTCTGTCCGGCTGCCTCGGGCCTCCTCTTGGTAAACTTGGCGCCAGTTTCCCTGATCCTATGTGGTGCCTTCCTAGCGGGTGTAGCGAGGGGCTGCGCCACATAAAATGTCACAGCCTCCTGTTTCTAGCTGAGGGTCGTTTCCTGCCTCCACTAGTTTTGGGGACCGGTCTCCCCCTTTGGCCTGACCCCTCCACGCAGGTGGATTCTGGCGTGCGGTGGCGACTCGCCCGTCCGCACCCCTGAGATCCCTTCGTTCCTCATTCCTGGAGCCTTCTCCGCTCCTCTTCCTTCCTTCTCCCTCTTCCAGGCCTGGGCCTCTGTTACTAGGCCCGCCTCCGGAGCAGAGCTCATGCAGAGCCCCTGCTCCCTGCCACTTCTGCTCAGACTTCTCTGCACTGAACTAAGATGGTGCCCACCTTTTATACTCCCTTCTCAATGCACCCAGGAACTGCTTCCTCCCTGCTCCTGCACTACAGGGTTCCCCTTCCTCAGTGTTCCCTCCCCCCACTCCAGCCAGGGACAGGGACTGTCATGCCCATCTCAGGGGCATATTGGTCGCCCTGCCCCACGGCAATGTGGTGTAATGCATGCAGGTGTCGGGTCCTGATCCACACTACATCCTTACCTGAGAGTGAGATATCACACCTCTGGGTGAGGTGCAATACCTCTGTAGCAACCGAGCCCTCAGGGTGCTACAGTTCCATTTATCTTCAGCCTAGGTGACGTATTGCGATACAGGGCCGTGATTTTGGCTATAAAAGGGTCCCCTAGACCCCTACCCCAAGCTTTTTAAGAGAATCATATATGGCGTGCCAGGAGACTCTATGGAATGCTTTCTCAGCATCCAACGAGAGTATCTAATTACAAATTTTTAACTGCATCTAGCCCAGGAAATACTTTGTGCCTAGTAGCAGGGTCTGCTAGTCAGCGGATTATCCTGGCTGTTAAGCAAGCTACACCACCTGTAGTTTGGACACTTAATTTTTTCAAAGGAAATGCTTCGGGACCACGGGATACTCAGTGAAGAGCATCAGGAGGCACCCCAAGGCATAGGGGCTGGGACTAGCAGTAGGATGCCTTGCGGTGGACAGCCGAGCTCGATCCTTATAAAAGCTTTTTAACTGCAGCAGCTTTAGTGGACGCTACTGGAGCTGGAATTACGCGGCTGCTGGCATGAGACTTGCCCTCCAATAGATCCTTGTAAATGGATTTAAAGTGTATTCATTCAAATTAGAGAGACAATTTAAATTAAAAAGCTTAGAGCTGCCTCCACCACAGGGGGGCTCGCTCGACCCACCAGCGGACAGGCACCAGTATTGGGAGAGGGGGGCTGGCCATCAGGGTTCACCGCGGCTCTGGCACAAACCCGGCAACACGGAGGTGGCACGGGCAGGAGCGGACTGGCCGTGTCGGCTTCTCACTTTTTGGATTTTAGAAGGGCATGACATGCCTATATCTGTGTCTCCCCCTCCTTTTACTCCTCCACCTCTTTTATTTTCGCATGACTATATGTACTTGTCACTTTTCCATGTGTTAGTTATGTCTTCTGAGCAGTTTGTCAGCTTTTGGACACCTTTGAAGGTGTTTTCTATGTGTTTATATGTGTTTTTGTTTGCCTGCCATTGGTTTTAACGGTGTTCGAAGGTGTTCGACGAACAGTTCGACGAACAGTTCGGCGAACACACGGGTGTTCGACGAACCGAACCGAACTCGAACACTACGGGGGTGGCTCAACACTAATATTTAGCTAACATAAATGAGTTCAAGTCTCCAGGTCCAGATGAATTACACCCCAGAGTACTGAAGGAGATCGTAGAAGAAATTTTAGAACCACTCTCCATAATCTTTGAAAATTCTTAGAGAACAGGAGAAGTCCCAGAAGATTGGAGAAGAGCAAATGTTGTTCCTATCTTCAAAAGGGGGAAGAACGTGGACCCAGGGAACTATAGGCCGGTGAGTCTGACTTCTATACCAGGAAAGATCTTTGAACAAATTATTAAACAACATGTATGTAAGTACATGGATAAGAATGAAGTGATTAACCAGAGTCAGCATGGGTTTGTAACTAACAAGTCATGTCAGACTAACTTAATTTCCTTCTATGACAGAATCACTGACTGGGTGGATCAGGGAAATGCTGTAGATATAGTATATCTTGACTTCAGCAAAGCATTTGACAAAGTATCTCACACCATCCTTATGGAAAAAATGACCAAGTATGCAATGGACCAGGCAACTGTTAGGTGGATTCATAACTGGCTTAGTGATCGGACTCAAAGGGTGGTTGTAAATGGCTTCACATCCAGCTGGATGAATGTCTCAAGTGGGGTACCACAGGGCTCCGTCCTGGGACCTGTATTGTTCAACATCTTTATCAATGATTTAGATGAAGGAATTGAGGGTAAACTGATTAAATTTGCTGATGACACAAAGCTAGGAGGGATAGCTAATACTAGAGAAGGGAGAGAGAGGATTCAAAAAGACCTAAATAAACTGAAGCAGTGGGCAGCAACCAACAGAATGGTTTTTAACAGGGAAAAATGCAAAGTACTACATCTGGGCAATAAAAATGAAAAAAGCATATACAGAATGGGAGGAGTAGAGCTAAGCAACAGTACATGTGAAAAAGACTTAGGTATACTAATAGATCATAGACTGAACATGAGTCAACAGTGTGATGCAGCAGCAAAAAAGGCAAATACAATTCTGGGATGTATTAACAGAAGCATACAGTCTAGATCACGTGAAGTCATTATCGGTCTTTACTCCTCTTTGGTCAGACCTCATCTGGAATACTGTGTACAGTTTTGGGCACCACATTTTAAAAAAGACATAGACAAACTGGAGCAAGTTCAGAGAAGAGCGACCAGAATGGTGACTGGTCTGCAAACCATGTCCTATGAGGAACGGTTGCAGGATTTGGGAATGTTTAGCTTGCAAAAAAGAAGACTGAGAGGAGACTTAATAGCTGTCTACAAATATGTCAAGGGCTGTCACATTGTAGAAGGATCATCTTTATTCTCATTTGCACAAGGAAAGACTAGAAGCAATGGGATGAAACTAAATGGGAGGAGACACAGATTAGATATTAGAAAAAACTTTTTGACAGTTAGGGTGATTAATGAGTGTAACAGGCTGCCACGAGAGGTGGTGAATTCCCCTTCAATGGACGTCTTCAAACAGAGGCTGGACAGACATCTGTCTGAGATGATCTAGTGAATCCTGCTTTGAGCAGGGGGTTGGACCAGATGACCCAGGAGGTCCCTTCCAACTCTACCATTCTATGATTCTATGATTCTATGATCTATGACATTACTTAATTCCTGCAGTACTCGCAGGTGTATCCCATCCGGGCCCGGGGATTTGTCAACTTTAGTGATTTTTAGTCGCCGCCGTACTTCCTGATGGGTTAAGCAAGTGACATTTACTGGAGAATTTTTGTTATCACTAATCATGTTTTCTGTCATGCGATTTTCTTGTGTAAATACGGTTGAAAAAAAATCATTTAGCATATTGGCTTTTTCCTCATCCTCATCCACCATTTCACCCAGACTATTTTTAAGGGGGCCAACACTATCATTTTTTAGTTTTTTACTATTTATGTAGTTAAAGAATATTTTGGGGTTATTTTTACTTTCTCTGGCAATGATTCTCTCTGCCTCAATCTTTGCTGCCTTGATTTGTTTTTTACATAATTTATTTAATTTTCTATATTTATTTAATGCCTCATCACTACCTACTTGCTTTAGTTCTCTAAATGCTTTCTTTTTGTCACTTATTGCGCCCCTTACAGCTCTATTTAGCCATAGTGGTTTCCTCCTATTTCTAGCATGTTTATTCCCAAGGGGTATATATTGTGCACAGGTCCTATTCAGGATGTTAATAAATGACTCCCATTTGCTTTGTGTAGCTTTATGTCTCAGGATATCGTCCCAGTTTATTGCACTAAGATCATCTCTTATCCGTTGGAAATTTGCCTTCCTGAAGTTTAGTGTCCTTGTAACCCCTCTACTACACATCTTATTAAAGTTTACATGAAAACGTATTATTTTGTAATCACTATTACCCAAGTGACCCCCAACTCGTATATTTGATATGCGGTCTGGCCTATTGGTTAATATTAGGTCTAGCAGTGCCCCCCTTCTTGTTGGGTCCTGAACCAGTTGTGAAAGGTAATTGTCTCTCATAGTAGTCAAAAACCTATTTCCTTTGCTTGAACTACATGTTTCTGTCCCCCAATGTATTTCAGGGTAGTTGAAGTCTCCCATAATAATGACTTCTCCTTGAGTTACTGCTTCATCTATTTGCTTTACGAGGATATTCTCCGCTACTTCCATTATTTTTGGAGACTTATAACAAACCACTATCAGTAATTTTTTATTTTTTCCCCCTCCCCTTATCTCCACCCACAGGGACTCTACATTTTCATTAGATTCACATATATCCTCCCACAAGACAGGTTTTAAGGATGATTTTACATATAAACACACCTGCCCCTCGCTTGTTTGTATGGTCATTTCTGAACAGACTAAAGCCCTGTAAAATACCTGCCCAGTCATGGCTCTCGTCCCGCCACGTCTCAGATATCCCTACCATGTCATAATTATTTTCCAATAAAATTAATTCTAATTCCTCCATTTTGTTGGTGAGGCTTCTGGCATTAGTGTACATGCATTTTATGTATCTCTCTGTACCTCTATTCCTTCTTACTTTATTGACTGTTCTAACCCCACCCCCAATTTCTTTATTTGTGCCCAGGTCACTATCTACACTATCTTCCCCACCTATAAAATGAATACCCTCCCCCCAATCCCTAGTTTAAACACTCCTCCAACCTTCTAGCCATTTTCTCCCCCAGCACAGCTGCACCCCCCCATTAAGGTGCAGCAGGTCCCTAGCATAGAGTCTGTAACCAACTGAGAAGTCGGCCCAGTTCTCCAGGAACCCAAATCCCTCCTTCCTACACCAGTTCTTGAGCCACTTATTTATCTCCCTAATCTCCTGTTGCCTCTCTGGCGTGGCACATGGTACCAGTAGCATTTCAGAGAATACCACCATGGAGGTCCTTGCTTTCAGCTTGCAGCCAAATTCCCTGAAATCATCTTTAAGGACCTTCCACCTAGCTCTAACTTTGTCATTTGTGCCAATGTGCACCATGACCGCTGGGTCCTCACCAGCCCCTCCCAGTAATCTGTCAACCCGATCAGCGATGTGCCGGACTCGAGCGCCAGGTAGGCGCACACTGTTCGACGATCCCTGACTTTGTGACAGATTGCCCTATCTGTTCCCCTAATAATTGAGTCCCCCACTACCAGCACCTGCCTGGCCTGCCCTACTCTTCTATGTCCCTCTTTACTGGAGCTGACACTCCTCCGGCTTTCAGGGGACATGCCTTGCTGCAGTAGTGCTACCCCTGTACCGTCACTCCCCTCATCTGCCAACTTTGCAAACTTATTGGGGTGTGCCAGATCAGGACTAGCCTCCATGGCACTCTTCCCTCTACCACCCCTTCTAACTGTCACCCAACTAGCGACCTCACTGTCCTGCAGCTCCCGACTACCACACTCCCCCACATCTACGCCAGTGAGCTGCTGCTCAGTGAGCAGCAGACTCCTTTCCATGTTGTCAATGGATCTCAGTGTTGCCAGCTGCTCATTTAGATCCAGTATCTGGGCTTCCACACGCACAACATGCACACATCTCGCGCAGCAGTAAGCAACCTCGACCGGCTGTTCAAGGAATACATACATGTGGCAAGATGTATAATGGATAGCATTGTCAATAATGGAGCTCATTTCCTAATGGGGATTGCAATATACAGAATGTTAAGTAAAAACAAAAGTAAAGAATTAATGAAATACAGTCAGCAATTCAGTCCAAAGTCCTCCCTTCCAAACTCCCTGAATCCAAAGTCACTGAAAAACAAGTCACACACTTACTTTCGTTCGTACTTACGCTCCGGACACACGCAGCTCGTTCACACTCGCAAACTAAGAGATTTAAAGAGTTTTTTTTTTCCCTTTTCCAGCAATGCACCCTTCACCTCAATGCACTTCCAAAGGGAAGAGGAGGAGGTGGTGGATGATCTAGTAACTGACCCAATGTGGCAGCAGGATACGCAGAGCGAGGCCAGCAGCACACAGGGGGAGGGAAGCAGAGTAACCCAACAGGCAGGAAGAAGCAGTGTGGTGGCCACAGACAGAAGGCGGGCAACCGCTCCCCATAACACCAACACGAGGGACATTGCCAGTACCACCGGTAGGTCTTCCAGAGTCTGCAATTTTTTTAAAGACTCTGCTGATAACCCCAAAAAGACCATTTGCACCACCTGGCAGGCCAGCATCAGCAGGGGTGACAAAACTACCAGCCTGACCACCACCAGCATGATCAGGCACAAGTCAGCAAAGCACCTGACTTTGTTGGGCGAAACCCAGGGTCCACGACCAGTGTGAGCGGGTGTCACCACTGCTTCTTCCGCTGTTGTGCGTGTAACAAAACCTCCGGTTGTGCGAGCAAGGCAATCCCCTGTCCATACTGTATGCAAAGATGCCCACTCCTCTCAGTCTTCACACGTTATGGCAGTTTCTCAAGAAACAGCATCAAAGTCCACGTCCCATCGCAGCGATCAGTTGTCCATATCCCAGACCTTTGAACGAAAGTGCAAATTCGCAGCCCACGCCCCACAGGCCACAGTCCTAAATTCGCACATTTCATGACTGCTTGCGTTGGAAATTCTGCCTTTTAGGCTGGTGGAGACTGAATCCTTCTGCAACCTTATGGCGGTGGACATCTCTTGATTCTCAGTCCCCAGCCGACACTATTTTGCCCGGTGTTCCATCCCCACACTACACATCATCTGTCCCAAAACATCTGCCGTGCCCTCAACAACGCAGTTACTGGGAGAGTCCACCTGACAATGGACACGTGAACAAGTGCTTGTGGCCAGGGACAGTACATCTCCCTCATGGCACACTGGGTAATCATAGTAGAAGCCGGGACCCAGTCAAACTTTGGGACTAAACACATCCTCCCCACACCGAGGATTTTGGGCCCTATGTCAGTCAGAGTTGCCCCCACAGTGTACAGCTCCTGCGCATCATCCTCCTCCTCATGCTCAGCCTCCATCTCAGATATCACCACATCAGTTACAAGCTGGAAGCACTGCAGTACTGCCTCAGCCAAGCGGCAAAAGGCTGTGCTGAAACTCATAAGCTTAGGTGATAAACCTCACACTGCTTGTGAGTTGTGGACAGCTATGAAAGAGCAGGCAGATCTGTGGCTGAGACCGCTGAACCTACATCCAGGCATAGTCGTGTGTGACAATGGCAGTAACCTGGTGGCGGCTATGAGGTGAGGTGAGAGCAGACACGCACCATGCCTGGCTCATGTGCTTAACCTCGTGGTTCAGTGGTTTCTTAAATCGTACCCCGAGTTGCCAGATCTGCTCGTGAAAGTACGCCGCCTGTCAGCTCATTTTCGGAAGTTGGCTACAGAATCCGCCGCCCTTGCTGTGTTGCAGCAGCGTTTGCAGCTTCCGGCACACCGACTGGTGTGTGATGTCCCCACACGTTGGAATTCTACCCTCCACATGTTGCAATCGATTTGTGAGCATAAGAGAGCAATTGTGGAGTACCAGCATCAATAAGGCTGTAGGTATTCAGTTCAGACTCTAAACATAAGACCTCAGGAGTGGACCTGGATGTCTGACATATGTACCATCCTGACAAACTTTGAGGAGTCCACCAAGATGGGGAGTGGCGATGACGCCATCATTAACATCAGCATGCCTCTTGTCTGTCTTTTGCAACGCTCTCTGCAGAGAATTAAAGAGGAGGCATTGCAGCCAGAGTATGATGAGATGGATCAAGAAGCCGTAGCGGGCGATTACACACAGCCCAGCCTCATCTTATCCCAATGTGCATTGGGGGACAATGAGGGAGAGGAGGAGGAGGAGGAAGAACAGGAGCTGGTATCATGCGCTGTAGATGGTGGAACCTGTACAACTGTCAAACCGTCAGTTCAGCGTGGGTGGCCTGAGGACATGGGGTAGGAGGAGGAGGAGGAGAGCATGGTCAGTCGTCATCTTGGGGAGGACACGGAAGTCTTGCCCGTTACCAGTCTGGCACGCATGGCTGACTTTATGTTACGCTGCCTTAACCCTGACCCTCGCGTTGTCAAAATGTTAGGTGACAGTCATTACTGGTTGGCGACACTTTTAGACCCCCGCTATAAGGAGAACTTTCACTCTCTTATTCCTGAGGTGGAGAGGTCTACAAAAATAGGGCAGTACCAGAAGGCCCTTACTGCAGAACTGTTAAAAAAATTTCCATCTGAACACGCTAGCGGCAGAGGTCACAGTTCGCTCCCCAACCAAGGCGTACAGGCGAGAGAGACGCTACTCCAATCCAGCAGAGACAGGGGAACACTGTCAACATTCTGGGACAGTTTTCTGAGACCCGCCCAGCTTACAGGCCCTGAGGCGTGGGGTACTCTCACAAGGAGTGGAAAGTTTGAAACGATGGTGTGGGAGTACCTTGCTGACCGTACCAGCGTCCTCTTTGATTCCTCTGTGCCTTTTAATTATTGGGTATCCAAGCTGGACACTTGGAATGAACTCGCTCTGCATGCCTTGGAGGTCCTGGCCTGCCCTGCCACTAGCGTGTTTTTAGTGCCACTGGTGGAATTATAAGTGATAAGCGCACTCGCCTGTCAACTGACAATGCTGACAAGCTGACCCTTATCAAAATGATCAAGGGCTGGATTGGGCCATATTTCTCATAACCACCAAATAACAGCAAAGTGACATAAAATCAAATCCATTGTGTTATTTCGGGAGGTGTTTTCCCATGCATTGCTTCATATCCACACATGGGTATACGCTTCCTCATTTCGGCTGTTTTTCGCTCTTCTCCATATCCTCAGGCTCAACCATCACTATACGACCAGGGTGACCGTGGTCCATGTTGCCAGCATTGCAAGTTCCTCCGTCCTAATTTTTGGCAGCTTTTGCTTGGAAGGCATAGGCATAGGTAAAGACTATGGGAGACCCACTCCCCAATAATGGGAATAATGTTTTTAATATGCTGTACTGCATGGCTCTTGTAAGGGGCATTCCAAGGTTCTCCGTCCTAATTTTTGGCAGCTTTTGCTTGGAAGGCATAGGCAAAGACTACGGAAGACCCACTCCCCAATAATGGGAATAATGTTTTTAATATGCTGTAGTGATGAGCGAGCATGCACGCCACTCGTCGGTACTCGCCTGAGCATCTCAGTACTCGAGATGCTCGGAGATCGCCGATCACTTTCGAGATACTCGGGCGGGAGCTCGGGTCCCCGTCCTGCATGTTTGGCGCTATTTAGAGCACCAATCATGCAGGGATTGTCTGCCACTCACTGTAATGTCACAGCCATGGTGGTTGTGGCATTACAGTGATTGCCCAAATCGATGGGAACAGTGCTCACCATGAAACATGAAAAGCCGGCAATTCAGCAGCGGCATACACCAGTACCCGACAATTTAGAACAGAAAGGATAGAGCATCACACATAGATTAGATAGATGGAAACATGTCAGTCACATATAAAATAAGTACAGTGAAAGTGTTGGTTACTGTACTTGTCATTTAGTGTTAAAATAAAGGATTTATTTTAAAAAAAATTGGTGTGGGGTTCCCCGTAATTTTAATCTCTAGCGGAGGTTAAGCAGATGGCTGGGGCAGATGTTTGAAGCCTGGGAAGGGGATAATACCCACGCAGCCTCCCAGGCTACTAATATCAGCCCTCAGCTGAATACCTAGCCTTTACTAGCTATTAAAATGGGGGACCCCCAAAAAAATGACGTGGGGTTTCCCCTATTTTAATAGCTAGCAAAGGCTAGGCAGACAGCTGGGGGATGATATTAATAGAGCAGGAAGGGTGCCATGCATATTGGCCCCCTCCCAGGCTAGAAACACCAGCACTCAGCCACCCCAGAAATGGCGCATCCACAGGGTGCACCAATTCTGACACTTAGCCTCGCTCTTCCCTCTGCCCTGTAGCGGTGGCAGTGGGGTAACAGGATTGGGGTTGATGTCAGCTGATAATGCCAGCTGACATCAAGCCCAGGTTAGTAATGGAGAGGCGCCTATAAGACACCCCCATTACTAACTTACTAATCCCATAGTGAAAGTTAAAAAAAAACACAAACACTCAGAATAAAGTCCTTTCATTGAAATAAAGACACAATTCTTTAATGTTCTAAATTAAACTCTACTTACCGTCACGCCCATTCCAGCTGAAGCCAACGATCTCCGTCAATAAAAGAAAAATAATAAACCAACCTCATCCTTACCTTTCCATGGTTCCCAGGACGGCTCCAGCACCGCTATATTGACATGACAGGCTGGATAGCAGCAGAACGCTGCCATCCAGCTTGCCATGCCGCAGACACTGAGAAGCTCCTCAGTGAAGCTCCTCTGTGTCTGGCTGTGATGGCATCCAGATGAGCCGAGTTCATGTCTAATGAACTCAGCTCACCTCATGCATGTCACTGACAGCATTGGAGTATTCTCCTGTGCATGCGGTGCCGGCAAATGACGTCACCACTTGATCAGGAGAATTCTCCCACGCTGGGATGGCATTGAGATGGCAGGCTGGATGGTAGCAAAATGCTGCCATCCAGCTTGTCATCCTTCAGAGACAGTGCCTGCACTACGCAGTGTCTCTGAAGGATGGCATGCTAGATGGCAGCGTTCTGCTACCATCCAGCCTGCCATCTCAATGCCGTCCCAGCGTGGAAGAATTCTCCTGCTCAAGTGGTGAAGTCATAGTGTTGAGCGAGCATGCTCGACACTGCTTGGTACTTGCCCGAGCATCTCACTACTCGGGATGTTCGGCGAGCACTGAGCATTTTCGGGTTTCTCGGGCGGGAGCTCGGGTCTCCGCCCTGCATGTTTGGCGCTCTTTACAGAGCCAATGAACATGCAGGGATTGCCAGCCAGTCACTGTAATGCCGCAGCCATGTTGGTTGTGGGCATTACAGTGATTGGCTGGCCGCACAGCGTCACCTCGAGTATTTAAAACCGGGCGCCGCCATCTTGGACACAGTCGCTCTGGATCAGACAGTGTAGGGAGAGTGCTGCTAAGCTAGGGAGAGATTTATACCTCGAAATAGGTAGTGTAGGGTCTCTAAAGCCTGCAAAATCAAACTAACAGTCCTTCTGAGGGCTAATATCCATGCCAGATAGACAAGGACTTGCACGGGGATAGTTTCAAGTCTGCATCTTCTGATGCGGCAAGGATCACTTCTGATGGGCACACTTTTAGGCAGTGACCTTGGTGTCAGAGATGCTTCCAGGGGTCTTCCCCATGCTGTTCCCATGTCTTTTCAGCACTGCATGCATGTGTCACACAGCACATGGCCAGATAAGGTTGTAAAATGTTAAAATTACATTTCCCGGTGAATGCATTTGTCACGGTTGAAAGCAATAGAAAAGTGCAAAAACGCATAAAAAATACTACTTGTGAACATAGCCCAAGGTGTGAAGGAGTATTTTTGTTTTGGGTTATTTATTTTACCTTATACACAAGTCTTTACCCTGGAAAGGATGTTCCTTAACATATTTCACAGGAAAACAGTTTCAGTTTCGCTTTTGAACGTTTTATTGTGAGCCCGTAAAAGTGGCTTAATACCTCTGACCACATTGTTGACAGCAGTGACCTGGGGGTCATAAATGCTTCCATGGGCGATCCCCATGCTGGCCCCATGTCATTTGAGCACTGTCACTATCGTTTTGGGCACTTTTTAGGCTTTCTACAGACTGCCGGGGGTGCCGCTGCAAAAATGCTCGGGTGTGTCATAGACTAACATTGGGCTCGGCCCGAGCTTGGAGCACCCGAGCATTTTAGTGCTCGTTCATCACTAGTGAAGACACACAATGTCTTGTGATTGTAAACTGGTTCAGAAAAGGAAAATAGAAAAAATGCCAGTGGAACCCACACCCACAAGGGCGGCAATGCCTTCAGTATCTTATTTTACGGACTATAAGAAGCACCGGACTATAAGATACTCTCCAAATTTTGGGGAGGAAAACAGTGGGGTGCCAGGAGGCAGGGTCGTTGCTACAGGAATCTGGCAGGTGAAGCAGGAGTGGGGCGATGCTGTGAGCCCTGGACTGGGAGGCAGAGGTGTTCAGCAGTGTGAGGCTCCGGGCTTTTAGAAAATGTTGGCAGAGTGCCGCACTTCCCATTGTTTTCACTGCTGTAGGTTTTGGAAAAATGGCTGTCGGAGGGGGTGCATTGTGCTGATTAAAATCTCAGGTCCCACAGTACCTGAACATGAAACCATGCCAGTTGTACTCAAACCTGCACTAGTGTCTGTCCTAGTTATCATTTCTCAGTCTGTACTGTCAGAGCCTGTTCCAGTAACCAAATCCTGTCCTGCCTGTGACTTCGAGTCAGTGACTGTTCTGCCTGATCAACCAGAAGCCATGTTAGCTGAACAGTGTCCAAATCCTGTCCTGCCTGTGACTTCAAGCACGTGTCTATGTCTGCGATTCTGACCCCTAATGTCAGCAGCTGCAGTACCAGGGACTGTCTAGGAGTGGTACCTGGCAACTATAGGCATAAACTTCTAAACTTCTTTTGATATGTCTCCTCTTTCCATTTGATATACATTTCTTTGTTTCTTTTTGTCAAGAGTTTAAGTTCTGTGTTCATACATCCTGGTCTCCTTAAATGCTTTCAATTCTTCCTTTATTTTGTTATTGTTACCTGTGCTGTGAGAATTTTATTTAGCAAAATCTCCCATCTTTCTGGACATTTCTGACCTTTAGAACATCCAGAGATTGGACATTTCCTATCCTCTTTCTAAGTCCATTAAAATCTGCCTTTCTGAAGTCCAACCTTAAAGTCTGAATTTTTGTTGGTCTTTCTCCTCTTGTAATCCAACATTTGAGGACAGCACGATTGCTGCCTCCTAAATTCCCAGTCACCTTTACTTCCTCAACTTTTCCCTCACTATTCTCCAAAATTAGAACCAAATAAAAGTTGGCAGCGATGGGATTTGAACCCACGCCTCCATAACAACTGGAGCCTAAATCCACCGTTTTAGGCTGCTTGGCCACGCTACCTCATACAGATTTTCAAAGTTATTTTATTCAGAAATTTGCTAATGATATAAGTGGCAGAAAACAATTTATATCCAATTAGACAAAAAGACAAATGTTATTATGCATGAGCAATGTAGTTATCAGGGATTTGTTTGTACATTGACTCAGGGGAATTATTTTTAAATAATATATGACTTATATCCAGATATTTTACTAATCTTTCCTCTGTTGGCTCATCCGCTAATTTTTAGTTATCTCTTAATTAGGTGATATAGATTACTTGCTATGATCTCCCATATACAGGACACAAAGAGATGAAGGATTCCTACACCCCTGCCTCTATGCAACATATATTAAGGAGCGGCAGTATGGAAGACATTATACAGCAGTGCAGAGCAGTGTAGCTATGAATCCATCACTAGAGTGACTTACTGGAAAGCAGCAGAAGCAGCATGGCTCTGTTTATATTTGCTAATCACTCTGCTCATCCTGTATTGATAACCCTAAAAAGGCAGCAGGGATATGAGCTAGCAGTTAGACTTCTTTTGACCAAGATCAATTTCTGCAAATTTTGAGAATGGTTGATCATTGACTGAATTGACATGGATGTAACATGGATGGTAAATTATGTGCTTACTGAAAACAAGCTAGGGGCGCTGGTAAGTACACACAGTGGGCCTGCAGCATGTGGTGAGAGGCACCATATATTTCGTACAGGAGGAATTGAAATGTAAATTGGATGACCACCACGCTGGTGCACTGAGGCCAGGAAATCAAGAGAGTAACGGTATATTTAGAAAGTGTTTATTAAATTAGATATACTCAAATTACAATAAAAATGTGGATTAAAATTTATGGACCTTTGTACCTAGGATGGAGGTAGATGTAGATTGCACAGATTTAGTTGTAGGGTATTGGGTGTCACCGATGGGTTGTGGTGATGATGATACCCAACTGGTATAATATCATCTCAAAATTCAATAGACAGTACTTCCTAACCCTGTACTATCTATTCCAGTTGGGTATCCTAGGTACAAAGGTCCACCACATAGACACCTATTTATTTAACCCATACTAACCACTAACAGGCCTTCTACTCTTCACAGGTTTCATAGGCTCTGGATCCCTTAAAAGCTGCTTAACCCTTCCGATTGGTCCTTTACACGTCAATGAATTGAATCAACCACAGCACAATGTACTTTATGCTTTTAAGCAATAATTTTAATCCACATTTTTATTCTAATTTGAGTATATATAATTTAATAAACAGTTTCTAAATATACCGTTACCCTCTTTATTTCCTGGCCTCAGTGGACCAGCGTGGTGGTCATCCAATTTACATTTAAATTATGTACTTAATACTGAAGTCTGAAGTCAATAGCATGACTAAAAGTCTCTTTGGCTGGTTTAATTCTGTTAAGTTCGTCTCCATTTATCTGTTGGATTCATGGGTCATAAATATATTGATACAAGTTCATATACAGTTAGGTCCATATATATTTGGAATTAAAAAATTGCAGAGGACGAACAGATGATATACATTTATATTTCTGTCTAATGTTAATCCAAAACATCCACATCAACAAATAGTATATCCCTGTTGACTAAATTGGATAGACCAATCGGAAAAACTTGAACGCAACCTATAATGGAACATCCGACAAGGAGGCCATATATAATAAATTTAAAAAATCTTTATTGAACAAAATAGGGTATGTGGTGACAAAGAAAAAAGAGCATACACTTAGATACAAAATGCCTTATGAAAGATTAATAATTTAGCACAGGAACACAGAGCAAAAAAATGACATGCAGCTTGAGTGCACTACCTATCAACATGGGTCAAACCTGCAGCAATGGCAGGATGTCAGTGTAAGTTAATATACACCTATGCTCAACTGGGGCACTAACTAAGGTATACAGACGTAAGAACAGCAGAGTATGGGCATGACATATTGTTCACTAGTTGTAATAAATATTAAACATTAGATGCATGTTCATGGCTGTAAAATCCTCATACCTGCAAATGATGATATACTCTTATAGTGCTGGCTCCTGGCTGAGTGTTTCTGCAGCACGTGTACTGCTCACCCCGACGCGCGTCCCCTGAGGAAGTACACGTGCTGCTACAGCCATGAACATGTATCTAATGTTTAATATTTATTACAACTAGTGGCCAATATGTCATGCCGATACTCTGCTGGTCATACGTCTGTATACCTTAGTTAGTGCCCCAGTTGAGCATAGGTGTATATTAACTTACACTGACATCCTGCCATTGCTGCAGGTTTGACCCATGTTGATAGGTAGTGAACTCAAGCTGCATGTCATTTTTTTGCTCTGTGTTCCTGTGCTAAATTATTAATGTTTCATAAGGCATTTTGTATCTAAGTATATGCTCTTTTTTCTTTGTCACCACAAACCCTATTTTGTTCAATAAAGGTTTTTCCATATATATTTGGACAGAGGCAACATTTTTCTAATTTTGGTTCTAGACATTACCACAATGAATTTTAAACACAACAATTCAGATGCAGTTGAAGTTCAGACTTTCAGCTTTCATTTGAGGGTAGCCACATTAAAATTGGATGAAGGGTTTAGGAGTTTCAGCTCCTTAACATGTGCCACCCTGTTTTTAAAGGGACCAAAAGTAATTGGACAATTGACTCCAAGGCTATTTCATGGACAGGTGTGGGCAATCCCTTCGCTATGTCATTCTCAATTAAGCAGATTAAAGGCCTGGAGTTGATTTGAGGTGTGGTGCTTGCATTTGGAAGGTTTTGGTGTGAAGTAAACATGCGGTCAAATGAGCTCTCCATGCAGGTGAAACGAGACATCCTTAAGCTGCAAAAACAGAAAAAACCCATCCGAGAAATTGCTACAATATTAGGAGTGGCAAAATCTACAGTTTGTTACATCCTGAGAAAGAAAGAAAGCACTGGTGAACTCATCAATGCAAAAAGACCTGGGCGCCCACAGAAGACAACAGTGGTGGATGATCGCAGAATAATCTCCATGGTGAAGAGAAACCCCTTCACAACAGCCAACCAATTGAACAACACTCTCCAGAAGGTAGGCGTATCAATATCCAAATCTACCATAAAGAGAAGACTGCATGAAAGTAAATACAGAGGGTTCACTGCACGGTGCAAACCACTCATAAGCATCAAGAATAAAAAGGCTAGACTGGACTTTGCTAAAAAACATCTAAAAAAGCCAGCACAGTTCTGGAAGAACATTCTTTGGACAGATGAAAACAAGATCAACCTCTACCAGAATGATGGAAAGAGAAAAGTATGGTGAAGGCGTGGTACAGCTCATGATCCAAAGCATACCACATCATCTGTAAAACATGGCGGAGGCAGTGTGATGGCTTGGGTATGCATGGCTGCCAGTGGCACTGGGTCACTAGTGTTTATTGATGATGTGACACAGGACAGAAGCAGCCGAATGAATTCTTATGTATTCAGAGCCATACTGTGTGCTCAGATCCAGCCAAATGCAGCCAAACTGATTGGTCGTTGTTTCATACTTCAGATGGACAATGACCCAAAACATAAAGCCAAAGCAACCCAGGAGTTTATTAAAGCAAAGAAGTGGAATATTCTTGAATGGCCAAGTCAGTCACCTGATCTCAACTCAATTGAGCATGCATTTCATTTGTTAAAGACTAAACTTCAGACAGAAAGGCCCACAAACAAACAGCAACTGAAAACCACTGCAGTGAATGCCTGGCAGAGCATCAAAAAGGAGGAAACACAATGTCTGGTGATGTCCATGAGTTCAAGACTTCAGGCAGTCATTGCCAACAAAGGGTTTTCAACCAAGTACTAGAAATGAACATTTTATTTACAATTATTTAATCTGTCCAATTACTTTTGGTGCCTTTAAAAACAGGGTGGCAAATGTTAAGGAGCTGAAACTTCTAAACCCTTCATCCAATTTTAATGTGGATACCCTCAAATGAAAGCTGAAAGTCTGAACTTCAACTGCATCTGAATTGTTTTGTTTATAATTCATTGTGGTAATGTCTAGAACCAAAATTAGAAAAATGTTGTCTCTGTCCAAATAAATATGGACCTAACTGTAATTATTAGTGATGAGGAAGCACTAAAATGCTCGGGTGCTTGTTGCTCGAGTCGAGCAAATTGGAATGCTCGAGTGCTCGACCCGAGCAACGAGACCAATGTAAGTCTATGGGAAACTCGAGCATTTTTCAGGCTGCTTCTCCCCTCGGAGGTCTGCAAAGGGCCTAAAAATTGCAAATTAGTAACAGTCTGAAATTACAAGGAAACAGCATGGGGAAGACCCCTGGAAGCATCTCAGACTCCCAGGTCACTGTAGTGAACAATGTTATCAGAGTATTAAGCCACTTTTACGGGCTCACAATAAAACATACAAAAGGGAAACCAAAATGGATTTTCCTGGGTAAAATGTTAAGGATAATCCTTTCCAGTGTAATGAATTGTACAAGTGCTTCTCAATAAATTAGAATATCATCAAAAAGAGAATTTATTTCACCCTGTTTGTTATGACTCTATATAACATATGAATTGCACTTTTTGTATTTAATAACTGAAATAAATTAACTTTTTGATGATATTCTAATTTAGTGAGATGCACTTGTATATAAGGCAAAATAAATAACCAAAAACAAAAATGCTCGCCCACACCTTGGGCTATGTTCATACATAGCGTTTTTGATGCGTTTTTGCACTTTTGCAGTGCTTTCAACGGTGGTAAATGTCATTTTAACATTTTACTACCTTATCTGGCCATGTGGGAAGTAATCAGGCACATCCTGTTTCATTTATGAGGGAGGGACTCTGAAAGTCACAAAGCCTCTTTTTTTAGTGCCATCAGGTGGCCCTTACTATTCTTAAAGGGCCAGCAATAGGCCCTCACTATTATTAGAGGGACATCAGCCGTCTATGCTTTGTTGTTTTTTTGCAGTTGTTGTTACTCTTATTAAAGAGTGGGTCTCCTATACTGTTATTGCATATTCAGTGACTGCAAGAGCTGCCAAAAATTTGGATACACCCCAATACCCCTTTGAAGAGACATAGAGGAGGCCCTCAGTAACAAACAAATGCCCTGTGCTGCTCACAAATCCTTCCCAACATATGCAAAGTTGAGTTCCAATGCGTGGGGACATCGCACACCAGTCGGTGAGCAGAAAGCTGCAAACGCTTCTGAAGCACAGCAAGGGCGGCGGAAGATGTAGCTGACTTTCTAAAATGGGCTCACATGCAGCATAATTTGACAAGCAGATTTGGCAGAACCGGGTAGGTTTTGAGAAACCACTGAACCTCTAGGTTGAGCACATTGGCCAGACATGGTACATGTATGAGCTCGCCTCGCTTAAAAGCCGCCACCAGGTTCCAGCCATTGTCACACACAACCATGCCTGGCTGTAGGCTCAGTGGTGACAGCCACAGATCTGCCTGCTCTTTCTGATTGACCCAGGGCCTGAAATCCTCAGCTTAGAGACGATGTGTTCCGTCCCAAGGTCCAACTTGGTCCCGGCTTCCACTATATTAACACAGCAAGATGTACCATCCCTGCCCACAAGCACTTGTCCACGTGTCCGTGGTTAGGTGGACCTTCCCAGTAACTGCATTGTTGAGGGCACGGCTAATGTTCTGGGACACGTGCTTGTGTAATGCGGGGACAACACAGCGGGAGAAATAGTGGCGGCTGGGGACTGAGTACCGAGGGATGGCTGCCTACATCAGGTTGCGGAACTCTTCCATTTCCACTAGCCTAAAAGGCAATATTTTGAGCGCAAACATTTGTGAAATGTGTGAGTTTAGCAGTATGGCCTGTAGGGCGTTAGCTGCGTATTTGCGCATGCTCGTGGTGGTCAGGCTGCTAGTTTTGTTACCCCTGATGATGCAGACGTGGCAGACAGTGCAAATGCCTTTTTTGGGGTTATCGGCAGAGTCTTTAAAAAATAACCAAACTCGGGAACACCTAACAGTTGTACTGGCAACTTCTGTCGTGTTGGTGTTCTGGGGAATGGTTGCTTGCCTTTTGTCTGTGGCCACCACACTGCTTGTTCCTGCCTGTTGTAGTGCTACACCTCCCTCCCCCTGTGTGCTGCTGTCCTCGCTCTGCATGTCACCTTGCCAGGTTGGGTCAATGACTTCATCGTCCACCACCTCATCTTCCACTTCCGCACCCTGGTCCTCCTCCTGACTTTCTGGCAATTGCATCTCATTATCATCCACCTCTTGCAACAGTAATTGCACTTGCCCACCATTACCTTCATGTGACCATGGCTGCTCAAATATTTGGGCATCGCCTCACGCGTTCTCCTTTTGACTCGCTTGAAGCTGGCCGGGCGAGAGGCCAAAATCTATAAATGGAAAAGTGAACAGCTCTTCTGAGTGTCCAAGTGTGGGATCAGTTGTCTCTGGGCACTCAGCATGGTGGGAGGAAGGAGGATCAGGGTGAGGAATATGCAGTCCAGACTCACGGCTACTGAGACTTGACCGTGTGGAAGACAGGGTGGTGGTGGTGGTGGCAAAGTGACTGGAAGCATTATCTGCTATCCAGCCAACAATCTTTTGACACTGCTGTGTGTCCAATAGTGGTGTTCTGCTGTCCTTTAGTAATTGGGACAGGAAGGTCGAGCAACAAGATGTAGGTGTTTGTTGTGGCACAATTTCAGCTTGCCCACGGCCTCGGACTCTGCATGAACCATCACCTTCACATCCACTTCCCCGTCCCTTGCCATGTGCCTAGCCCATTTTAATTGGACAATATTTTGACCGGTCCCTACCAATGGTTCGTTTTGTACAGCAGTTATATAGGATACGTCTGACGGACGCCCACGGTTTTAAATACCAGCCCTGTAGTTTACAATTATTGGCAGTGACCACATGTGAATAGCTTCACTGACACACTGCTGCCTATCTGTTAAAGGAGGTTATTATTTTGCATGATCCCTGCAAATGGCTGGATTTGTACCGCAGTTATATATGATTCGTCTGACTGACGCCCACGATTTTAAATACCGGCCTTGTATTTTACAATTATTTATAGTGACCATGTGTGAATAGTTTCATCGACACACTGCTGCCTAACTGTAAAAGGAGGATAATATTTTGACCAGTCTCTACAAATGGGTGGATTTGTACCGCAGTTATATGGGATACGTCTGACGGACGCAGACGGTTTTAAATTCCGGCCTTGAAGTTTCCTATTATTGGCAGTGACCACGTGTGAATAACTTCACCGATGCACTGCTGCCTAACTGGAAAAGGAGGATAATTTTTTGCACAATCCCTACAAATGGCTGGATTTGTACCGCAGTTATATGGGATACGTCTGATGGACACAGACGGTTTTAAATTCCGGCCTTATAGTTTCCTATTATTGGCAGTGAAGACTTTGGAATAGCTTCATCGACACACTGCTGCCTAACTGTAAAAGGAGGATATTATTTTAACCAGTCCCTACAAATGGCTGGATTTACACTGCAGTTATATGGGATACATCTGATGGACGCCCACGGTTTTAAATTCTGGCCTTGTAGTTTCCTATTATTGGCAGCGACCACGTGTGAATAGCTTCACTGATGCACTGCTGCCTAACTGTAAAAGGAGGATAATTTTTTGCACAATTCCTACAAATGGCTGGATTTGTACCGCAGTTATATAGGATACGTCTAACGGACACTCACTGTTTAAAATAATGGCCTTGTAGATTAAAATTATTGGCAGTGACCACGTGTGAATAGCTTCACCGACACACTGCTGCCTAACTGTAAATGGAGGATAATATTTTGACCGGTTCCTACAAATGGCTGGATTTATACTGCAGTTATATGGGATATGTCTGATTGACGCCGACAGTTTTAAATTCCGGCCTTGTAATTTCCTATTATTGGCAGTGAAGACGTTGGAATAGCTTCATTGACACACTGCTGTCTAACTGTAAAAGGAGGATAATATTTTGACCAGTCCCTACAAATGGCTGAATTTATACTGCTGTTATATGTGATATGTCTGATGGATGCTCACGGTTTTAAATTCCGGCCTTGTAGTTTCCTATTATTGGCAGCGACCACTTGTGAATAACTTCACCGATGCACTGCTGCCAAACTGTAAAAGGAGGATAATTTTTTGCACAATTCCTACAAATGGCTGGATTAGTACCGCAGTTATATGGGATACGACTGACGGACACAGACGGTTTTAAATTCCGGCCTTGTAGTTTACAATTATTGGCAGCAACAACGTGTGAATAGCTTCACCGAAACACTGCTGCCTAACTGTAAAAGAAGGATCATTTTTTGCATGGTCCCTACAAATTGCTGGATTTTTATTAGAGTAATATGGGATCATGACTGATGATGGAAAAGATCTGGCTGTATTCTGCAGTTCTATTACTTTTTTAGAAAATATTCAGAATTAAGAGCAAAAAAAGCCCTGATATCTAGTCCAATGGCTATTTGTAACAGGCAGCAGCAGACAGAACGTGCAATGGACACTATTGTGCTGTATAGTGCTCACAAATTTCTCTGCCTGCCTAACTCCTGCTATCACCACTGAATATATGCAGCTGGATTAGTCCTCAGAAGGACTGTTAGTTCAGATGGATATGTATCCTGGTGTGGAATATCTATACCTAACTATTACACTATCAATTCTGTCCCTCACATAGCTGCACCTACTTTGCCTGTCTCAAAGTTAGACTGTGAAGAGCATAGTGTCACCAAGTTGTATATAGATCTGATGACACTATGCGGCCAGTCAATCACTGTAATGCCACAACCAAGATGGCTACTGCATTACAGTGAGTGGCAGACAATTTCTGCACGTTCATTGGCTCTCAAAAGAACGTCAAACATGCAGGGCAGGGAACCGAACTCCCGCTCGAGCATCTCGGAAATGCTCGCTGACCACTGAGCATCTCGAGCAGGGAGATGCTTGGGCAAGTACTGAGCAGTGACGAGCACGCTCGCTGATCACTAATAATTTGTTCTGTTATATGCAAAGTATACACAATAAGCTAACATCTCTGCACAAGCAGGTCTTTTCTTCCATTCTAGACCCAAACAGTCTAGAAGGGAGTCATGATCTAAAACCTGGAGATCTGGTTATGGTAAAAAGACATGTCAGGAAATCCCTAGAGCCCAGATACAACGGTCCATACCAAGTCTTGCTGACCACAGCTACTTCTGTGAAGTTAGAAGGAAGAGCCAATTGGATTCACGCCAGTCACTGTAAAAATACATTACTCAAAAATGAGAATATATATCCTTTTATGTATCCTTTAGAAGTGGTATAATGAAACATTTAATTTTTCCTGAGAATTTAGAAGTAGATTTTCATAAGATTATACTAGTAGAAAGCACGTGATTACAATTTTCATATAAAGGATTTTAATCTAACTTTACAAGAAGCTTTGGAAGATGTAGTTTTGTTAAAGATGAGCTTGTGCATTTGTTTTCATCTATAGGTCACCTTACTAAAAACCACTGGTATGGTAATATTATAAGATTTAGCTCTTCAGGAAATTGGTCAATTACCTTTTCCAATAATTAGCAGTTCACATTGCTTGGTTTTTTGTCTTGTTTGCATTCTGTACAATTTAAGGGTGTGGCATCCCCTTTGTTGAGCTGATTAGTATATATGTAGCTTACCACGGGCCTAGGTGGTTGGAGTTGGGACCCGGTCCTATTTGTCTACCCTTTTATATGCATTACTTCAACTTTGATATACAGTAAGGTTTTTAATATAGACAGTATAGGTACCGTCCCAATTTAGGGTCACCTTGCCGCTGGTGGGACGGCTTGTATACTTTTTTTGATCAAAAATAGTTCACTAAGTACCCTATATTTATTATGCAACTTTGCTTTACATTTATATATATTGATGGTAGGGTATGAGAGATATATTTTTTGTCTTTTGTAGGTTTTGCTTCTTTTTGCTAGTGTGAACATGCTCCTATTTCTTGCATGTCTACCATCTTAGACCTCAGTTCACAATGCTTGGTTTTTTGTCTTGTTTGCATTCTGTGCAATTTAAGGGTGTGGCATCCCCTTTGTTGAGCTGATTAGTATATATGTAGCTTACCACGGGCCTAGGTGGTCTGGAGTTGGTACCCGGTCCTATTTGTCTACCCTTTTATATGCATTACTTCAACTTTGATATACAGTAAGGTTTTTAATATAGACAGTATAGGTACCGTCCCAATTTAGGGTCACCTTGCCGCTGGTGGGACGGCTTGTATACTTTTTTTGATCAAAAATAGTTCACTAAGTACCCTATATTTATTATGCAACTTTGCTTTACATTTATATATAATGATGGTAGGGTATGAGAGATATATTTTTTGTCTTTTGTAGGTTTTGCTTCTTTTTGCTAGTGTGAACATGCTCCTATTTCTTGCATGTCTACCATCTTAGACCTCAGTTCACATTGCTTGGTGAAAAGTTTATAAGTCTGGCAGGATGGATTAGCCCCTGAAGTACGGGCACAGAAACATTTTTGGCCTTCAAGAATCACAAAAGGAGGGAATTGTAGTAAATCAGGATCCGTTTTGTCTTCTCAGTCCCCTTTTTATGCTCTAAATCTATCAAGCAGCACTTTTACACAAAAACCTTCCCCCTACACATTCCAAGTCCCTGAGATTCTGGATTGAACCAGACACTTAGACACAACTATCTCTGAATCCCACAAAACAGTTTCTCGCTTGTTGGCACAAAGTTCTTTCTACCAGGGGTGTATATAAACCCCACCGGCATTTAATTAAAGTGGAATCTTATGGTGGTCACTATGTGTGTGTACTGTATTGATTCTCCGAGCTCATTCATCACATCAACTGAGCTCATTCATCGGCCTTGCACATCAACTCTGGTGGGCCCGTTGTGCCCACACCAGTTATCGTTATCCTTGGTATGTTCTTTTCTATTCCACAAAGATTTCTTATTATCAGTATTCTGTACTCTCTTCTCAGTAGAAGACACAGATGAGCATGATACAGAGCGGGCTAGTAAGTATGATCTATTATTAGCATTGGTTATTTTTCATCTATAGGCACAATTATTTTGACGTTCTGTCGCATTGATCTTTCTTTGTTTTACTTAGAATTATATCCTTCTCCCATTTCTGAAGTTCCATATCCAGGTCATTTTTAAATTTAGTTACCATCTCAGGAGGCAGTTATTTATTTATCACATCCTGGATTGAGTTCAATTCATTGTCCAATTCAATAACCATAATTTCATTTGACTTAACTAAAAATTCCATGAAATCTTTAGAGCATTAGGATGTAGTCTCCTCCCATTGCGTTATGAAGTCTTCCTCATTAATGGGAAAAGAGGGAAGAACCATCCATTTATATTTACTTAAGAGTCCCTTAAATGCCATTAGTACTAGACCACTTCTTGGGTTCTGTAATTCTTTATCATCATGACGGATAGGAAACTATCCCTCCTCCTTGAAATTGTTGTTTGCGATCTACTATGATCTCCCAACAAAGCTAAAACAACTTTTCAAAAAGTGGACGGAAAAGGTGTAAAAATAACAAAAGTAGCAAACTTCGAGTTGCGCAAAAAATTTTGTGACTATTCATAAAGCTTTACACCAGAATTCTGGAAGAAACTGTGTCATGAATCGGAGCCATAGTTTCAACAATTCTTCCTCAATTCGACATTGATAACCAATCCAATGCACAGGAATAAAGAGGACCTGTCAATTGTGTAACTGACAGCATCTGGGAGAGAGGGGGGAAGACTGCACACTACCAGAGAATACTCTGAACTGCAAGCAGATCAGAGATTTCTCATACTGCGCTCCAACAGCAACAAATGTGGATATCTCTATAAGAAAAAGAGTGACAGAATCAATGTAGCTCAGGGATTGTTGCAAGGTATTTAAATCAATTTTTGAGTAAGTGACAGGTCTGTTTTAACTAGTTCAGTGCTGGCCATTTTACACTGTTCCTGACCAGTGTTTCATAGTTAATGCTCTTTTAACTTTTCTAAAGAATTTTCTCATTCGGATATTCAATTAATTTTTGCCTTTTTTTTCTGCACTTTATTTTTATATCTTATTTAAATCTAAACATAAATATTGTCTCCGAAATCAATACAGCGAGAGAAAAAATTGCATGCCATATGGAGCAACAGTATGGCATCTGATTTTTACGGATACATTATAAATCAGTGGCATAGGAAACTAAATGATCCTGTAAAAGATTAAAAGCTGCTGAGCAAGAAAACGGATTGTACATGGACAGCACAAGGATTACAAGTGAGAAAAAAAATGTATACGCTCGCGTGAGCGAACCCTAAAATTGTCATGTATCTGAGTCGAGCATACAGCTACAGAGTGTAGGCCTAAGATGTACATGATTTGGCAGTAAAGACATACATTCATAAAATAACTTGTAAGAAAGTGTACATTTATCTTAGGAATCACTTACTAAAAGTGAACAGACAAGATTTTTGATGTTTAGATTAGAAGGGATGAGAAGTAAATATTTCTTTAATATTGAGGTTGTATAGTATACAGAGGCGCACTGTCCAGATGATGATATTGGTGCCGACAATCTACTTGTTGGAAGCAAATGTAAGAGAAGTACAAGGCACTGCTGAGATTTGAACTCAGGATCTCCTGTTTACTAGACAGGCGCTTTAACCAACTAAGCCACAGCACCAGACACATATATCTTTATGAATAATAGCTTAACAGGAGATCGTGAGTTCTAGTCCCGATAGTGCCTTGTCTTTAGTTTGAGGTGACTATGATGACAGAATTTAACCCCTTCTCATTATCACAATTTTCCAGTTTTGCGCTTTTCTTTTCTCATCTCTTTCTTCCAAGAGCCATAATTTTGAATTTTTCTTTTGATAGAGCCATATGTGGTCTTAGATTGCATGGCGAGTTGCACTTTTCAATGACAACATTGATTTTTATCATGCTGTACTGGAAAGTAAGAAAAAGTAAGAAAGTAAGAAAAAGAAAAAGTGAGGCACAATTGTGAAAAAGTGCATCTACCCCAATATCTTCCATAACGGGATAGATACAATGTTTTGATTGCCTCTTATTGCATTTTTTTAGGTGGTGCGGAGGCCAAAAAAAATAGCAATTCTGTCTTTTATTTTTTTTTCTCCTTACGCCTTTTACTCATCTTTGTTAATTAGTTTTATATTTGGATAGACTGGTCTTTTATGGATGTGGCATTACCAAATATGTGCAATTTCATAGGGGAAAAGGTGGTGATTTCAGCTTTTTATTTTCATCAAATTTTTACAAATTCTTTTATTTACTTTTTTACTGTATTTAGTAGTTTTTCTAGGGGACTTTTATTTGTAATTGTCGCATTGCTTCCACTATAATAATATTTTTTTATTTATATAGCACAGACCAGACATATTCCGCAGCATTTTACAATTAAGCGGGGACATGTACAGACATTACAGAGTAACACATAGTTCACCAGTTACAGGAGGATTGAGGGTTTTGCTCCCAACCTAGAATCTTTAAGAAAATTAGTGGGGGGGGGTCACAATTGATAGAACGTGCTTGTAGGGCATGGTCCAGTCATTATTAATTTTTCTAGTTTTTCTACTTAAGTTGTAACACTATAATCTCCCACTACTTATTTAGCATACACATCAACTATATTTCTAATTGCTAATGTTACGTGTGTTTTGCCGTGAAAATAAAAACATTTGCTTAAACTCGTGTAAAATTCAAATCTCACAAGAAATCTTAAAAGAGTCAAAAATATCCAATTTTCCTTACTTCTGAGTATTGCTAGTTTTGAATTACTGAGATTTGTGAATAAAAAATAAACAAATATAAAGTTAAATATATTTAACTATATAATAAACAAATATAAATCTACTTTTATAAATATATATATATCGCAAGCAAAAGTGTGGAGTATCTCAGAGACATTCTTAAACATATTTACTTATGCATTTTCTTCTTGTATTTTCACTACTTTTTATTAGTTCTGCATTAACACTTTGTGAATCCACACTCCTTGTCAAAATTTCACAGTTTATATTTTTTTCCATATCGATTGATATATTCACATATATTCATAGTTTTATTATATTTATCACATTAATTTAGATTGATTTTTGTTCTCGCATTCACTCATATGATTTTTAGTTTAGGTACACACTGTTATGATCTACAACATGAACTAAGGAAAGATAGGGGAAGGCTGTCCCTACAGTAAGACTAAGCTGAATCCCTACGATGTAGCGGGCTGCCTGTTCCTAGCGAACAGACCCGCCTTAGTCCTCGGCTAGTCTGAACGGAGACCTATAGCATAAGGGAAGGGGTCCCTAAAAGAACTAAGGACTGGGACAAAAAAATGGGACACCTCCTAAACAGAGAAGTAGTTGCAGAACACAAAAATGCAAACAGACAAAAAGGCACTAAAGGTCCCAGAAGGACCAAGCAAACTGACAGAGATAGGCACAGAAGCACCTGGCTAGAGAAGCAGAAAAAAACTGAAGTCCAGCACAGCCAAAAGGGCGGAGCTGGAATATAAAGGCAAATGGTCACATGACCGCAAAACACAAGAAGGAAAAAAAAAAAACAGGAGGGTTCTAATACACACAGTGTTACACTTTTCACACTACTTTCACTATTTATAACTGGTCAAATGTGCCCATAAAGAGTCTTCTCTGCAGATATGATGCCATCCCCAGATGAAGGCATTGTGCCAAAACGCGCATCGGGGTTTGGTACCACATCCTGTAAGTGGTAATTTCTACTCTGTTATGCTGATTTTCATCTCATCTGCACTTTCTTAATCATTTACTTGGCTGTATCCTCTATTTTGGACTTTGTCTGTCATTCAATGTATTAAAAGCAGTAGGATTGTTACCATATAAATCTTTACACACTTATATCCTGTCAATACGTTTTGTTTTTTGCTCTGATAAGACATGGTTTCATATTCTATTTAAATAATCTGCCAACCTAATGGTATTATATTTTTATTGTGCATATGACAAGATATTGAATTTTGCTTTTTACTTCCCTTGTTTGGAATTATTTTTACTAAGTGAGTTTTTATTTATCTCCAGCTTTGTCTGTTTGTTTGGTGTGTTGCCACCTGCTGGTTCTCCATTTTTTAACCATTTTTATTTGATATTTTATTTATAACTGTAAATGACATTACTATTAGACCTCATCTTGATTTTCTATTCCTTTGCCATATCGATGAGGAGGAAAGTATCCTTTTACCCTCTAGTGTCAAAATGTCATCAGATTAGGTGACCAATGGAGTTATCACATATTCGGGGCTCACTTTATGCTCATTCTCCTGTTTAATCATCCAAATTCTTTTGGTCAACTAATGGGACAACATCTTGATAGAGAAAAGAGTAACAATAGTTTCCTTTGAGTAAAGAAGGCAAAGTCAAAGGATGAATGAATTTCAAGGACACAAAAGGAGAGAGTAAGAAAGTGATTGAACCTTTTGTACTTTTTCTTAATCTTCTATCAAAAGCATATATTTTTTAATCACTTTAGTCATGATGCAATTTTTCACACGCCTCGAACAAGTGAAAAATTTTGGAAACACATCAGGTAGCCGTGGCCGAGAGTTCTAAAGAACTGAATTACCAACTGCTGCCAACTGATTTATTTATTTTTTTTGTTGGGGAGGGGGAAATATACTTGATGATGATGCTAAATATATCACAAGAGATGACATTGAAAAACTGTACAATAAAAAAATAAATAAAAATAAAACAGCCCCAAAAATATCTGCAGGCAGCAATGGGTTTCAAACTCACGCCCCCAAATAGACTGGAGGGAAAAAATTCAACATGGCCGATTCCCACCTTCAGTATTTGGTCAGCATTTCTCACTGTTAATAACGCCAGGGTTGTGGGTTTGATCTCTGTTTGAGGCAGATTGTTATTGTTATTTTATTTTTACTACCCTAAATAAGGTGTAGTAGTAATAATAATAATAATAATAATAATAATAATAACAATAATTTTATTTACCCAGTGCCATCAAATTTTGCAGCACTTTATAATTACATTTAATTTACATGTAATAGAGTCAATACAAAGTAACATATGGTTCAACAGTTACAGGAGTGAGGGCCCTGCTCGTAAGCTTACAATCTATTAGGAAATAGGGGGACACAATACGTAGAATGTGCTTGTTATAGGAAGAAAAAACTACAAAAAAATTATAGATACACATGCAGGTAGTATAAAATAATTACTATAAATTCAAGGAAAAATCCCTACTACCACCAGATGTGCACATGGAATGAGGAATTAAGACTCCTCGGGAAATTTACATAAATTGCTTACAAAGAAAAAAAGGCCAAAATAAAGAGTCCAAGATGAGTGTACAATATATTAATTTTGTTTTGTAAAGGTTTACATATGATGGGGTGGGAAAGAAACACCTGAAAAAAGTGGACACAATTCCAGATAGCAATCACAGAAAATCACCATAAAAATCACCATAAAACTGTATATATATATATATATATATATATATATATATATATATATAAATCCAGAAAAGTGCATTAGTGCATAGAAATAAAAAATATATATAGCAAAATAGTAGGTGAATAATTATTATACTAAAGAAAACCCAAAGTTAGTAAAGTGCTTGTGCATGGGTCCCTGTATAGGATATGCAAAATATAATAGCCACAGGGTTTGTCAGGACAATGTCACATGTCACATAGAACTATAGTGAGACTGTATCAATCTATGGCATTGTGGCATAATGTGATCTAAATTAGATTGTCCACCCTGACAAGGTGGGTGGAGGGTAGGGTGGTAGACTGAAATGAGGGAGGAAATATAGGGTGGTGATGAACTGTGGAGTGCTTTTTCGGTGAGAGAGATAAGTTTTAATTGTACTCTCTAATGGATGGGCAACCAGTGAAATGGCTGGCAAAAGATGGAGTCATCAGTGTAGTGGCTGAGCAGAAATAAAACCCTGGCTGTTGCATTCAGGCTGGGATTGGAGAGGAGAAAGTTTTGTTAGATGGAAACCGATCAGTATAGAGTTGCAGAATCCAGACGAAAGTTAATAAGAGCAACAGTAAGGCCATGTTCACTTGGTCAGTATTTCACATCAATATTCGTAAGCCAAAATCAGGAGTGGAACAATCAGAGGAGAGTGTAATAGAACCACATCACCACTTCTACATTTTTATCCACTCCTGGTTTTGGCTTACAAATACTGATGTGAAATACTGACCAAATACTGAATGTGTGAACGTGGCCTAAGAGTTCTTTTAGCTTCGAAGGTGAGAAAATTCTTGATTGGGTTGGATTCTAGAAATGATTTTAAGATGCAGGTAACATGAGTAAATGAGCGTTTGGTTATAGGGCACTTCCACCGATCAGAGACAGAACTAAGTGATGTACGGGGAGGAACACAATAGCCCCATACTTTACTTAGTGGCCACTGCACAGTATTACACTTTATCTCCCACAGTGGTTGTCCCATGCTCATTTCTTGGCAAATTCACATCGGCCAATAAAGTCTGTATTTGAAGAATGATCATTAATATGATGGTTGTGTCTACAGGAGCTTGCGATTACATACAGCTGGACTGTCACTCATGGCTTTTTAACTCATTATTTTATGCAGTTTATGAATGTGTAATAAAAACGCTACAAAAATCCTGAAATAATTGAAATGATGCAGATTTGAAGAAAAAAATGCTTAAATGGTTCAGATCTGCAAAAAATAAGCAACAAATGAATGAAATGTAGAAAATCTCATTTACTTTGCTGGTACTGAAGAATGCTGTGTTTTTTTCCACTAGAAAAATGCAGCAAAAAGAACAAGTCCTAAGTATGAAAACTGCACATGAGTGGTCATGTGACCATACAGAGCTGAGTCTTGACAGTGAGTATATTACATGCTGTTAGGATTTGCCATGCTACAGTGCTGAATTCCATAACTACTGAACATATATACGGAAATAATACTCATTTACTTGTCAGATGCAACAACAGTTTGCTGTTGTAGTCATAGGTAGTGTGGCTGAGCGGTCCAAGGTGCTGAATTAAGGCCCCAGTCTCTTCAGAGGTGTGGGTTTGAATCCCACCACTGCCAACAAGCTTTGATTCTGGCCTGTTTTGTTTGTTTTTTACTTTCTTTTCTTAATGTACAGTTTTTCAATACGGTCTTCTGTGATTTACTTACCATCGTCATCAATAATTTCTAATTGGTAATTTTATGTGTATTTTCCCTCCAGTCTTTTTTCCGCTCATAAAATCTAAAAATTATTTCTATGAAAATGATAAGAAATATGAGGGTCAGTCAATAAGTAATGCCTCCTATTTTTTTCTCCTTTTAATTGGCAAGAAATTCAAATGCAATTACATGGGTTGAAAACCACAACATTAACGATTAATTTGTCACTTTTCAATATAATCTCCATCCATCTCCACAGTCTTGGTCCACCGTTTAACAAGGGTATGTATTCCAACATGATAAAAATCATTGTCTTGCTTCCTAAGCTATTGATGCATGGTCTTTTTCACGGCCTCCTCATCCTCAAAGTGAATCCCACGATGAGCTTCTTTTAGTGGCCCGAACAGATGGAAGGTCACCACGAATGATGTCATCGACTCACTGAATGTTGCTTAGAGTCACTGCGGTTACTGGCCTGCCACTCCGCGTTTTGTCAGCCAACAGTGATGGCCCTTCAGCTGTGTTACAGCAACGAACCCATCGTCTAACAGTACTGACATTCACTGTTGCATCACCATACAAATTTTTCAGTGTCTCATGAATTCGAATGGGCGTTTCACCTTCTGCATGCAAGAATTCAGTCACAGAAGGTTGTCTAATACGAACATCGATGTCAGCCATTATGCAAATGGATACAGTCCTGCCACCTGTTGGTGCAGGAAGTTGCCATTGCTGTGGATTGGAGAAGAAGGTTTGAGGAATTGTGACAAATTCGAATATTTAACATAACTACCTTATTTAAGGAGAAAAAAAATAGAAGGCATTACTTATTGACTACCCTCGTATATGATCTATTTATTTAATTTGCATTTAATGACCAAAAAGGACTGCTAAAAAACATTTTAAATTGCTTTCCCTTTTCCGTTAAAAGTATTTTTATATATTGGACATACCTTTTTCAACATGGGCAGGACAAGAAACAGCAATTTAGACAGGTAGTAATTCCTTTTTTGCTGACTTCCTCTTCAACTGGGAGTAACAGGGGGATTTTTGCCTCCTGCCTGAATGGCATAGATGACTTGGTCTCCTAGGATCCAATAGCTGCTGTTCCTTTCTGTCTCCCGGTAATCACATGAGCGCTGGGTCTGGAGAGGTGAGCACTGTCAGTGTTTCCTATTCTTTTACACATGAGCTGGTTCAGTGCTGTGCATATAGTAATTGAGATAAATAAGGTAAAAAAAACATGGTTATCTTTTCTGTGAAGAGTCTCGCTGTGTCTGACAGTTGACTCCCTATCCTCACAGCTGCATAATCTCGAGTTATCTGCTTACACTGCAGTGACATTTTAGAATGTTATTATAGAGAAAAAATTGGATGCTTATACTCAATTACTAGTTCAGAATAATTTAAGGCTTTGCTCTCCCTGGGGTTGTGGGTCCCTTCCACGGCTGCAAGCACTTTTTTCTATTTTCTTTGTCTGCTTCAGTAATCCTAAGGCTGTGTGCCCACGATGCGTTTTTTAAGTGTTTCTGCAGAAATGCTTAAAAAATGCATGGTAGAAGGCCTGCCATGTTCCCCAATGATAATCCGCATGTGCTGTGCACATGCTGCGGAAATTTCCGCTGCGGGTTATCATTGCGGAAAAAAACGCAGCACTACCAATTATTTTGCGGAAGCGCTGCACTTTCGCCGCCATTGACTTGCATTGGAACGCTTGGATTCCGCATCACTGCATCTGTACATGCGGAATCCAGGAGTTTCAATGTGAAGATGGCACCTGGGTTTGAAGGAGAGGAGACTCTCCTCCGGACCCGGGTACCATAGAGCCTGTAAAAAAAAGAATAAAATAAAAAATAAATATTATATTTACCTTCTGATGGCCCCCGGTCTCCTTGTCTTCGCTTGCAGCAGATCACGGTGGACTGAAGGACCTGCGCTGATGTCATTGTCATGTGACGGGTCACGCGATGCTGACTTCGGCAGGTCCTTCAGTGTACCGCGAGTTGCCGGCAAGCCGAGACACATCGAATCAAGACACCGGGGGCCATCAGAAGGTAAGTATAGGTTTATTTTTTTATTTTTTAACATTCTTTGGTCACACTATATAAATCCATGCCATTTGCATGGATTTATGTAGTGTGACCAAGTTGTCAAGCACTTTCCATGTGATGCTAAAATTGCTTGGAAAGAGCATGACAACAAGCATTCGGAAATCCATGTGAAGAACGCTTCACATCCGCTTGTCCCTGGCAGGGCAAACGCATGTACCATCCGCATGTACAATCCGCATGTACAATCCGCATGTACAATCCACATGTGTTTTTTCTGCCAGGGAGATGCAGAAACGCTCAGGAAAAAATCCGGAGCATTTCTGCATCGTGGGCACATAGCCTAATACGGTGTGTGTCTTCACCTAGTGTCCTGAAATGCAGTATAGCCAAAACATCATACAACTGAGTCAGGCATATATCTCCGGAGTGTATGTTTTCGACAGTCGCCACAAATGCAGTCTGCACCAGGCCTAAGATATCTCTGTAGTAAAGGCATACATTCCTAAAATCACTTGTGATAACTTGTACTTATCTTAGAATTCAGTTAGTAGAAGGGAATAGACAAGCTTTTTTATTGATGTTCATATTAGAAAATATGAGAAGAGAATGTTTCTTGAAAATTGAATTTGAATAGAATACAGAAGCAAAGAGGAAGACCATGGCTTCATACTACCACGATACCAGTGGAGAAGATCCTGGTGAACCTATCTAGACTTGCACAAGATTGATCTTCCTACAAAGTGTTCATCCATCAAGTCGCCATGGCTCAAGATTGATCCAAAAGCCATTAAAAATCTAAAATAAACAGAGGCCAACTATCTAGATGAGAATAATTTATTTGTTTGAAGCCATATGGCATGTAAGAAAAGGAAAAGGCACTGCTGAGATTCGAACTCAGGATCTCCTGTTTACTAGACAGGCGCTTTAACCAACTAAGCCACAGCGCCGGACATGTATATCTCTGTAATATAATAACATAACAGGAGATTGTGAGTTCAATTCCCAGTAGCGTTTTGTCTTTAGTTTGGGGTGGCTATGATGACAGTATTAAACGCTTTCTCGTTATGGCAATTTTCCATTTTTGCACTTTTCTTTTCTCCTCCTCTTCTTTCAAGAGCCATAACTTTTTAATTTTTCTGCTGATATAGTCATATGAGGTCTTAGTTTGCACGGCGAATTGTTCTTTTGAATTACATCATTCATTTTATTTTTGCAGTACTGGAGAGAAAGAAAAAAAATTGGCTTTGCTATCGTCGTATCGCTTGTATTACAATATTATTTTTTTTCATATAGCACCGACATATGTCACAGCATTTTACAATTAGGCGGGACATGTACAGATAATAAAGACATTACTTTAATAACTCATATTTCAAAAGTTACAGGAGGAGTGAAAGCCCTGCTCACAATCTACAATCTATAAGTAAATAGGGAGACTAAATAGGTAAATAGCACTTGATATGTATGGAAAGGCAGTCATTACGATCAATAAGGGTTGCCCACTAAGGCTGAATTTAAGTATCAGTCTCTTTGGTTTTTACCACTGCCAAGTGTATATTTTTCTATTCACAGTTTTTTTACTTTAGTTATATCTCTATTTGTCTCCCATAACTTATTTAGCAGACTTATTAAGCATATTCCTAATTGCTAATATTATGCATTTTGCCATAAAAATAAAGATATTGGCTGAAACTCTTGTTTTTCGAATTTCACCAAAAATCTTAAAAGGTGCAAAATCATCCAATTTTCCCTACTCCTGTTCACATTTTTTTTAAGCCACCCTAAAATCCTACATGAAAACATATTATAATGTAAGCCAAAAAGACAAAAAAAAGAAAAGTCCCACCAAGATTTAAACTCAGATTGCCAGATTGAACATTTAGAGTGCTAACCATTACTCCATGGAACTAACTTAGGAGCTGATCAGAAATTATAATCTTTCTGAAATGTGCAGGAACCTTAACCACCTGTTGTAATGCATGTAGATGTGAAACCACTGATCCAAGGGCCAGTCTTACCCAGTGGGGGCATAGCTAAGTGGCTGCCGAGTGTTCACTAGATGGTGAGAAAAGGCTTGGCCACCGATAGACACCAGGTATTTCTCCAGGGCAGTCCCAGGATCGCAGCAGCTGCCCTGAGGGTCAGAGACACATGTACAAGATACAGGAAGACAGAGGCAAAGATTTAGTCAGACAATTTGGGGTCAGGGCAGGAAGCCTAGGTTCAGTGTACAAAGCTGATGTCAGGAGAGGAGAGGTCAACGTAAACAGTAAACAAGCCGGGTCAAAAGCAGGAGAGACAGAACAAACATGTACCCACAGAATCCAGAGACAGGTAACTGGGAACTATGGAATGGGCAAGAAGTGGTGGGAGGAGCTGCCTAATAAACCTAAGGACTGACTTGGGATGTCAAAACCTGTGGGACTCAGCAGGGTTAAATTCCTGTAGGATATTCCTCCTTATAGCCAGGTGGGGATTGTCAAAGAGCTGAGCTGACAGTGAGCACAAGACTGCTTAGGAAGACGATCTGACACTGGGAAAGAACAGTGAATGCAGTGAGTAGGATAGCACTGAGAAGGTGTGCGATACGTCAGCGTGACAGTACTCCCGCTGATGCCCCTCCTTTTTTAGGCAGGACTACTGAGAAAACCTCTCAGGAATTGTAAGGGTGCAGACGTTTTCAGCAAGCTTGTTCCTGGAAGACTTATTAATACTAGGGCACTATGGACAGGTGGTTACAAAATCATAAATATCCTTGGCCAGCTTGGATTCAGAACAGAATTCTCCTCCTCCTAGTTAAAGCAAAGGTCGTATCCAGAAGGACGTCTTTTACAAGAACAGGAGCCACTTCAACAATCTTATTCGGGTTAAAGATGTGCTGAGGATCGAGATAAGACCCGAGTTTCATGCATGGAAGGCAGGTCCAAAGGCATGAAAGATGGGTGCTTTGGCAAGACCTTGCCATTCAGTTGGTACACTACAACGATCCCCATTGAAACACCTGTCCTGAGGTCAGTCAACAACTGGCGTGTGTAGATAAACCTACGGAAGACCCAGAAGAACAGGGTTTAAAGAGCTGGGTAGCACATAAAAAGAAATTCTTTCAGAGTGCTGTTCTAATTTGTGGGGTGACAGGTAACATGGCATGATGAATAGGCTCTGCACAGGGTTTGTCCGTCAATTGAGGAAACAACCAGGGGACGAAATAGCTGTTGCGTAGGAAACTGAATCTGATGATCCATGGTGGTATAGATGAGATTGGCAATAGATCCGGAGTCTAAATGGGCTGCCAAGGAGAGAGACCTATCTCCCCAAAACAAGGTGACTTGGGTCAAAAGTTTTGGAGAGTTAACTTTTCCATCCATTCTCTCTTCGACTATCCCAAGGTGCTCTAGGCTTCCTGACTTCAATGGGCACTGATGAACAGAATGTCCCTCGCTTCCATAATACATGCACACATTGTCACGATACCTTCACTGTCGCTCTTGTACAGAGAGTTTGGCTCCCTCTACCTGCATTGACTCTACGGCAGGAGGTGGAGATTGTGGCAGCAAATGGTAATGAAAAGTTATAAATAACCTGGGAGATTCTCCGAAAAGAGAAGATACTTGCGCCTATTCCAGAGCTTGCAGAGAGGATGGTAGATCTCTGCCTGCCAACTCATCCTTGATACGACCAGACAGACCCTTCCAGAAGGTTGCCACCAGGGCTTCTTCATTTCAGACCAGCTAAACAGCCAGGGTACGGAATCATAAGGCAAACCGAGCCATGGTATCCGTGCACTGCTTTTGAGTCATCAGGGATGAGGCGGAGGACGAGGTATGACCAGGTTCCTCGAATACATCTCCAAGAATATCCTAACATTGCGAATCTAGGGACCACCATGCTCTCCATACTCCTTGGAGTTTGCCCAAGCCAGGGCTTGTCAAGTTAGCAGAGAGACCATGAATGCAATCTTGGTCTGGTCCAAAGGAAAAAGATGAGCATGGAGAGTGAAGTGGTTCTGGCACTGGTTTATGAAGCTGTGGCTCTCCTTGGAATCTCCATCATAGTGGGACATAAGTGGTAGCTGAAGCTTAGCTGCACCAAAAGACAATGGAACTCCAGGCAGCTCCACTGAAGACGATGTCAGTGCTGAGGAACGTGGACCTGTCGCAGTAAAAGCACAGGACAGGGTGGACACAGAAGAGGACAAATCCTGCAGCTGAGTCACATTAATTGTCTGCATCAGCTGGTCTTGATGCTTCCATTGAGAACGTATCTCCTCGTACAAGACTTGTACTAGATACTTGGGGTCACTGGGTCTCGACTTGTCAGGGGGGTAAATGACTGAATCATAATATGATGCTGGTGGGGGTGGAGCCACTGCACCACCGGCCAGGCTTACCCTGGAGGGGAGTGACTAAGTTGCTACTAGGTCTTCACTAGAGCCCCTTGATGGTGAGGAAAGGCTGGGCCGCTGGTAGACATCAGGTACTACTCCAGGGCAGCCTCTGGTTGCCGCAGTTGACTGGAGGGTCAGAGACATGGGTTAGAGATACAGGAACTAGACTGGCTTAAAATAAATCGTGTGAAAAATGACCATTCATACTGACATGTGCATTTACATTCCACATGTAATTTCCTTTTATTAATAACTGTAAATGTCATTAATATTAGGCTGGCTTCACACAAGAATATGTTCTCTCATGCTAGAGAATCGGGCCGATTATGCAAATGACACTCCACTCAAACTCCGTCAGAGTTTGATCCAAGTGTCAGTACACTGTCGGAATAAGTCGGAACCCAGAACACAAATTTGAAATGCCGAAAAAATTCACTCAACACTAGTGCTCTGATTCTCTCGCTTGAGAGAATTGCAGCACAAGTGCGGAGGAGGCAGAGAAAGTAATTTCTCCATCTCCTTCATTGCAGAATAGGGTAAGAAAGGGATTGTAACTTTGTCATTTTTCTTAACCATTAGTGACCAGGCCAAATTTTTCAAATCTGACATGTGTCACTTTATGTGGTAATAACTCTGGAATGTTTCAACATATTCCAGTGATTTTTACATAGTTTTTTTCATGACACATTATATTTTATGATAATGGTAAATTTAGGTTGATATGTTTTGCATTTACTTATAAAAATATCACAAATTTGACAAAAAATGTTTTAGCAATTTTCAAACTTTGAATGACTATCCCTTTAATCGGATAGTCACACCACACAAAATAATTAATAGACAACATTTCCCTCATGTCTGCCTTACAGCAGCACCATCCGTAAAATGTTATGTTATTTTGTTATAATGTTAGAAACTTTAAAATTGTAGCAGTAATTTTTTATTTTTTCAAGGAAATTTACAAAACTTATTTTATTTTTTAAGGACCTATTCAGTTTTGAAGTGACTTTGGGGGACCCATATATTGGAAAATCCTCAAAAGTGTTAACATGTTAAAAACTGCACCTCTCAACATATTCAAAATTGCTGATAGGTTGTTTATTAACCCTTCAGGTGCTTTTCAGGAATTAATTCAATGTGGCATGACAGGAATGAAAAATTTTATATTTACCACCTAAATGTTGCTAACTTCTGAACAGGTCACTAAATCTGTAAGACACTAAGGTTGTTATTTGGCCATGAATTGCCAGGGGAACAACCAGGACCACATAATTATGATCTCAATCTCAGGGTATCAATGAGGTTAAAGTGTGAGCCCCCACACTCTGTTACCATCTACAGTACAGACCAAGAGTTTGGACACACCTTCTCATTTAAAGATTTTTCTGTATTTTCATGACTATGAAAATTGAACATTCACACTGAAGGCATCAAAACTATGAATAAACACATGTGGAATTATATACTTAACAAAAAAGTGTGAAAAAACTGAAAATATGTCATGTTCTAGGTTCTTCAAAGTAGCCACCTTTTGCTTTGATGACTGCTTTGCACACTCTTGGCATTCTCTTGATGAGCTTCAAGAGGTAGTCACCGGAAATGATCTTCCAACAATCTTGAAGGAGTTCCCAGAGATGCTTAGCATTTGTTGGCCCTTTAGCCTTCACTCTGCGGTCCCGCTCACCCCAAACCATCTCGATTGGGTTCAGGTCAGGTGACTGTGGAGGCCAGGTCATCTGGCATAGCACCCTATTACTCTCCTTCTTGGTCAAATAGCCCTTACACAGGCTGGAGGTGTGTTTGGGGTCATTTGGTGTGCTGAAAAATAAATGATGGTCCAACTTAACGCAAACCGGATGGAATAGCATTCTGCTGCAAGATGCTGTGGTAGCCATGCTTGTTTAGTATGCCTTCAATTTTGAATAAATCCCCAACAGTGTCACCAGCAAAGCATCCCACACCATCACACCTCCTCCTCCATGCTTCACAGTGGGAACCAGGCATGTAGAGTCCATCCGTTCACCTTTTCTGTTTCGCACAAAGACACGGTGGTTGGAACCAAAGATCTCAAATTTGGACTCATCAGACCAAAGCACAGATTTCCACTGGTCTAATGTCCATTCCTTGTTTTCTTTAGCCCAAACAAGTCTCTTCTGCTTGTTTCCTCTCCTTAGCAGTGGTTTCCTAGCAGCTATTATACCTTGAAGGCCTGCTGCACCATGTCTCCTCTTAACAGTTGTTGTAGAGTTGTGTCTGCTGCTAGAACTCTGTGTGGCAATGACCTGGTCTCTAATCTGAGCTGCTGTTAACCTGCAATTTCTGAGGCTGGAGACTCGGATAAACTTATCCTCAGAAGCAGAGGTGACTCTTGGTCTTCCTTTCCTGGGGCGGTCCTCATGTGAGCCAGTTTCTTTGAAGCGCTTGATGGTTTTTGCAACTGCACTTGGGACACTTTCAAAGTTTTCCCAATTTTTCTGACTGACTGACCTTCATTTCTTAAAGTAATGATGGCCACTTGTTTTCCTTTACTTAGCTGCTTTTTTCTTGCCATAATACAAATTCTAACAGTCTATTCAGTAGAACTATCAGCTGTGTATCCACCTGACTTCTGCACAACACAACTGATGGTCCCAACCCCATTTATAAGGCAAGAAATCCCACTTATTAAACCTGACAGGGCACACCTGTGAAGTGAATACCATTTCCGGTGACTACCTCTTGAAGCTCATCAAGAGAATGCCAAGAGTGTGCAAAGCAGTCATCAAAGCAAAAGGTGGCTACTTTGAAGAACCTAGAATATAATACATATTTTCAGTTGTTTCACACTTTTTTGTTAAGTATATAATTCCACATGTGTTAATTCATAGTTTTGATGCCTTCAGTGTGAATGTACAATTTTCATAGTCATGAAAATACAGAAAAATCTTTAAATGAGAAGGAGTGTCCAAACTTTTGGTCTGTGCTGTAGATGCCATAGTCACTATGGACAGCAGCATCTAAGTGGTTAAACAGCCATGGTCGATGCCAACACCGATTGTGACTGATGAGCCAGGGTGTCGGATACTGTGTACAACGGACAGATGCCTGTCAGAGGTTGCTATTCACATATATCTCAGGTGAGTTTTAAGTTGTGTTGGTGGTCACTAAGAGGTTGATTATCTAATAGGCACATGTATTTTTCATTCCCTATAGTCAACGCTGACTACTTCATTTAGTGAAATATTATGGACACATATCTGGTAGAGTGGCTGAGCATTTTAAGATGGTGGATTACGAGATGCTGCCATCTGATTTTTAATACACTGTACAGTTTTTCAATATGGTCTCTGCTCAAAGGCGGAGCTAGGAGTTCAGCAACCAAACTGTATAATGGGCCCCACATTATCCCCCAAACTGTATAATGGGCACCACATTATCCCCCAAATTGTATAATTGGCCCACACTTTAAAAGGGCCCCCACAGTAGTCCCTGCAAAGTATAAGACCCCCTCCTCTGTTTCAGAGTCCCCCACTGTTTATGATGCCACCAAAAGTTTTATTCAAAATAAAAAACATCATATACTCACCTAATCCAGGATCCAAATGAGTCCATCGGTGGGGACCAGGTGGACCAATATGCTGTCGAAGTGCCAGTGCACGCAGTAGACGTCATTGTCCCGATGCAGTAAGATGACATCACCACACCGGACCTCTGATGTCCTGTGCATGCTTCGGTGCCTCGGCCGTTCTGTAGATCGGAGAGCGGTATTGCGGGGAGATCAAGTTTCCCTGCTCTACCTTGGGGCTTAACAGTGTGTAGTCAGTGGTGGGCCCCTTTGAGCTCGGGGTGCAGCGCGCCAGCACCCTCTGCCCCTCTGTAGCTACGCCACTGTCTCCTGTGACTTATTTTTCATTCACATAAAGTATATTTCTGATTGCTAATGTTGTGTGTGTTGTTTAATTACCTGTGAAAATAAATTTTTTTAATGAAGAATATTTGCATTAAATATTTTAAATAAAAATACTTTCATCAGAAATCTTAAAATTGGAAGAAATATCCAATCTTCCTTTCTAATGTGCATAGAAATCGACAATTAATAAATTGGCAACAAAAGTCAGGTCCCACTGAGATTTGAACTCAGATTGCTGGAATCAGAGTCCAGAGTGCTAACCATTACACCATGGAACCATTGTGTGTGCCTGCGCATTTGGATGTTTATAGTGAAAATACAGAAAGGGAAGAGAAAGAATATGATACCCTTCATGTCTCATTTAAAAATAGTTTACAAGACAAGACACCAGTGTCATTGTTATGGGTTTGAATGCAGAAATCTGACTTAAAATTTTGTACGAACCTGATTTTTTTTTTGCAAATTTTTTTTACTATTAATTTCTATTCACCTCAGAAGGGATGATTGGATCTTTCTGCCACTTTTACAATTTCTGATGAAATGTAAATAAATGAGAGAATTCGCAAATATCTTTATCTTCATTGGCGACATATAATACTATCTGAAAGTAAAACTACTCAGCAAAAGTCCCTGATGAGCCCAATAGAGAAAAATACATTCTTTTATGGGTTTGTAGTGTTATTATTAATTACAGGTGTGTATGGTTATTCGCCATATACGAAATATAAGAGTCAAGAGTTCGTTACTAAGCAGGTTCCATGGTGTAATGGGTAGCACTCTGGACTTTGAATCCAGCAATCTGAGTTCGACTCTCGGTGGAACCTAAATGTTTTATTTAGACTTTATTGGTTTCTTTGGCTTAGGTTATAAAATGTCTTCATGTAAGATTCTACAGTGGATTCTCATTTCTTTGGTTTTGTTTTGTGTTTTTTGGACTATGTACATACAGTGGCGGGGCCCTTCCTTTCTGGATTCTGTATTTAGCCTACATATCTTCCCACGGGCAGGTGTTTAAGCAGTTAGACTTGTGTCCAGCTCTGCCTCCATCTATTGAGGTCTGCTGGTACATCAAGAGGTTTTACGCTAGAGTTAGGGACCATCCTTATTGGGTACACCTTGTTCCGTTTGAACGGCTTTTAGCTTTTTCTTATCAAAATATTGTTTACTACATAGTAACATAGTAACGTTGGTTGAATAAAGACCTAGGTCCATCCAATTCAACCTTTCTCACCCAATTGTACTCCCTACACTAACATACTAACTTACTGGGACTTGGCCTCACAAATGTATTATTACCATTTTTATTATTGCTGCACTGCTACAATTTAGCCAATTTACATCCCCTCTATTATGTACATGCACTATTACTAATTATTTACTTACTGCAAGGAATTTTCCCATTGTTTTTATCGTAGGTTCAGTCTGTTAACGGCCACAGTGTGAATATGCTCCTACACATTGCACTTATAAAAGCATGTGTTCCAGCTCATTTTTTTGGTTTTGCTTTAGTTTTGCTTTAGTTTTTTGCACTTTGCACATATAGGGGCATGGCTCCCTCTTTCTATGCTATGCATTCAGTCTATATAGCAGGTATTTAAACAGTCAGGCTTGGGTCCTGCTCTGCCCTGTTCCACTGGCATATGGAGAGATTTTTCACTAGAGATAGGACCATCCCGATGGGGTACGCCTTGTCATGGTGGGATGGCTTTTACCCTTTTTGATCCAAACAGCGTTAACTAAGTCGCCAATGTTATTTACATGTACTATTTATTTATTTAGTTAGTTACCTATTGCAGAGTATTTCCTCAAATTGTTTTATCCTAGATCTTGTCTGTTAATGGCCATAGTGTGAATGTGCTCCTACACATATAACTTATAACAACATGTATTCCAGCTCATTCATTTTTTTTTTTTTATGTATGTATAAGGGTGATTTTTGGTGAACAGGGAGCAGACACTATACATTATAAAGAGGCCATTACAATGGTAATTGTCAGGATAATGTCACCATGAATGCAGCCAAAGATTTGACAATGGATCTTGTTTTTTTTGGCAAATGATTATTATTATGATTGTAACGGGTCTGGGAGGCGGAACCTCTGAGCAACTATACAAGGGGGCAGTCCTTGTAAGGAAGCGGGTGGCGACCAGGGAAGACGGGCAGGTAGTCAGAGCAGGTGACCGGGACAGTCTCTGGGTAAACGGGCAGGAGGTCACGGCAAGTGACCGGGACAGTCTCTGGGTAAACGGGCAGGAGGTCACGGCAAGTGACCGGGGCAGTCTCTGGGTGAACGGGCAGGAGGTCACGGCAAGTGACCGGGACAGTCTCTGGGTAAAGGGTAGGTACGACCTGTGACGGCTGAGCCTCCAGGTAGGCTAGCAGGCAGATGGCAGATGTGTGCTCCCAGGTGAGCAGGCGAGAGTCTCTGGATAAGCAGGTGGTCACAGCATGTGATGGCGGAGCCTCCAGGTAGGCTAACAGGCAGGTAGTAGATGAGCGCTCCCAGGTGAGCGGGCAAGAGTCTCTGGATTGGCAGGTGGTCACAGCACGTGACGGCGGAGCCTCCAGGTAGGCTAACAGGCAGGTAGCAGATGAGCGCTCCCAGGTGAGCGGGCGAGAGTCTCTGGACTGGCAGGTGGTCACAGCACGTGACGGCGGAGCCTCCAGGTAGGCTAACAGGCAGGTAGCAGATGAGCGCTCCCAGGTGAGCGGGCAAGAGTCTCTGGACTGGCAGGTGGTCACAGCACGTGACGGCGGAGCCTCCAGGTAGGCTAGCAGACAGGTAGCAGGTGAGCGCTCCCAGGTGAGCGGGCAAGCTGGTCCATAGACAGACTGACAAGTGTCGGAAGGCAGACCGTCGGACCTCAGGCTAGCAAGCAGGTAAGCGGATAACAGGCAGGAATCAGACAGCAAACTGGCAGGAAACTGGCAGGTAACTGGCAGGTAACTGGATACGGGACCTGAGGGCTGAAGCAGAGTAGTGAACAGTGCAACAACATTGCTCGGGCACCTCCATATATGGTGAAGTCCTCCGGCCATTGGCCGGGGACTCCTTAGGACGGCGCGCGCAGCCCCTTTAAGAGAGCACCGTGGCCGGGAAGGAGCGCGCGCTGCCAGCAGAGCGGGAGGAGGACGCCGGGCTCGGAGCGGAGAAGTGAGGGGAACAGCGTCCCTGCCTGGCAGAGGGCAGGGACGCCGACGCTACAGTACCCCCCCCTTTAGGCCCCCCTTTTTTAGGCCAGACAGAAATTTAGCAAGGATGAGAGGGGCATGGATGTTCTCCCGGGGCTCCCACGTTCTCTCTTCAGGACCCAACCCCTTCCAATCTACTAGAAAAAAGATCTTTCCTCTTACCCTTTTTGTGGCCAGAATGTTCTCTACCTCAAACTCGTTTTCAGCAGAAACCGGAGCAGGAGGCGTACCTGTAGACTTGGAAAAAGAGTTAAGTACCACGGGTTTGAGGAGAGATACATGGAAGGAGTTAGGGATCCGCAAGTTGGCCGGGAGTTTCAATTTATAGGCCACCGGGTTGATCTGACTGATGACCTCCAGAGGACCGATGAACCGAGGCCCTAACTTATAGGAAGGAATCTTGAGCCGGACATACTTGGACGAGAGCCAGACCTTATCCCCTGGACGGAATTGAGGAGGGTCCAGACGTTTTTTGTCTGCATGTCTTTTCATACGCTCGGACGACTGAAGGAGTGCGGACCGCGTACTCTCCCACATGGAGGAAAATTTGTTAACAAGAGATTCCGCAGCCGGATTATCCACCGAGGTGGAGACGGGAAATGGGATCCGAGGATGCTGACCGAAGACTACAAAAAACGGGGATTTGGAGGAAGATTCGCTCTCGTGATTGTTGTAAGAGAATTCAGCCCATGGCAGGAGATCCACCCAGTCAGAATGGTGGGCATTAGCGAAGTGCCGGAGGTAACTGGTCAGGATCTGATTGATCCGCTCCACTTGACCATTAGACTGTGGGTGGTAAGCGGAGGAGAAGTCCAGGGTGACGTCTAGCAATTTACAAGTGGCTCTCCAGAAACGTGAGGTGAACTGTACCCCACGATCCGACACGATGTGGAGGGGCACGCCATGAAGACGGAAGATGTGGCGGATAAAGTCTTTAGCCAGCTCGGGTGCAGACGGGAGGCCTGGCAGGGGAATAAAGTGAGCCATCTTGGAAAAGCGGTCAGCGACCACCCAAATGACCGTACAACCGGCAGAGATGGGGAGATCAGTTATGAAGTCCATAGCTATATGCTGCCAGGGAGCAGTAGGTACAGGAAGCGGAAGGAGGCGACCGGCTGGCAGGTGACTCGGGACGTTGCTGCGGGCGCAGGACACACAGGCAGAAACAAAGTCTATTACATCCTTGTGCAGGGTAGGCCACCAGTAGTGCCGGGTAATAAGCTGGAGGGTCTTTTTCTGACCGGCGTGGCCAGCTAGTTTAGACGAATGACCCCAGTGTAGGATCTTCTCCCCATCAGGTACCGATACGAACGTCTTACCGGGAGGGAGACGATTTAGACTCACGGGAGCCACCTGCATTACTCTGGCGGGATCGATGATATGTTTAGGTTCTTCCTCGAGATCAGACACCAGAAAGGATCGGGACAAGGCGTCCGCTTTGATGTTTTTGTCAGCCGGGCGAAAATGAAGGACAAAATCAAAGCGAGCAAAAAACAAAAAAACAAGGACCACCGGGTTTGGCGCGGGTTAAGTCTCTGGGCATGCTGGAGGTAAGCCAAGTTCTTGTGGTCAGTGTAAATTATTACCGGGTGAAGAGCCCCCTCGAGTAGGTAACGCCACTCCTCCAATGCCAGCTTGATGGCCAATAACTCTCGGTCTCCTATGGAATAGTTGCGCTCAGAAAAGGAGAAGAGTTTGGAGAAGAAGCCACAAGTTACCATTCTCCCGGAAGACGATTTTTGGGTAAGTACCGCTCCGGCTCCAGAGGAGGAGGTGTCAACTTCTAGGAAGAACTGCTTGTTGCCGTCCGGGCGATGCAGCACCGGGGCGGAAGAGAAGGCCTGTTTTAAGGAAAGAAAGGCCTCCTCTGCTTCGGGCGGCCACTCTCTTGGATTAGTGCCCTTACGGGTGAGCGCGGAAATTGGGGCAGTCCGGGAAGAGAAGTGCGGTATGATGAGGCGGTAGTAGTTGGCGAAGCCCAGGAACTGCTGAATAGCCTTCAACCCCTCCGGTCGAGGCCATTTCTCGATGGCAGACAGTTTCTCTGGATCCATTCGGAGGCCGGTCTGAGAAATAATGTAGCCCAAAAACGGAAGCGAGGTCTGCTCAAAGAGGCACTTCTCATATTTAGCGAAGAGGTGATTCTGCCTGAGCCTGAGCAGGACCTGACGAACATCCCTCCGGTGAGTCTGGAGATCCGGAGAGAAGACCAAGATGTCGTCCAGGTACACCACTACGCAGGAGTAGAGAAGGTCCCGGAAGATGTCATTGACCAACTCTTGAAAGACGGCAGGAGCGTTACAGAGACCAAAGGGCATTACCAGATATTCATAGTGGCCGTCCCGGGTGTTGAATGCAGTCTTCCATTCATCCCCCTGACGGATACGGACCAGGTTGTACGCCCCATGGAGGTCCAGTTTGGTGAAGATTCTAGCCCCCCTCAGACGATCAAATAATTCCGCAATGAGCGGAAGGGGGTATTTATTCTTCACCGTGATCTGGTTTAGGCCTCTATAGTCTATACAGGGACTGAGAGAGCCGTCCTTCTTTTTAACGAAAAAGAAGCCTGCTCCCGCCGGGGAGGTAGATTTCCGGATGAATCCCCGGGCCAGATTCTCCTCAATATATTCGTACATCGACCAGGTCTCAGCAGCGGACAATGGGTAAATACGCCCACGGGGAGGCGCAGTACCGGGTAACAGGTCGATAGGACAGTCGTATGGTCTATGAGGGGGTAATGTCTCTGCCTCCTTTTTATTAAAGACATCAGCAAATGACCAATAAGGAATCGGAAGTCCAGGTAGATTAGTTGGGGTAGGAGAAGGACGGACGGGATGAACGGGAACCAAACAAGTCTTATGGCAGTCCTGTCCCCAGCGAAGGTCTTCTCCGGTCTGCCAGTCAAGCACGGGTGCATGTTTCTGGAGCCAAGGTAGACCTAGTAAGAGGGCGTGAGAGAGTCCAAGCAGAACATGAAAAGAGATGCTCTCAGAATGCAGCATTCCCACCTGCAGAGTAATGGATTCGGTGATGAGTTGGATGGGACGTGGTAAGAGGCCCCCATCCACGGCAGCGACAGATAAGGGTACAGCCAGAGGTTTGGTGGGAATGCGGTATTTTTCTACCAGGGACTGTGAAATAAGATTCCCGGCTGCTCCAGAGTTAAGTTGGGCTAGTTTGAAATAACGGTTCTCCCCGCAGATAATTGAGACTGACAGCAGCAGAGATGGAGAGGATTTATTCTTGTCTAGGTCGACCTCTCTGAGCGAACCTAGACACAGGCGTTTCCCGACCTCTTCGGGCAGGTACGAATCCGGTGCTCCTCGCTGCCACAGTAGAAGCAGCTCCCTTCGGCACGGCGTAAGTCCTGACGGGTTTTGACCATCTTGGTCTGGTCGACCTGCATAGGCTCAGGAGAGTGTACCTGGGGAGAAACAGAGGGAGTGACGGGTTTCTGGAAAGTAGGTGCTAGACGTGGAAACCTCCTCTCACGGGTGACCTCTTTGGCACGCTCCTGGAACCGTAGGTCAATCCGGGTGGCAAGAGTTATTAAGTCATCGAGAGTGGTAGGAATGTCCCGACCGGCGAGTTCATCTTTAATACGGCCGGACAGACCCTCCCAGAAGACAGATACCAGAGCGTCGTTTCCCAGGCCAGCTCCGAGGCAAGGGTACGGAACCGTATGGCATATTGGCCGACGGTGAGACTTCCCTGACGGAGGCGTAGCAGAGACGATGCGGATGAGGTCTTCCGTCCGGGTTCGTCGAAGACTTTCCGGAAAGCCGTGAGAAAGGCAGGCAAGTTGGACACCAGGGGGTCTCCTCTCTCCCATAGAGGATTTAGCCAAGCCAGTGCCTCCCCCGTGAGATGGGACATGATGAAGGTTACTTTGGCCCGGTCGGAGTTAAACTGGTGGGACAGGAGTTCAAAGTGCAGGGTGCACTGGTTTATGAAGCCCCGAGCCTGAGCGGAGTCGCCTCCGAAGCGAGGAGGTGCAGAAAGCCGGGGTCCGGAGCAGGATACCATGGTATTGGTGGGCAGCGGAGCTGCCGGGTTGCGAGTCATGACACTAGCGGTGGTTGCTGGTGGAGCAGTCAAAGTGTCCAGGCGAGAATTGACATTCCGCAGGTGACTCAGGATGGACTCCTGTTGGGACCTCTGACGGGACAGTTCATGACAAAGGTCCGAGAGCGAGGGAGCTTGGGTGCCACTGGGTTCCATGGCCCGAGCAAACTGTAACGGGTCTGGGAGGCGGAACCTCTGAGCAACTATACAAGGGGGCGGTCCTTGTAAGGAAGCGGGTGGCGACCAGGGAAGACGGGCAGGTAGTCACAGCAGGTGACCGGGACAGTCTCTGGGTAATCGGGCAGGAGGTCACGGCAAGTGACCGGGACAGTCTCTGGGTAAATGGGCAGGAGGTCACGGCAAGTGACCGGGGCAGTCTCTGGGTGAACGGGCAGGAGGTCACGGCAAGTGACCGGGACAGTCTCTGGGTAAAGGGTAGGTATGACCTGTGACGGCTGAGCCTCCAGGTAGGCTAGCAGGCAGATGGCAGATGTGTGCTCCCAGGTGAGCGGGCAAGAGTCTCTGGACTGGCAGGTGGTCACAGCACGTGACGGCGGAGCCTCCAGGTAGGCTAACAGGCAGGTAGCAGATGAGCGCTCCCAGGTGAGCGGGCGAGAGTCTCTGGACTGGCAGGTGGTCACAGCACGTGATGGCGGAGCCTCCAGGTAGGCTAACAGGCAGGTAGCAGATGAGCGCTCCCAGGTGAGCGGGCAAGAGTCTCTGGACTGGCAGGTAGTCACAGCACGTGACGGCGGAGCCTCCAGGTAGGCTAGCAGACAGGTAGCAGGTGAGCGCTCCCAGGTGAGCGGGCAAGCTGGTCCATAGACAGACTGACAGGTGTCGGAAGGCAGACCGTCGGACCTCAGGCTAGCAAGCAGGTAAGCGGATAACAGGCAGGAATCAGACAGCAAACTGGCAGGAAACTGGCAGGTAACTGGCAGGTAACTGGATACGGGACCTGAGGGCTGAAGCAGAGTAGTGAACAGTGCAACAACATTGCTCGGGCACCTCCATTTTGGAGGAGGTGCCTTATATGTGGTGAAGTCCTCCGGCCATTGGCCGGGGACTCCTTAGGACGGCGCGCGCGGCCCCTTTAAGAGGGGGGGAGCGCGCGCGCGCACGCCCTAAGCACCGTGGCCGGGAAGGAGCGCGCGCTGCCAGCAGAGCGGGAGGAGGACGCCGGGCTCGGAGCGGAGAGGTGAGGGGAACAGCGTCCCTGCCTAGCAGAGGGCAGGGACGCCGACGCTACAATGATTCTATTATTATTATTTTTTTTTTTAGAGCACCAGTGATTCCATGGTGCTGTACATGAGAAAAACTTACATACAAGAAACAAATATAAAATACGGTGAACAACTAACAATGACAGACTGGTAGAGAGGGGAGAGGACCCTGCTCGTGTGGGATTACAGTCTGTAGAATCAACAAATAGGTGTCTGTGTGAATTCTTAAAAATATCAGCAACATAAACAGATGAATAAGTAAATTTTGAAAATGAAATAAATAAAAAATGTAAAAAAGTAAAGTAAATGTTAAAAGGCATCTAATTATTACAAAAATACCCCTTATTGCAATGGCGACAGAAATAAGGAATCTGGCTTGCATAGGTATTCAACCTGCAAAAATATAAGTATAAATAGTTGTTTGTTTTTTAAATATTAACTTTTTTAATGGTATAAAATAAGAAGAAAAATTAAAAAAAGGTTTGATCTTTTCCACTTTTAAACACTAGAGGGAGCAGCTTTATATCTTATATATATATAAATAAATATATATATATATATATATATATATATATATATATATATATATATATATATAAATTATATATCCTTGCAATGCTCTGCAGCCTATCAATCTCTGGTATATATTTTTCACTGCTTGTGTGATCTATCCTGAAAACTGCCTTGTATCTCCATGCAATGCTCTGCAGCCTATCAATCTCTGGTATATATTTTTTCACTCCTCTAAGTTTTTTATTCCATGATACTTAAAGGTCATCACACTTACTTTAAGAGTTTATGATCCATGCCGAGTTTGTTAGTCTGTTTTGTTTTTTTTCCCTGCACTTTATGGTCTCCTGTTGTCTTTTAAGCTAGTGATTGATTGCTAACGAGTTAAATCTGTGTAGATCTAAGCAGATACGTCCCTATATATTGAGACTTAGTCTAGGGGCAGCATTTATGCGGGGGCATTTATGCATACTTTATCGAAGTGCCATAATTTATCAAAGTGCCCTGGCAGTTAGAAAGGGCAGGAGACAGGTAAGACATGCAAGACAAACAAACAAACTTGCTTACAGGTCTTGTTTTTGGAAAACACTATTCACCATTTGTATCTGTGCCATTTATTTTCTGGTTGCTACAATCATACACATTCACCGTTCTCCCACAAATGCGGCACACTTCATCCATATTAATCCCTCACTCCTCTCTTCTGGTATGTACAGTTGTCATGCTCTCTTCACAATGTTATACCATGCAGATCCATTCATTCCCACCATACAACGCAGGAAACGCTCTCACAAATCACTCAATCATCTGCTCACTCTCTGTATCTTCCTTCTATTAGTCGCAGGTGATATTTCTCCCAACCCAGGACCCCCCAGTAATAATAACACTAACTCTTTCCCTGTTACATTCAGGAACCCTGCTAATCTCATTAATATTCCCTGCAAATCTTCTGTCTCATTCAACCGTGCCCTTTGGAATGCACGATCAGCTTGTAATAAACTCTCTTACATCCATGACTTTTTCCTCTCTAATTCCCTCAACCTTCTGGCTCTCACTGAAACCTGGATCCAGCAGGCAGACACCACCGCCGCTGCAGCTCTCTCCTATGGTGGCCTACATTTCTCTCATACCCCGCGACCTGACAACAGATCAGGGGGAGGTGTTGGTCTGCTTCTTTCAACAAAATGTACTTTTCAGGTTATCCCCCCTGTACCCTCCCTTATCTTCCCGTCTTTTGAGGCCCACACAGTCAGACTCTACCGGCCCTTCTCCCTGCGAGTGGCGGTCGTCTATCGCCCCCCAGGTCCCCCCCGTCAATTCCTGGATCACTTTGCTGCCTGGCTTCCAAATTTTCTATCCTGCGACATCCCCACGATAATCATGGGAGCCTTTCACAGCTTGCTAATTCTCGTACACATGAGGATGGGAACACATTGGATCTGATCTTCTCCCGGCTTTGCTCAGTACATGACTTTACTAACTCTCCCCTTCCACTCTCTGACCATAATCTTCTTTCATTCTCTGTCAAGAACTGTGACTCTACTCAAGACACTCCCACCGTCCACACTTATAGAAATTTATGCGCCATTAACACCCAGAAATTTATAAAAAGGTTGCAATCATCATTGGCCCCAATCTCCTCCCTCTCATGTCCCGACTCTGCATTGAAGCATTATAACAAAATAATGCTATGCACCCAGGATGAAGCCACACCTCCTACACAAAGAAAAATTCGGCATAGACGGTGACAACCCTGGCACACGCCTCAAACACGTCTTCTCCAGAGGTACTCCAGGTGCGCTGAACGGCTGTGGAGAAAATCAAATCTGCCCGAAGATTTCCTCCACTACAAATTTATGCTGAAAACATATAACTCTGCCCTTCACCTCTCCAAACAAACCTACTTTAACAACCTCATAATCTCACTTTCCAATAATCCTAAACGACTCTTTGACACGTTTCATTCTCTCCTCAATCAAACAACACAGGCCCCGACCACCGACCTCAGCGCTGACGATCTGGCCAATTATTTCAAAGAAAAAATTGACCATATCCGACAGGAAATTTTCTCCCAATCCCCAAATGTTATGCATGCTCTCCCCCGCCACATTGTATCTTGCTCATTTTCTGACTTCAAACCAGTCACGGAAGATGAAGTGATCAGGCTCCTTGTATCTTCTCGCCCTACCACCTGCACCAGTGACCCTATTCCCTCACATCTCCTTCAGTCCCTTGCTCCAGCTGTCACCACTCACCTAACTAAAATTTTCAACCTTTCCCTCTCATCTGGTATCTTTCCCTCTTCTTTTAAACACGCCAGCATACAACCATTACTTAAAAAGCCATCCCTCGACCAGAACTGCACGGCCAACTACAGACCTGTTTCCAATCTTCCATTTATCTCTAAACTCCTGGAACGCCTGGTCCATTCCCATCTAATCCGCTATCTCTCAGACAACTCTCTTCTTGACCCTTTACAATCTGGTTTCCGCTCTTTACATTCTACTGAAACTGCCCTCACTAAAGTCTCTAATGATCTATTAACAGCTAAATCCAATGGTCACTACTCCCTGCTGATTCTCCTGGATCTCTCTGCAGCATTCGACACTGTGGATCACCAGCTCCTCCTCACTATGCTCCGCACTATTGGCCTCAAGGACACGGTTCTCTCCTGGTTCTCTTCTTATCTCTCTGACCGCTCCTTCTCTGTGTCTTTTGCCGGCTCCTCCTCCTCCCTACTTCCTCTTACTGCCGGGGTTCCTCAAGGATCAGTACTAGTCCCCCTTCTTTTCTCCTTATACACCGCTCCTATTGGACAAACAATCAGTAGATTCGGTTTTCAGTACCATCTCTATGCTGATGACACCCAATTATACACCTCTGCTCCGGACATCACCCCTGCATTACTACAAAAGACCAGTGATTGTCTTTCTGCTGTGTCTAACACTATGTCCTCCCTCTACCTAAAACTGAAGCTGTCAAAAACTGAACTACTCGTATTTCCTCCCTCCACTAACCTATCTGTGCCCAATATTGCCATTTCCGTTTGTGGCTCAACCATTACTCCCCAGCAACAAGCCCGCTGTCTTAGGGTCATTTTTGATTCAGATCTTTCTTTCACTCCTCACATCAAATCACTCGCTCGTTCATGTCATCTACACCTCAAAAACATCTCAAGAATCAGGACTTTTCTCACCTTTGACTCAGCAAAAACTCTTACTGTAGCTCTTATTCATTCTCGTCTTGACTATTGCAATGCTCTACTAATCGGTCTCCCTCTTACTAAACTCTCCCCTCTCCAATCCGTCCTGAACGCAGCAGCCAGGATCATATTCCTCGCCAACCGTTACTCAGATGCCTCTTCCCTGTGCCAGTCATTGCATTGGTTGCCCATCCAATATAGAGTTCATTTTAAACTTATCACGCTTACCCACAAAGCGCTCCATGCTTCAGTACCCCCCTACATCTCCTCCCTTGTCTCAGTCTACCACCCTACACGTGCCCTCCGTTCTGCAAATGACTTGAAACTAAAATCCTCCATAATCCGAACTTCCCACTCCCGTCACCAAGATTTCTCGCGTGCTGCGCCAATTCTCTGGAATGCACTACCCAAAACAGTTCGATTAATTCCCAATACCCACAGTTTCAAGCGAACCGTAAAAACACATTTCTTTAGACTGGCGTATCACCTAAACACACTCTGTCCATCCCAGCTTTCCACCATATTAAAATCTTCTTCAACTTCGGGTTCAAACCAACCATGCACATAATAGCCTCTGTCAGGACTGCACACATACTGGCTGGCGACAAGTCCATGTATTATTATTTATCCTATTCAGTGTATCAAGGCTGCATTATACAATATATGTACTTTTTACCTTTTGTGTCTCCCCCACTTCCTCATAGACTGTAAGCTCGCGAGCAGGGCCCTCACTCATTTCGATATGAGATATGCTTATTCTGTATTGTCTGTATATGTCCCCCCTAAAATTTGTAAAGTGCTGCGGAATATGTTGGCGCTATAAAAATAAACTATTATTATTATTATTATTATTATAAAAAAGTTTGAAATTTTCCACTTTTAAACACTAGAGGGAGCAGCTGCTGAAATTTGTCATCAAAAGCTAGTGTACTGCTAGTTTGCCTTACGACAGCAGTAAATGTGGGTGGGATCTGCTCCATGTGTCTGATGTCTCCTCCTTCTGGGCTTTATATGGGATATATATGATATGGAATGATGAAGTTTAGGATCACAGTGCAGAGACATTACTGATCACTGCAAAGTGATACTGAGATGTGGACAGTGTCACCGAGGACGGCTGGCAGCGCAGATTCTGTAAGTTGGTGCTGCTCAATTTATCACGTTTTGGGGTTAGATACACAAACTGTATCACATGATGCAATTAGATACAGGACTCAGTGAAGTGTACCACACATGATAGGATTAGATACACGGGCAGTATCACATACTGGGTTAGATATGCAAATTGTATCACATTATGAGATTAGATATGTCGACAGTATGACATGCTGGGTTAGATATGCAGAGCGTATCATATGATGGGATTAGATACTTGGCTCAGCAAAGTGTATCACACAGGATAGGATTAGATACATGGACTGTTTAACGGATTGAGTTTAGATACACGGAGTATATCACATGGAATGGAATTAGATACAGGGAGTGTATCACATGCTGAGACTAGATACTCGTCTCTGTGGGCTGTATAACATATGATGACCAATAGATACATGGCACTGTGTGCAGTAGCACACATGTTGGGATTAGATATGCTGCTCTGGAGGGGGTATTTAGATACGCGGGTCTGCGGGCCATAATACATGTTAGATTAGATACATTTCTCTGCTATATCAGTGTAAAGACTCCTTCAGATGTCTGTAATGCAGGGACATGTAATAAGGTGTTACACTGACTACACAGCTTAGTCATTGTGTAAATGGGGACACACGGGGCTGCTACCATCTCGCTGTGTGCCAGAACTATCTTTTCTTCGCCCAATGACCCCTCTACTATTAAGGCCTGAGACCAGAGTTTGTGCTGCAATGGAAGATTTGCTGTACTCACTGTTACACCATTCATGGAACCAATACCGACTTCAAGCAAGACAGGAGATTGTAAATCCACGTTAACAGACTCACTTTTACTGTGAAATTCTTCCAAACACTGCTGTAGTATACAGATCTAGACAAGTTCTTTGGTTGATGAAGGACCCTTGGTAATGTGCCTTTCCAGTGTTTACTCTCGTTTCTCCCTGAGAAGCAACATCTTCCACTTCTTCTGGGACCCGGCTAAGAATCACCCCTCAAGGGATACACAGGCCTCCCCTTGAGCAACTCTAACAGGCCATAAGCCTAGGACTGTGCCGGCATCCAGATTCTGTCTCAAATGTGTCCTCATTCTGTTCAGATAACTTGTACTAGTCAAACACTTCTTCACTGCTGTTCCTACTGATGGAGTCTGCTTTCCTGTGTGCTGAGTCTTCCTCCACATTCCGTCTCTCTCTTTATATGGAACAGAACCTACCCCGGTTCTGTGCACTTGGGTCTTGAAACCAGGACTAAGGTGACCTGACATAGGCCTCCCCTAACGGCAGGCGTACACTGCCTAATGCTCCACGCTGCTCACTCTCCCCCAACTAGACTGTCTTTAATCAGGAAATAATTTTCTATAAAAAACTGCTCTACGGCTATAACTCCTCCCAGCTGATTATGTAACCCCTGTATTAACTACCAAGTGTCTAAGCAGTGTAGTGTTCTAAATCCCTATCTCTATTGTATGGTTCCCCAATTGGGAAGGCCACCCGCAAAGCCTATAGAAGAACCGGCATACAATAATCGGCAATAGGGATTTCACAGCAAACACTTTATCATAAATCACATAAACATATAACAAATATAAAGGGTGATTTTTGGTGAACAGGGAGCAGACACTGCATTTTAAAGAGGACATTACTATGGTAATTGTCAGGACAATGTCAACATGTATACAGCCAAAGATATGACAATGGATTTTTTTGTCAAATGATTATTATTATGATACTATTATTATTAGTAGTAGTATTATTTAGTTTTAGAGCACCACTGATTCCATAGTTCTGCACATGAGAAGCGGTTACATATAAGATACAAATATAAAATACGGTGAACAAACTAACAATGACAGACTTGTACAGAGGGACCATGCTCTTGTGGGATTACAGTCTGTAGAATCTCCAAATATGTGTCTATGCGAATTCTGAAAAATATCAGCAACATAAACAGATAAATAAGAAAATTTTAAAAATAAAATATATAAAAATGTAAAAATAAAATGTAAACTAAATGTTAAAAGGTATCTAATTATTAAAAAATACCCCTTATTGCAATGGCGACAAAACAGGAACCTGGCTTACATAGGAATTGAACCTGCAAAAATGTGAAGTATAAATAGTTGTTTGTTTTTTAAATATTACCATTTTTTAATGGTATAAAATGGGAAAACAAAATTATAAAAAGGTTTGATATTTTCCACTTTTAAACACGAGAGGGAGCAGCTGCTTAAATTTGCCATAAAAAGCTAGTGTACTGCTAGTTTGCCTTACGACTGCAGTAAATGTGGGCAGTATCTGCTCCATGTGTCTGATGTCTCCTCCTTCTGGGCTTTATATGGGATATATATGATATATGATATGGGATGATGAAGTTTAGGATCACAGTGCAGAGACATTATTGATCACTGCAAAGTGATACTGAGATGTGGACAGTGTCACCGGGGTCGGCTGGCAGCGCAGATTCTGTAAGTTGGTGCTGCTCACTTTATCCCATTTTTGGATTCGATACACAAACTGTATCACAGGATGGAATTAGATACAGGACTCAGCAAAGTGTACCAGACATGGTGAGATTAGATACACGGGCAGTATCACATCCTGGGTTAGATATGCAAATTGTCTCACATGATGAGATTAGATATGTCGACAGCGTGACATGCTGGTTTAGATATGCAGGGTGTATCACATGATTGAATTAGATACAGGACTCAGTGAAGCATTCCACACATGATGAGATTAGATACACGAGCCGTATCACATACTGGGTTAGGTATGCAAATTTTCTCACATGATAAGATTAGATATGTCGACAGCGTGACATACTGGGTTAGATATGTAGAGTATATCGCATGATGGGATTACATACTTGGCTCAGTGGAGGGTATCACACAGGATAGGATTAGATACATGGACAATATCACACACTGAGATTAGATACATGGAGTATATCACATGGAATGGAATTAGATATGGGAAGTGTATCACATGCTGAGATTAGATACTCGTCTCTGTGGGCTGTATCACATATGATGAACTTTATATACATGGCACTGTGTGCTGTATCACACATGTAGGGATTAGATACGAGGCTCTGAAGGGGTAATTAAGATATGCGGTTCTGCGGGCCATAACACATGATGGATTAGATACATTTCTCTTCTATATCAGTGTTAAGACTCCATCAGATGTCTGTAATGCAGGAACATGTAATAAGATGTTACACTGACAGCACAGCTTAGTCAGTGCACAAAGCATAGCAGGGAGTCAGTGCTCTGACTGTTCAAACCAAGCACAGGCACTTGGTGCTTCAAGGTGGAGCCAATTATTTAAGTAGACCTTCCCACCTGCTTGCATTCCCTCAATCTCCACCCATTTCTGCTTTGAATGAAAGCTCTGGCATCATAGAGTGAGGGAAGAGTGGGGATAGATGGAAGCCAAGTAGGTGGAAAGGTCTGTTTAAATGATTGGCCCTCCAAGTGCCTGTACATTTGTTTGGATAGTCATTCTGTGTTGACAGACTTTCTTTAAAGGGCATCTGTCAGCTTAGAATTACTGTTAAAGCTAAATCCCACCGCGTGGTGCCAATCATTTTAACACAACCTCCCACCTGCTTTGTTTCCCTCAATTTTCACCCCCTCTTCTTTAATTGATAGCTCTAGCTTGATAGAGCCAGTAAAGGGTAGAGATAGATGGAAACCAAGCAGGTGAGAAGGTGTATTTAAATGATTGACCCCGCCATGAAGCACCAAGTGACTTTACTTGGTTTGAACAGTCGCTCTGTGCTGACAGAGTCACTTTAAGTGGTAGACATGCCCTTTAATCATTATGTTTATATTGCGACAAGTGAATCCCATTGAGAAATGAAGACTAACTTGGGAGAATGAAATCAGTCAAAGAGATTTTAGTCATGGTGTTGGCTTCAGACAGCAGTTTTTTTTGTAGAAAATATCTTTGGAATATAACTTATTAAACAAGCAAGCTTCTATTTCCAATTATGAGACACTTTTTCCTAACCCCACACAGCTTGAACCCATCATTCATACTAAATAATTTCTAACATTAATCATCTTGGTCAAAACAAGCAAAACCGATCACTCACTGAGAGATCATATTACTGCTGCCTATTTAGGTCTATGGAGGCTAGATGAACAGATGGAGGCAGAGACCTACACAGAACCAAACTGTTAACAGGAACTGGACTAGCTTGAATAAGTGGTGAGTAAATTGTCCATTCGTACTGACATGTTGATTTACGTTCTACATTTAAAACACTTGTATTATTAACTGTAAATGTCATTACTATTGGGCGCCTTCTTTGATTTTCTAGTCCTTTGCCATAATGATGGAGAGGAAAGTATCCTTTCTCTCTTTAATGTCAAAATGACATCAGATTAGGTGACCAGTGGAGATTTCACATGATCGGGGCTCCCCGGATGCTCTGTCTACTGTCTCATCATCATCAAGGAACAGTTTTCTCTGTGTGGAGAATGCAAAGGACAACTAAACTTCATTGGCACAAAGGGAGAAAGTGATGGAAATGTTTGTAATGTTTCTTAATCATCTATCAGGCACATTGATTTTTCAATCATTTTAGTCAAGATGCAATTTTTCACACATTGAAAGATGCCTTCAACAAGTGATATTTTGTGGAATCATATCAGGTAGCATAGTTGAGCAGGCTAAGGTGCTGAGTTTAGGCTGCAGTTTTGTTGGGGGTGTGGGTTCGAATACCACCGCTGTCAATAAAGTTTTTATTTTCTGGGCTGCTGCTGTTTTTCTTTTTTAACTCTACAGTTTTTCAATATGTTCGCCAGTGACTTATCTATCATCCTCATCAAGTATATTTCTGATTGCTAATTGTTACGTGTGTTTTGTTACAGGATGAAAATATAGATTTTTAATCAACATTATTTTTAATAAATAATATTAATGCAGATATTGGTTAAACTATTGCATTCAAATTTCACCAGAAATTTTAAAAGTTGTAAAAAAAAGAAATTAGCACCAAAATGCAATTTGGGCCCCACTGAGATTTAAACGCTGGATTCAGAGTCTAGAATGCTAACAATTACAACAAGGAATTTGGGTTTTCATCCAGCCAAATCAGAGCTCATACTTTGCACTGAAGAGGGGCAACACCCTGAAACACAGTTGCATGCAAATTGAGAAACTGGTTTGGTTTTTAATTTCATCAAGTCATATGACAAAGCTCGTTAAAGGGTCGATATTGACATTTATTAAAAATAAAGATTTTTAATAATGAATATTTGCATTAAATATTTAAAAAAATACTTTCACCAGAAATCTTAAAAGTGGAAGAAATAGCCAACTTTCCCTTCTGATGTGAACAGAAATTGACAATAATAAATGTAGGTTCCACTGAGATTTGAACTCAGATTGCTGGATTCAGAGTCCAGAGTGCTAACTATTACACCATGGAACCAGGCATGAGCTGGAGAATTTGGCTTTTTACAGTGAGAATACAGAAAGGGAAGAGAAAGATTAAGCTACCCTTCATCTCTCCCCTAAAAATAGCTTACAAGACCAACATCAGTGTTTTCAGCCCACACTGGACACTTACATCACAATCCTCATCAATAAACTTGTATTATGGTACAGTAAGTATACAGAGTTTTCCCTGTGTCAAGAAAGTAAAGAATGATAGAAGTTCAAGAATTGAAAGGACATTAGTTCCAATTTTGAACGGTGGGAATGCCGGGTGGTGGACCGCCATCATGCTCACTTTGACTTATCCTATAGATAAGTCATCAATTGTTAAAGAGTAAGATTTATTACATTTTATTTTCATGGGGACGTTGATGTAGATTGTGATGTAAGTGTTCTTTGTGGGTTGAAAACACTGGTGTCCTATTTTAGTCTTCTAAATTGTTTTGGACTTTTAACTAGTAAAACCCAAACTTCATCTATAAAGGACTGGGATGGCATGTAAGTAAGTAAAATAAATTCATGAAAATGTAATGCTTACATTGTATCAGGATTAGGGGTAGGAATATAGACAGCTGAGTTAAAATTTTGTACAAACCTGATTATTTTTGGGGGTATTTTTTTTTTTTACTAAACCGATAGTTAATTTCTATTCACATCAGAAAGGAAGATTGGATCTTTCTGCCACTTTTACGATTTCTGATAAAATCGAAATAAATGAGAGGATAAGCAAATATCTTTATCTTCATTGGTGACATATAATACTATCTGAAAGTAAAACGACTCTGTAAAAGTCCCCGATGAGCCTAAAAGAGAAAAATACATTCTTTTATGGGTTTGTAGTATTATTAATAATTACAGGTGTGTGTGGTTCTTGCTCATATACGAAATATAAGAGTCAGGAGCTTGCTTCAAAGCAGGTTCCATTGTGTAATAGTTAGCACTCTGGACTTTGAATCCAGCAATCTGAGTTTGACTCTCGGTGGAACCTAAATGTTTTTTTTTAGACTTTATTGGTGTCTTCAGCTTAGGTTACAAAATGTCTTCATGTAAGATTCTACAGTGGATTCTCATTTCTTTGTTTTTTTTTTTTTTGGACTATGTATATACAGTGACGGGGCTCCCCCTTTCTGGACTCTGTATTTAGCCTACATATCTTCCCACGGGCAGGTGTTTAAGCAGTCAGGCTTGTGTCCAGCTCTGCCTCCATCTATTGAGGTCTGCTGGTACCGCTGCCAAAAAAGTATTTATTTTCTGGGCTGCTGCAGTTTTTCATTTTTAACTACAGTTTTTCAATATGTTCGCTGGTGAGTTACCTATCATCCTCATCAAGTATATTTCTAATTGCTAATGTTATGTGTTTTTGTTACTGGGTGAAAATAAAGTTTTTTAATAAGCATTATTTTTAATAAATAACTTTAATGCAGGTATTGGCTAAACTATTGCATTCAAATTTCACCAGAAATTTTAAAAGTGGCAGAAAAATCCAATCTTCCCTTCTGACAAGAATAAAAATTGTCAATTGGCAAATGAAAGAAATTAGAATCAAAAAATTAATTCAGGTCCCACCGAGATTTGAACTCAGATCGCTGGATTCAGAGTCCAGAGTGCTAACCATTACACCATGGAACCATCTGATATTTCTTAGACTTTGGGTTCTCACCTTGCTAAATCAGTTCATAGACTGATGAGGGGCAACACACTGAAACAATCTGTCTGCAATTTGAGAATCAGGTTTGGTTTTAATCCTAAGTCATATGACAAAACTCGTTAAAGGGTCTATATTGACATTTAGATTTGCTACTTCCAATAGGTGGCGCTAGAGTTCAAGACTTCTTCCTTTCCAAAGAGGCAATTTGGATATTTAATTTCCCAGAGGAGCATGAGCATGCAGGGCATATAAGTCTCTCTGGCAAGTCTCCATGACCTCATCAGACCTAGAATCCTGTGAGAGGTGGCAAGCTTAAGATGTAATGAGTACTGAAAGGGTGAGAGTGAGGAGCAGAGCGGGCCGGAGAGAACAGGTGAGGGGAATGTAAGTATTTTTTTTCTCTTTAACATTATCACTTTGGGATAGACCCCAGAGCATAATACCAAAGAATCAAAGGATCTTACCATGCTAACTCTGCATGGATTGGCGTGAGGGTTGAACCATCGGGTGCCATGTCTCTGGCTTGTGCAGTACAGCGAGGATGAACAAGAACAGAAACGGAGAAGGTGGCACTTTCAATGGTGAGTAAAATTCAATAATTCTTGACTAAGGGCGTGTGATTAGCCAGAAACGCGTCGGTATTTAATATCCCTGTTTGTCATTTTTATGGATTCAACAAAAAAGAATTATTGAATTTTCCTCCTTTCTGGAGGCGCCGTTTTCTCAGTTTCTCCTCCTGTTCAACCCACAACACAATAAGGAACTTTACATTGAATTTCCCAGTAAAAAAAAACACACAAAGGGGCGAATCGTAATTTGCTTTATCAGCTTATCATTCATGAAGACAGATTTTCCCATTATAGTTTCTTAGTTTTAAGGTTGAATGTAGACTTAATTTCATTGATCTCAACCTATAGCCTAACATGATACGAGAAAACAGTTAGCTCTTTTAAAATTCAATGGAAGTAGGAGATAGAGGCCGACATAGACATTCTGCTGCAAGTTCACCTGAAACGACTGTTATATTTCTCCATAGAACTTTATGGGCAAAAACTGTAATCTCCTATCTCAGTAATGGGAAAGTCTGTCTTCACTGAATACATATATTACCCGAGAATTGAGATTCTTGAGAATAAAGCAGAAAGAATAGATCTGCTTATCTCTGATAAGATATATCACAAGGTTTCTTATTTATTATTTATTTTTATTATTATTAATAATTTATATAGCGCCATTGATTCCATGGCGCTGTACATAAGAAGGGGTTACTTACCAAATACAGATATCACTTACAGTAAACAAACTAACATTGATGGAACGGTACGGAGGGAAGAGGACCCTGCCCTTCCGGGCTTACATTCTACAGGAAAGGGGCAGAGACAGTAGGTTGAGGGGTTGCAGAAGTTCCGGTGTTGTTGGTTGAGGTGGCAGCAAGCAAGGTCATGGCAGGCTGTAAGCTTGTTTGAAGAGATGGGTTTTCAGATTCCGTCTGAAGGATCCAGGTGTGGTGGATAATCGGACGTGTTGAGGTACAGAATTCCATAGGACGGGGGATATTCGGGAGAAATCTTGGAGGCGATTGCGTGAGGAATGAATAAGTGTAGAGAAGAGAAGGAGGTCTTGGGAGGAACGGAGGTTACGTGAAGGAATATATCGGGAGATAAGTTTAGAGATGTACGTAGGAGAGAGGCTGTGGATGGGTTTGTAGGTCAGTGTTAGTAGTTTGAACTGGATACGCTGGGGGAATGGGAGCCAATGAAGGGATTTGCAAAGGTGGGTAGCAGAAGAGTAGCAAGGCGAGAGATGAACGAGTCGTGCAGCAGAGTTGAGGATGGACTGGAGGGGTGCAACAGTGTTAGCAGGTAGTCCACAGAGGAGGATGTTGCAGTAGTCGAGGCGGGAGATGATGAGGGCATGCACAAGCAGTTTAGTAGATTGAGGGTTGAGGAAAAGATGAATTCTGGAA